>NC_057393.1:15180763-15530074 GCF_019320065.1 Cervus canadensis
AATGATGGAAAAAACAGAAAGCTCATGCTTTAGGCATGGATGTTTCATGACTAAATCCCAGGAGAGAGAGTATAAGGGAAAGACAAAGTTTGCCAGTAAAACTTCTTGCAGTTTGATGATCTCTTTAAAATGACCTACATTAAGAATGGTTGAAAGAATCAGTGGAAGCCAGAGGATCGGGAGGGATGAGTGACTGATGAGAAATGGGACTTAGCCCACGAGAACGTGGTCCCTGGCGTTGATTTAGAACTCTTGCTTCAACATAGGGCTCCCAGGAGACTCATTCTTCCCATCTGTCCTTCCTTTGCCTGCCTGGCTGTCTTCAGACAAATTACCATTTGCCAGGGGGTCCTAGAAATATCTTAGAATGGCGTTTGTCCCAGTGCATGTGTCATTACTCAGAATAGAACTGACTTAAACCAGCTTGGGATCCATTGGTAACAGATTTGGAGAAAGTCAACTATCTTTGGCAGCTCTAAAGTTCACTTCCCTTGAGAAGCACCCTCTTGTAATATTTTTAAATATACAATAATATGAGAAAACTCGGAGGGACTTGGGTTTCTGTCTTAACATTTGAGATAGATTTCCCCCTTGGAAGGGAAGAAATAAGAATAAACATTTTCAACAGTCGGTTTCAAAGTGTAATTATCAACAAACCAAACACAGTTCTGTTTGGGGAAAAGAGTAGCTTTGGGTGTGGTGTATATAGGGCTCATCTGCAGTTTCTATGAAAGGCTCAGCTTTAAAAAAAGCAAAACTGATTGATTAGTATAAAATGTCATAGAAACGTCTAAGAGCTAACCCCCTGAGGTGATAAAATACCAGGTTTTGGGTAGCCAGCCAAGCTCCCATGTCAGGATTAATTGGCAGGCATATTAGTAACAAGCGTGACACAGGCTGGGCTATTGTTGGCATATCCCTTTGACTTGTACAAAGTGGTCACATGATAAAGAAACATTAAAAATCCTACCAATTATTTCATCTTCTGTGCACTTGAGTGGCCTGGGAGCTGGAAAAAGCTCAGCATATTTAAATCAAATGTACTGTACTTGTCACTTATTTAAAGTAAATATCTTTTGGAAGTGTAGGTGTTAGAAAATCTCTACTTTGCGTTGTTGAACATCACTTAACTCTGGTGGCTTAAAGTGACGACCTCTTAAAGTAGCCTTTCTTTTGGCCCTAGCTTACAACGATCAAATAGGATTGTAGAGACTGGGGGATACAGCCTTGGGACTAGTGCTGAGGATCCTTGAGAAATCTTCACTGCCTCTGTCCCTTTTCTTGGAAGGAGATGTGAGGTGTGATTGAGAGGAGAAAATCTGATAGGTGGGGGTTCATGCTCAGAGCTAAAGCTGCAGGATGGAGGTCAGGTGGTTGTGGGCACTTAGTGGGGAATCTTGGGAACACAGCTAGTGACATCCAAAGTCAGTTTGTTTTTATGAACCAGAAAAACACATCTGTGAGTGAGACATGGAGGGACAGCAATTGTGGATCTCAGGTTTACGTCCCCTCTCCTCATCCTAGTGGTACTTTTAAGGCAGCATTCTAGAGAAGAACTCATGAAAGCAACTTTTTCGATCATAAAGGAGATGTGAGTGGGGTCTAAATGAATAACTTTTGCAAGAATGCTTACTCCTAAAGTCAGCAGTGCAAAAGCTGGCTGTCCCTTCCCCCCTTCAACAATCATGTCATCTTTGGCAGTCAGACTCTGCTGTCCCCGAGAGGGACTGTGCTGGCCCTCTGTGGGCCATGAGGGCAAAGACTCTGAGGTGGGCATTTTTTTTCTGGAGCAGACCACCTGGATTCACTCGATTTCAGGCTAGGTCTGCACCTCCCTGGTCTCTCAGGAAAGCCTCAGTACAGTCCCTTCTCTTGGCCAAGTACAATTTGAAGTTTATAGAAATGCATTGGGCACTTGTATGTTGTTGTTTAGTCACTGAGTTGTGTTAAACTCTTTGCAAACCCATGGACTGTAGCCCATCAGGCTCCTCTGTCCATGGGATTTCCAGGCAAGAATCCTGGAGGGGTTGCCATTTCCTTCCCCAGGGAATCTTCCCAACCCAGGGATCTAACCCGCGTCTCCTGCATCGGCAGGCAGATTCTTTACCACTGAGCCACCAGGGAAGCCCCTTGTGTGCTGAAGCACAACATTTACAGGTTGGTAGTAGGCGCAGGAGAGTGAAAAGTAAAAGTGAAAGTCACTCAGTCGTGTCGACGCTTTGTGACCCCGTGGACTGTAGTCCATGGAATTCTCCAGGCCAGAATACTGGAGAAGATAGCCATTCCCTTCTCCAGGGGATCTTCCCAACCCAGGGATCGAACCCAGGTCTCCTGCCTTGCAGGTGGATTCTTTACCAGCTTAGCCACCAAGGAAGCCCAGTAGGGGCAGGGGGTGATGCAATTTGGCTGTCTTTAACCTCTGCATATAACCTCTTTAACTCATACATATTAGAATATTTGAATATTGAATTTGAATGTTCAATATTAGAATATTGCAAGAATCTCTATCTGATAAGATCTTCCATCTTGGAAAAACAGCATGCCTTACCCTTCTACTGCCCCAGTACCTCATCAGGCCTAAACAAAGTCCACCTGCCTGGATAGGGCCAGACCAGACCGGAAATGATTTTGAAGCTCTTCCCAGACAGGCCAAACCCCAAAAGTCTCAGTATGGCAGGAAGGCAATTATCCAACCCTGCTAAATACCCAGGACTCTGCTGGCTGTGACCAAGTGAAAATTTTAAGTGTTGAGTTTTAAAAGGAAAGCTGCCAATGGGTGTTCTGTAAATCATTTGTGCCAGAAGACTGACCCCATTATGTCAGCTAATCCTGGAAATACAGGAGGTAAATTTAAATCTTCTAGCATGAAGCACTTAATCAATATTCTAAATGTTTTCCTTGCAATTTATGCTAGCAGAGCAATGGGGTGCTTTGGCGTCCCGTTAATCTTCTGGAGAAGAGGCGCTGGAGAGTAAGGCTAGGGTGGTGGGGTTTTGCACAGGCTGACTGCTGGGAGGATGGGAAGCTAAGAAGGAGATAGGGAGAGATGCTTATTCCACATCCGGCCCCTTGCGTGGCAGACTTGTCCCCTGGACTCATGCCATCCTTACCAGTGGTTAGAGCTGCCTGGCAGGTACCTCCTTTTCAGCCTGTGGTTGACAACCTCAAAGTTGCTTTGCTGGGAAGAGCATGATCTTTGGAGTTGGTTGAACTTGAGTTAGGTTCCTAGCTCACTTCCCATTGCTCTCTGCCCTGGGGCATATTTCTTACTGTCTCTAAATGTCTCCTGTAAGTTATCACCCACCTCTTGGGTTTGTTGTGAGGATTAGAGAACTAGCACCGCTACGCAGAGGGCTCAGTGTGACTAGCCAGCCCTTTGCACTTGGAAGTGGCCACTGTTACGATGATTGATGAGCTTTAGCTCTGGATCTTGGAGCCATACAGGAAGGTTGTTCTCTGCTTTGGGTGGGGCGGGGGTGGGGGTGGACATGGATGAGGAAAGATGGAGCCCTTTAGGTTTTGCTTCCTTAACTTGCAAGAAGGGTTTGAACCTCATGATATCCTGCTGGTTCTACTATGTGGTCATTGTAGAATGTCCCAAGGAAGGAGGGGAAGGGGAGGAATATTCTATGGACAGCTGGCCAAGAAGGAAAGGAAACCCAAGACAATAAAGAAAGGACCTGGGATTAGAACTGTTTGAAATTCCATCCCTCCATGCCCAGGAGTCTCATGAGAAAACCACCTAAAATCAGACTCTCAGTGCTGTGAACTTGGAACCACGACAGTAGTCACGTCTTGGTCCAGCCTGGGTGTAAGAGTAGGACTCTGATTGCCACATCTTCTGAACTAGTGCTGACGTTGGGAAGAGGTGACACGCTGGTAAAAAGGAAGCACTCTCATTTGCTAAAAAGATAGTGTTTGAGAGCTAACCCTGCCTCTTAGCCTCAAAGACCAGAAGTTTGCAGTCTTTCCTGTATCTGCATTCCACCAGCGCTCTTATTTGCCTAATATTTATCTTTAAACTCAGTGTCTTTTAATAGGCATACTGTTAATAACATTTGTGAAACCAGAATCAATGCAATAGCTCTCTATATTTAAAAAATCATTATATATATTAAAGTAATAAAAATGTTTTTTATGCTACTAAATAATGTCCCATATGCAAGTGGTTCCCAAACCCCACTTTAGGAAACATTAAAATCTATTCATATGACAGATCCTAGAGCTATTTTCTTTGGTAATTTGCATCACCTCTGCTTTTTATGGTTTTGTATTAATAAAGCAAATATGCAAATAGTTCTTTCAGTGGGTCAAGAACTATTCTAAGCACATTACATAAATACATATATATATATATATATGCTATATGATGCTGGGAAAGATTGAGGACAGGAGGAGAAGAGGGTGACTGAGGATGAAATGGTTGGATGGCATCATTGATTCAATGGACATGAGTTTGAGCAAACTCCAGGAGATGGTAAAGGACAGAGAAGCCTGGCATGCTGCAGTCCATGGGGTCACAAAGAGTCGGACATGACTGAGCAGCTGAACAACAATATGTATGTGTGCATATATGTTATGTATATAAACTCATTCAATTTTGATAGTAACTTCATGAGGTTACTACTGTTATGATTCCCATTTTTCAGATGATAGACCTGAGACACATAGAGCCTTGATCAGGAGAAGAGAAAGTGAACAGCAGCCTATTTCTCCTCTGTGCATTTTTAACTGGCTATACTGTATAATACGTAAATCAGAACATTTTACCTTTTTGTTTCTGGATAACATTTTTCATCCAATAGAGACTAAATCAGTCTCTAAATTCTTGTTGAACATCTGGCAGATTGAGGTGCCAGACTGGTTCATAAACCAGCATAAAGAAAGGTAATGATGCTTATTCTGACGCCAACTGGTGTCCTGCGGTACAGCTCAATTCTGACACTAGCCCCCTGAGTTATCACAGATGCTACAGGTTAAGGGCATGGTCCCAACAAGACTGCCCACTTCAGATGCCAGCCAAACTCCAGGGGTCTCCAGGCCACCCGCTTTTCTGACCAGCTGGCTAAAAATTCAATTGTGAAACTTCCATAAAGGCTGTTCAGTGACCTCTTGGCTATGAACTGAAGAGTTCTGTAGGTCAGGCTTACTCAGTTTCAGCCCTGTTAGCCTGTTGGCCTGGTAATGCTTTGTTGTGGGGATTGCCCTGTGCCTGGCAGGTTGTTGAGCAGCACCCCAGGCCTCTGCCTTCTAGATGCCAGGAGCCCCTTTCCTCAACTGTGACAACCAGAAGTGGACCCACACACTTAGCAAGTGTCTCCTGCAGGACATATTCACCCCTGGTGGGGGACCACTCAGGTGTCTCAGTGGTAAAGAATCCACCTGCCAGTGTGGGAGACAAAGAAGACTCGGGTTCTATCCCTGGATCGGGAAGATCCCCTGGAGGAGGGAATGGCCACCCACTCCAGTATTCCTGCCTAAAGAATACCATGAACAGAGGAGCCTGGCGATCTGCAGTCCATGGGGTCACAAAGAGTCAGACGTGACTGAGCACACACACTCGCCCAGGAAATGAGGGCTGCTTCAAAAGCCCTCTCTCCTTTCTACTAATATCAGAGACGGCGGTGTGTGAGAGTCTTCTCGGGTTTCTTCCTTGTGTGTGGTGAGGAACATCAGGAGATGGAGGAGCAGATGGGTGCGTTGGACCAAATCTAAGTTGTGCCAGCAAGAGCAATGTGAAAAGGGGCTCTGGTGACCACCACATGCCCAATTTGCGACACTTAGCTTCCCCAAGGCCACACTCGCCTCAGAGTGAGGCCCGTGATAGAATCCTAAGCGGTGTTAACAGAAGTATTTGACCCGCTTCTCATCATTCAGGGACCCACAGGTGTCTGCGGCCTTCGGACCTTCTCTGAGGCCTCAGCCCTTCTGAGTGATAATTTCACCCATCCAGCATCCCAGATAAGCGCCCTACTGGTGACACGTCAAAAGACTTCTACTCCGCAACCAGAATGGATAGAAGTGTTCAGACCAAACTGCAGTTGGGTTTCTTCTGCATGGACTTTGAGGCTGGGGGAGTTTTAGGAGGGGCTGCAACCCACTGGGATCATGAGGCCAGTGCCAGATGGGTCAGCACTGAGCCCTCAGCACATGCGCTGAATCTAGATGAGTGTGACTTCTGGGTGCCATTTCCTGGGCCTTTTGTTTAAGAAAACAGTCTTGGTGCAGTATGTTATTTGTAGCACTTGGTTTGCGGTTTCTGAGAGGTTGCCGTCATTTCTGTGTAATACACAGTGTTTTCTAGCACCCATTGTGTTTTGTGTGTCATAAAAAAAAAAAAATTTCCAAATTTTGGCTGCACCTGGAGTTTCCATTGCAGAATGCTCTCCTGCTCAGAGGGAGTTTATGTCCTGGGAGAAATGAGCTGCGGGGGGTTGGAGGGGGTGGGGATGGTCTTCCTTTAGCAGAAGCATGAAGCCTCAGGGGACCCTACCCGCCTGCGGCCCCTGGGTTCCCCCAGCAGCCTGCTTTTGGAGCTTGGGACCAGACTGCCAAGTGGCCCCGGGGCCCTGTGTGATGGGCCCAGCTACTCATTGCGTGGAGACTGACAGTGACCTCCTGGGACTTAATCTTCCCGGTTTTAGGTGCCAGCAGATGAGCTCAGAGGAAGCTGTATCCCAAAATCCACCCATGTTAGCCCCGGGAGGAAATAGGCTGTTGTAAAAACACTTTTGGAAATAACTGCTTGTAGAGCGTTTTCAAAGCCCTTCATCCAGGAGAGTGCTTGAATTCAGAGTTCAGAATTGGGTAGGACTCTGTTAAGGCTGCCATACAATCCAGCATGCCAGAACGCATTTTCAACTGTGTAGTCAAAGCCTATTGGAAATGGAAGCTTTCAGGGTAAAATGGGCACCAAAACACAGGAATGTCATCTCGGAGGCTAGGCTTCCTAGTAGGTACATATACACGTCACCTTGTAGCACAGAGCACGGTGTCATCCCTTGTGTTCATTTGCTGGGGCAGCCTTAACAAAGTACCTGCCGTAGACTGAGCGGTAAGACAACAGAAATGTATTGGGTAGGGAACCCGAACAAACTTTTTGGCCAACTCAGTCCTTCCCACAGTGTTGGAGGCTGGAAGTCCAAAGTCAAGGTGTCAACAGGTTTGGTTTCTCCGAAGGCTTCTCTCCTTGGCTTGTAGATGCCTTTCCTTCTTGCTGTATCCTTACGTGGCCTTTCCTCTGTGTGTGCACACCTTGGAGTCTGTGTGTCCAAATTTCCTTTTTGTATAAGGATGCCAGTCAGATTGGATGAGGGGCCACCCTAATGGCCTCGTTTTAACCTAATTGTCTTTTTAAAGATCCTGTCTCCATCCATTGTCACCCATGTGACCACCGATAGTCATATCCTGAGATAACTGAAGGTTAGGAATTCAATGTATGAATTTTTGAGCCCATAACATAACACGTAAGTGGCAGGCACTCAGCAACAAAACATTTGACATTTTAAAAATCTCGCCTATGGCGTGACTTTAAGGGGAGAAGTTTGCTGTTATCATAAGCAATTCTTCAATCCCCAGGGCTCTAAGTGTCCCCTGTGCAGCCTTTGAACATGAGAGGCTCTGACTGTTGGTGGTTCTATGGTTGAAGGAATATGGGGAGAGGAAAGGCACCTCCCTAGGGGACCAGCTCTCCTGAGAAGCCTGCAGACATCAGGTGTTGTGTGCCTTGCTGAATCAGATGCTATCAGATTTCGGGCTTCTGCAAACTTAATTCAAGTAACGGTTTCTTTGTGATTGGTGTATTAGCATGGTAGCTGACTTCAGTTCAACATATTGTTGGAATCCACAATACTGTAATTTAAGATTATTTTATCAGCAGTAAAGGGTTTTATAATTCATTTAAAAAGTTGTAATGGGCTCGAGCATCTTCAGTATAGTTTAATAATATAACATTTTATAGCTGGCTGTAAAATTTCAGATTACGATTTTAGCAATTGCGCAATTCTATTTTATAGTTTAATAATTGTTCAAATGAGGGAGAGTGTAAAGTTCCTAAAAACCAATTTAATGACTGAGAAAAATAGCCGTTATCCAAATCTATTGTACACCTTTAATGAACCCAGATGTCACCTTCTCAACAAAGGCAGATCGCGACATCTATTTTTCTCAGCCACAAAGCCCCGCAAATTAAGCACACAGAGTACAGTGTCTCTGAGTTATAATTTTCTCCTTTTTCCCTCTTATATCCCTAATCTCCTAGAGCTGGAATAAGCCTGTGGCCCCCACGGGGTGAATGGCAGCCAGGCCAGTGAAAGTTTCAGTAGGAACAGGGAGTGAATTGGCTTTCTCTTAAGAAGATTCTGCATTTTACAAATAGCCCCTTGATCTCACTACTTCAACCCCAACCCTTAACTCTAAGAAGTTAAGAAGTCTTGTATAAATGCCTCCAGATAACTCCCTACTTCTCCATTCTTTGGTGTAAGTGGCAACATGGGGAGCCCTACATTACTACATTGCTCTGCTATGCTTAGTTGCTCAGTCATGTCCAACTCTTTGTGACCCCATGGACTGTAGCCCCCCCAGGCACCTCTGTCCATGGGGATTCTCCAGGCAAGAATACTGGAGTGGTTTGCCGTGCCCTCCTGCAGGGGATCTTCCCAACCCAGGGATCAAACCCACATCTCCCACATTGCAGGCAGATTCTTTCTGAGCCACCAGGGAAGCCCGCATGATCATAGAATTGTACACTATCATTGTTGTTCAGTCACTCAGTCTGTCCGACTCTGCAACCCCATGGACTTTAGCACACCAGGCTTCCCTGTCCTTCACTATCTCCTGGAGTTCACTCAGACTCACGGCTATTGAGTCGATGATGCCATCCAACCATCTCATCCTCTGCCACCTCATTCTCCTCCTGTCCTCAATCTTTCCCGACATCATTTCTAGTGTGTCGGCTCTTCACATCAGGTGGCCAAAGTATTGGAGCTTCAGTTTCAGCATCAGTTTTTCCAATGAATATTCAGGATTGATTTCCTCGTTACACAAAATTAAAGTGTTGGCATATGGTATCGGGGAGAAGGCATTGTGTCATGTTATCATTGGAGTTATAGTTCGTGTTATTATATTTTGGGGGTTTTCCAGGTATATCATCCCACCACTAAAGTCAGTAGATAAGAGGTCCTGGGCCAGGTACGCAAACCCAATAACCATGGAGCATACAGAGCATACCTTGGGAATACAGTCCCAGAATGGTTGGGTGCAGTGTGTTTCTCCAGGATTGTGAGGGGGGTGGAGCTCTTGCTCAGAGCCCTGTTTTTGTTACAGAGAAATGGCATCAGTCAGAGGAAGCCTTATGTGGCTGGAATCCTTTCTCTCTGAGATGCAATCTGAGGACTTGGGGCCCACAGCCTGTTTCTACTCTGTTGTAAGCAGCCATGTCTGTTACATGAATAGTGGGGAGGCTGACTCTGAACTGCCCACCTGAGAAGTAAACAGGGGAGTGGTCATCCGTAGTGACTGCAGCCCATCTCCTGTATCATCTGGAAATGATGCAAGCTTATCTCCTTTTCTATCTCACACTTAGGGCCCTAGTTGATTGTTGTTGTTGTTTAGTCCCCAAGTCATGTCCAACTCTTGCAACCCCATGGACTGTAGCCCACCAGGCTTCTCTGTCTATGGGATTTCCCAGGCAAGAATACTGGAGTGGGATTGCCATTTCCTCCTCCAGGGAATCTTCCTGACCCAGGGATCAAACCTGCTTCTCCTGTGTTGGCAGGCAGATTCTTTACCGATGGCCACCAGGGAAGCCCTGCTCTAGATGATACACCCTTCTTAGTCAGCTCCAGAGAATTTCTAGTTGAAATTTGGTGTTGCTTAGGAACAACATAAGGCTGTCCATTATCCAATGGCATTTGGATATCTTTTGGCAGGTCAGGGTCATCTCAGCATTGATGCCACAGCTGAAAGGCACTGTTGCTGCCCAGGGACAGTCATGTGCTCCAGGCTTCAGCTGCTATCTGCACTTATTCCCCACCCCAGCACTCGACAACCCCTATGTCATATCAGGGGAGGGTATCACTTAATAATTCTGGATTCCTTTGGAGAGTCAAGGCAAGGCCATCATTTTTTTTTCTCCCAAACCAAGTTCACATTCAGGTAATATACCTGAAGCCTTGTCCATGCCGATGCTGGACAAGGGATCATGCAGATGGTGTATCAAGAGTGGCATGGTTATTTCTCAAAGTTGCTTTTTTAGGAAAAAGAGGCCATGTGCCTCGAAGTAGAAAATACTGAAGGACAAGACTTCCTGCTACAATAAAATCGGGCCTTCCTGTAGACTGCAGCAGACAGTAGTGTCAGCTCCCCAGTCCTTGGATTCATCGTCTGTAATATGGGGGTAATGTGCAGGCCACCTGGAGGGTTGTGATAATTAAACAAATTAAAATTCTTAAGCATAGTTACTGAGCCTCCAGCACAGTAACTGTTTATATCATTATTTTATCCTCTTGGTTCATCTGTGCTGACCATGAGACAGAAGGAGCCTTTACGAAGGGACCATTCAGTGGCTTTTATCCCAAAATAATCTGGGGAATGAACGTGGGCATTGTACAGGGTGTGGACCCTGTGGAAGTGGGTCTCAAGTTGAAATAATTTCACATGGTCACCCATTTATGATGTGTTCTCCTAAACATTTTTGGGTTTTTTTGCTACTTTTCTCAAAAAGGGAAAATAGCCACTTAAGGATGGGGAAGGGAAGAGTAGGCCCCCTTGATGCATTCTGGGTAAAGCCATCAGGCCACCAGCCCCTGTGGTCCAGAGGGCAGTGAGGCCAGCCCATCAGAGGGATAGTAATTCAGCAGTTGGACAATTGCTTAACCCAATTGCTGGGTAATAAACATGCTTAATAAAAAGGAATAGGACGTCTGCACCATCTTGGCTATAAATATGTTCTCTTGTTCTGGGGAACCTACAAGAATACCTCTGAGCACACTTAGATCGCATACTATAAATAAATCCAATTTCTTGTATCCCCTACTGACCTTTTATCCTTAGGACTTCTAACCGACAGTGCTTCCCTGAATAATAGACTGTGCCTGTGTTTGAGCTGTGGAGCTCACTTGTGGGAGGAAAATGGCTCTGGTTCTCTTGGGGGGGAGGTTCAATGAAGCGTTCCCCTCCCCTGCGTCCCTCCTGTTTGAGGGCCAGTCACATCGTGGATAAGGGTAGAGAGCGAGCTCAAGATGGTGTGCACTGAGAAGACATCGCAGGATTTTCCCCCAGGGCAGCTGTCCCCTGCCTGCCCCTTGGCTTCAGGGACCTTAGATGTGACCTGACAGATGCTCACCTCTGGGGGCTCTTGGGGGAGCAGAACCCACCAGGCCTGGCTTGACCTCTGATCCCTTGGGTTGATTCTAGGCTGCCTCAGCTGGCTCTGTCCATGCTGGCTGTGTGACCCCAGGCGTCTTACCCTTATTATTCTAAGGGTTGATTTAAGGAATATGTGTGATAATAGGTAATGAGTACCCTAGTGGCTCAGATAGTAAAGAATCTGCCTGCAATGTGGAGACCCAGTTTTGACTATCCCTGGGTGGGGAAGATCCGCTCAAGGAGAAAATGGCAACCCTCTCCAGTATTCTTGCCTGGGATATCCCGTGGACAGAGGAGCCTGGCAGGCTACAGTTCATGGGGTTGCGAAGAGTCAGACACGAGTGAGCGACTTAAAACTTCAGTTCACCGTGTCTGGCATGGAGTTAATATGCATGAGTTTTACATTCAGAATCAAAGAGATTCAAATCTCAAGACAGCCACTCAGAGCTGGGGAAACTTGGGCAGGTCCCAACCTCTCTGAAACCCTTGTGTCCTGATCTGTACCAAAGGGGACTGCACCCCTCAGAAAGTCATTTGAGTTCTTGGAGAGCATTCAGTAACATGTGGATGGAATCATTATCAATGGAGGCTATTCTCTTTTTTTTTTTTGAATTTTTTTTTCATTTATTTTTATTAGGTGGAGGCTAATTACTTCACAACATTGCAGTGGGTTTTGTCATACATTGACATGAATCAGCCATGGAGTTACATGTATTCCCCATCCTGATCCCCCTCCCACCCCTCTCCACCCGATTCCTCTGGGTCTTCCCAGTGCACCAGGCCCGAGCACTTGTCTCATGCATCCCACCTGGGCTGGTGATCTGTTTCACTATAGATAATACACATGCTGTCCTCTCGAAACATCCCACCCTTGAATTCTCCCACAGAGCCCAAATAGAGTCCACACAGAGTCCAATGAAGGCTATTCTTAAAGAGTAGCAGTCATGATCATCACAGTCATTATCACTATCAGTCTACTTGGTTTTCCTCTATTTTCTAGAACATTTTTCTCTGGCTATTAAAAGCACAGTCTTTAAAAAAAGTTCCTCAGTTTTTTGCCTTTGCTTGGTTTCTTGCTGCCCCATGAATGCTCTGTCTTCCCATCCAGCAAGTGAACAAAAGCCCAGGGTCCATCTGTCTCCAGACCTGGGCGTTTTATATCAAACCTTAGTTGCCACCATAAGTCACAGAACCATTACAGGGCCACTCTCCGCGGCACATAAATGCACAGGAGAATGAGAGGCTTAATAAATATTATCTGATGGTGATGAGGGCGCGTGTCTGATGAAATTGGCTTTATGCACCTCTCACCAGGGACCACGATGAATCTTTTCTGCTGCTGTCTGCACACTTGCATTTCTGAATGCACATTTGGGAAAACAAATGCTTCCTTTTGGGGCTTTCCCCCCTAGTCACTGTTACACCATGATCACTGAATATTGGCTCTACAAAGTTCCCCCACCCCAAACCAAAACGTCTGTTTCAAGCAATGTTTGGTATAATCTTCCTATTAATTGGACCTAATTTTCTAAAATGCAGCTCATAATTGCTTCTTGTCTGAATATTTTACTAATCAAGCAAGTTAAGCATGAATGAAAACACCCGGTTCTCTGATGTAGTTGGCAACTTGTGTTTGCCTCAACTTGGGGGAAAGCGAAATAGATGTAAGATGATCTGGTGAAGTTAGGGAAAGAAGAAAGGCCAGGCCGAGTGCCGCGTTAAGCTCCCTGCTGTAGACAGTGTCTGCACACAGCGCTACTTGCCATCCTGCCATTAGTGTTAAATTACAAGCGCCAGGCTGCAGACATCCTTTTATGGTGTGCGGGAGACTGACAGGCCAGCCCGAGGGACTGCTTAGCTAATGGAGGACTGTTGATATATCTTACAGGACTGTATCTCTTTCATCGCATTCATTTTTTAAATCCGAGGAAACACAGAAGATCACGAGCCAGTTCTATTCAATATCACGTTCACAAGGCAAATTAGCTGAAGCTTTTGCATTTTTCCCACCCCTGCCTGAATCCGAGAACACTCAGCATGGGGACCATAGAAGAGCTCGGAGATCATCAACAGCAACTTGGATTTTTAAAAGCACTTCCAACACGAGTATCACATTTGATTCTCACAACTCTGTGAAGTGGGCAGCAGGGTGCAGTTATAATAATTATAGATGATGGTTGAAAAGCCAGGACAGGACCTTCCTAACCTGTGTTCTTTATAGCATACCATATCAATCAAGCTGGTACCAGGAGTGAGTTCTAAATCATTCAATTTAGAGTTCTCAATCAGTTCTAGAAATTCTAACTGACCCACATTTAACCAATTCAGCACATAAGCCAACCTCGCCACCATCCCCCTGTAAACATCCGATGCCCAAGGCAGGCTGAATGCCCCACACTAGGGGCCTCTCTCCTTCTGCTCACCTGGGCCCCTTGCTTTCTCCAGTGGAGATGCAAGCTTAAAAGATTCAGGATCATTTATTCTCAAACCTTTAGGTGCTGTTGTATTTGGTATTTTGCTTACCTATTTTAATTATTTATTTGGAGAAGGAAATGGCAGCCCACTCCGGTATTTTTGCCTGGAGAACCTCATGGACAGAGGAGCCTGGAGGGTCCATAGGATTACAAAGAGTCGGACACGACTTAACTACTGAACATTTTAATTAAATAAGCTGACTACAATGTAGTTTAAATTCCGCTTCCATTTAAAAGTGGCTTTGGATTAGGTGTAGGCCAAACAACAATAAAAGACTGAGAAAAAAATTTTAAGTATAGGGAAATTGTGCACTGAGATTCCTTGGTGGGTATCAAACAGAAGTCATTTCTGTTTTAAAGAAATGAAAACTGGATGTTGTAGATTTCAAATGATAGGTGTAGCTTAGGCAGAACGTAAGCCAGGGAATTCCAGTCAGCAAACTCTTTTTTTAAAAAACTTTTCAAAGTGGCCTTGATTATGTATCCAAAAATCAGTCAATGTATGACATTCAATTTTTAAATTAAAATGTTTGATACAATACAGCCAGTAGAATATTACTTGGCCTTAAAAAAGGATAAGATTCTGCAATATGCAACGATGTGAACAAATCTGGAGGACCTCATGATAAGTGAAACATCCCCATCACAGGGACAAATACTGCATGATTCCACTCTCATGGGGTATTTAAAATAGTCAAATTCATGGAAGCAAAGAATAGAATTTGTGTTTCCAGGGGCTGAGGGAAGGGAGCATAAGGAGATGTTCAGCAGGGACGCAGGGTCAGTTATGCAAGATGAGTAAGTTCTAGAGGCCTGCTGTGTAACCTCGTGCCTGTCCGTAACCGTGCTGTGTTGTACACTTAAAAATTTAAGAGGGTAGATCTCATGTGAAGTGTTCTTACCGCAGTGATTTTAAAAAGGAGTTTCTAAATTTTAAAAAATGGATACAAATGTGTAATTTTAAAGTGATTTAGTGATTTTGCTCTTTAACTTAATTTCTTTAATGACCAAGGGCCCAGCCCCCAGGGCGGTCAGGTTAGAAAGTTTCTACTCTAGGCTTGGCCGTGCATGCTAAGTCAATTCAGTCATGTCTGACTCTTGGCGACCCTGTGGACTGTAACCCTCCAGGCTCCTCTGTCCATGGGATTCTCCAGGCAAGAATACTGGAGTGTGTTGTCATGCTCTCCTCCAGGGTGATTTTCCCGACCCAGGGATTGAACCCACATGTCTTATGTCTCCTGCATTTGCAGGTGTGTTCTTTACCACTAATGCCAACAGGGATTGAACCTGCACCCCCTGCATTGCAAGGCAAAGTCTTAACCACCGGACCACCAGGGAAGTTCCTCAGGCTTGGCTCTAAGCTCAACCTAAATTGCAATGTTACACTTAGAACAACCCACAGGTACCAAGTCTCCAATAACTTCTAGACTCTAGAACATGAATCCATATCACCCAAACACACACTCACTTCATGCAGTGAGTTCACTGCACTCTGGTTGTTGGAGGCCTTGTCTGAACAGCCCAACTGGGATCTGAGCCTATGCTTTCTTGGGATGAGGAAGTATGCCTTCAGGCCTCCAGTCCTCTCCCCACCCCCTTCTTATGACTGGCCTCAACCTGCCCAGAGTCTGCCAGACTAACTAAACTTGGCACCCGTGAGCCTTCCGAAACCTGTACTGAGTGAAACATCTTTATAAGGTCTTCTTAGAGCTTAATATAATGAAAGCCTTTTGGCTGAGGTTCAGGTAATATGCAGACACAGTGTCTTGGAGGGAGTAGGTAGACGAGACGTGGTAGGAAAGCTGCCCAAGAATTATTTCACTCCCATCTCATTAGTACCCTCCTCACAGACTCTCTGCCCCTTCCCAACCCATGGGGCTGGCAAAAATCAGCTTGGAGAAAACAGCCAAACATAGGCTCTGAAAGACAAACACCCAAACCCAGGGGCTCAGAGCAGACCTTATTTATGTGTCCACTTGTTTTACACGCTGACTTGACTACACATTATTCAGACCAGTGGTTGCAAGCAGTTGTTACTAAGTTCGTAGCAAAAGCAAATCACCCGGAAGGTGAGTTTCAAAACAGACAGGGACAGGGATTTTAGAAAGGCTGGCCAACTGCTTGTGACCTGACCAGAAATAAAACATCTCCTGCCTCTCCCAAAGTCAACAGGCAAAATCTGAAAAGCTGAGAAGTGTGCCACTGGGCACACGACCATTACTTTGCTCAGATCCACTAGGCAGGCAGCTTCTTTTTTCTGTCTTCTTTGTGTGTGTAGAAATTAATTTGGGCAAATATGTGTCACGTGCACATACAGAATTGTTACATAGTAAGGTGTACCCATAAATGTCTATAATCAGGTGAATTCATTTTGTTAAAATGCAGTGTGAAAAATGAGAAAGTAATAACTGATTGCTCTGTTATCCTTCAAATTAGGTACACAGCCTTCTTAGGCTTTGTCTTATGAGAAAATATAAGATGTGCAGATTTAAATTGAGAAGTGGCTTTGAGTTCTGGACTATTTCAGAAAGAGCTCATGCAATGGTTTTCCCTAGCAACGGTCCAATTTGTGCTGCAGAAGAGGCTCGTATGCTGATAAACTGGTATTGACAAGTGTGATAGATACAGCTCGGTATTTAGTGAGTGCTGGAGAGCAAAGTTGATTGCATTTTACAGTCTGTGTATTTCTCTGTTTATTGCTTGTATTCTGTCATTAAGCAAACAGGTTCTTAATATAGCAAATCTCTCTAATCAGTAAGGCAAGGGAGAAAAGAACCAGAAGCATCATTAATTATGACCATTTGGCTGCAGCCTGGGCAATCTGTTGCTATTGGATTGAGCAACTTCCTCCAGTTTTATTTTCTGGAGGTAGAGCAGAAACTGGCTTTTCTTATACATGGAGGAGAGTAGAGAAATGTTCCATGCCCTGCTGGCTGACAGCTGCCTAAAAACCCAAGATTAAACACTAGTCCTGGGGCAGCAAAAGCCAAGCTGCAAGTGGGTATGCTATTAAGTCTCCAGTTTCGTAAATAGAGCAAGTGTGCAACTCCAAAGCCTGATCCCACCCGAGGCTCTGGGAGAGCCCTCTGTGGCCAGAACGCGTGGGGCACGCGGTGCCTGATGAGTTAGCTTGACAAAGAGTTCTGGACTCTATGTATGTCTGAGCATTCTGTACAGGAAAGCAGTTGGCACCAGGCAGGCTTTCCAAATGCTAATCACAGGGTTAAAAAGCAGGAGAGTCATCGTCTGACTCCAGGTAACAGAGATTAATAGCATCTAATGCATTTATTAACCCTCTAGTGCCAGGGACTGGTGGAGTCTGGCTGCAATTACAGTGACATGGAAATTCTATTACGTGACATGCCTGGACTTGGGGATTACTGCCAGTGACAGTTTTATAAGACTATTGGAGGGATAAGGGTTGTGAAGAGCCTAAAGACCAAGTTCCAGAAAGAGAGAAAAGCTACAGGTTTGTGGATGGGTTTCTCCAGCAGCCTGTTCACTGTCTCAAGATGAAAACCTCGTGGTCCCGTGTTTTGGTGGTTTCCCCCAACTTGGAGGCTTCTCTCATAACCACATAACTATGAATTAGGTGATATGAAACCCTCTTTCATAAAAGAGATTAAATAATTCATTTTTCAACATGCTGGAACTATGGTTAAAATTGACTTTTAGAAAAACTGAAATTCATTCTCTTCTTTTGTATCCCTCTTTAAAAAAAAAAAAGATCATATTTTAAAGCCACAAACTGTACGGTTTGGTGTCTAGATAGATCTAGCTAGTCAAGCTTTATGCTGGGCCCCTGTATATCTTTTTTTCTTTTGACTGCTCCACATGGCATATGGGATCCTAATTCCCAGACCAGGGATAGAACGGAGTCCCCTGCATTGAAAGGCAGACTCTCAACCACTGGACCACCAGGGAAGTCCTCTGTCTTCTTAATAAGCAGGGCTTGGCAGATGGAACTCGTTCCATTACTACACTCCTGCTTTTATCAATTTAGAACTTGGAAATGGTGCTCTCCCAGTTTCTTCTACCTTACCTTATACTTTGCAAGGTCTCAGAAGTTTTTGTTGGTTTGTTTTGTTTTCAGTTTTCCTGGGACTGTCCCAGTTTTCATCAACTGAGTCCATGTTCAAAATATGTAAATTATCTTTGTAATAGTTAAAAGTGGGAGATGCCCTGTAATTGTATCTGTTTGCATTTATCAGACATGACTAGTAAGACAGTGATAGCTGATGTTTTAAAAAGCACTCAGGATTGTTGTCGTTGTTGTTCAGCCGCTAAGTCATGTCCAACTCTGCGGCCCCATGGACTGCAGTAGGCCAGGCTCCTCTGTCCTCCACTGTCCCCCTGAGTTTGCTCAAACTCCTATTTATTGAGGTTGTGATGCTATGTAGCAATCTCATCCTCTGCCACCCCCTTATCCTTGTGCCGTCAATCTTTCCCAGCGTCAGAGTCTTTTCCAATGAGTTGGCTCTTTGCTTCAGGTAGCCAAAGTATTGGAGCTTCAGCATCAGTTCTTCCAATGACTATTCAGGATCAATTGCCTTTAGGATTGACTGGTTTGATCTCCTCGCAGTCCAAGGGACTTTCAAGAGTCTTCTCCAGCACCACAATTTGAAAACATCAATTTTTCAGTGCTCAACCTTCTTTATGGTCCAACTGTCACATTCATACATGACTACTGGAAAAAGCTTTGACTATACGGACCTTTATCAGCAAGGTGATGTCTCTGCTTTTTAATACACTATCTAGATTTGTCATGGCTTTCCTTCCAAGGAGCAAGTGTCTTTTAATTTCATGGCGGAAGTAACAGATTGCTCAGGCTTCTACAAGGGACTTCAAGAGCTGGATTTTCTTAAGTGGGCTCTGGATATGTGTAGGGGGATTTTTGACCCTTGGTGGTCGTAGGAAGGATTCAGAATGAATACAGGACTTATAAGCATGCAAGCTGCTAGGCACGCACAGGTATAAATTCCCAGGCTCTGCCCCTCCATCTGCAGCTTATGAACCCTTAGAGGCATTGGACACCCAGCTGACACCATTGAGTCCAAGCAGCAGACCACTGGCCCTCCAGCCCAGGTTTGGTGTGGGATTTAAAAGATCTCATGTCTGTGTGCAGTCTGATTCGTTTATGCAAGTGTTATCTGCCCTCTGCCTCCTAATCATATCACAGATCTTACTGTGGTTCTCATGAGGTTCTGGGGGAATGCAGGGTCTTCTCTGCCCTGCCTCTGAGGTTGTGAGGGTTTCCGGGATCCCCCAACCTCTCGATGGGAAGCAGTGTCAACTCACTATATAAGCAGAGTATTTAGAAGCCGGCATACATGGACTGCTGAGCTTCTGGAGTGCTGAGTGCTTCTGTGGATTGGTCATGGGTTTGACAGGAGAGAAGGCATTTTCTCAGAGACTGCAGAAGCTTGGTGGCACATGCTTACTTTCCCTCAGCAGTTCATCCAGTTCTGCTCACAGAATAGTTCTTGAAGCCAGATGAGCTTGAAGTTGCTGCCTCTAGCTTTAATGAAGCCATAGGGCTGCAGGGAGACAAGGCCAGAAGTTGACTATTTACTTTAGACAGAGGCCAACAAGAGGCCCGCCTTGCAGGGAAGAAGAGCCCAGAGCCTTCACAGGCTTGGAGTTGGTCTCCATGTATTTTCCTGTGTGATTTGACCAGTCATCCCAACCATTCTCAGACAGAAGGCAACAGCCTGGGAACTTAGACCAGGGCATGTCTACACAGTTGTACAACTGTAATCCTGTACACAGCTGAACTCTCAGTGACTAGTTTAGGACCAAAATTTACCTGTGTCAATGCAGAGTCCATTTAAGAAAATTAGTTAAAGTAGCGACAGGGTTGCAAAGAGTTGGACACGACTGAGCGACTAAGCATAGCACAGCACCAAGACCTTTTAAACTCTGTTGGTGGTGGTAGCCCCTTCACAATCAGGTAATATAGATGGGCGTTTTTTCTAATACATCAGCAGGTTTCTAAAGTGACTTAGAAGTGTAGCCAGTGAGTCTCTCAGACGGTGCAAACAAAGAGAAAAACACTGCAGTCTGTTGCTAATCATATAGAACAAAATAGGAGGGAAGCCCAACCAGCCCTTGGATCTCTTAGTGGGCACTGCAGTCTAGGACACGGAGGTGTAGCTTAACTGTGACAAAAGCACAGAAGCAAATTGAAGGATTAATGTGTCCCAGACAAGTCAGGCTGCCTTCTCTGCACGTTTTAGTGAACTTCTTAGTTATGCAAAGGCCCTGGGCAAGGCTTTATGTCTCTTACAGATTAGGGGCTTCCCAGGTGGCGCTCGTGGTAAAGAACCTGCCTGCCAATGCAGATAGATACTGGAGACATGGGTTTGATTCCTGTGTTGGGAAGATTCCCTGGAGTAGAAATTGACAGCCCACTTCAGTATGCTTGCCTGGAGAACCCCATGGACAGAGAAGCCTGGCCAGCAGGCTACAGTTCATGGTGTTGCAAAGAGTTGGACGTCTTAGTGAACTTCTTACTTATGCAAAGGTATTTAGCAAGGTTTTATGTCTTTTATAGATTACCGCCTAGAAAAGAAAAGACAGAATGTGATGTTTCGGGGCCATTTTGGTGTCTGGCACAATTCCAGCTTTGAGCAGAAATAAAATGTGCAAAGTTCTACATATTATTCTCTATAGGTTACAATGCAGTGGACCAGATTTGCTATTAATATAGATTAAAAGTAGGCTTTTGAGGAAGGCTCCATCCCTCTTCTGATTTGCCCTCTGATCTTCTTATACGTAACATTTAGTGACCTTTGAACAGCCCAGGGGTGCTTCACAGTGTCTTTTTCTTGATGCCTGTTTAAAGGTTTCGATTTCATATTCACAGCTGGCATATGCAAATATAGGTAAAGATTATGATGCCTCCCAAGTAGCATTATGGTCAATAAATTACTCCTTGTGTGAATATAACATGATCTCAGCCTAGCATGTCTTCAACAAGTCGCAAAAGTTGTCTTGCAGTAGGCAGCTTGCCAGTGCATCCCCACAGAGCTGGTTGCCCAGATGCTCCTAGATTCAGGTGTGATGCTTAACCAGGGCCATCCTGTTGGCAAACGAACTCTCTGTCTTTTGCTACCAAAGGGCTCCTAGTTTCAGGGGGAGGGGTATAGGAGGGTTTCTTTGAGTGGATTTGGGAGGCAAGTAAGTAGCACATGAAGAGTCAAGCATGCTAAGATCTCTGGGAGAAACACTGGAAAACAGGAAAGAGCACGATTCCGTTCAGAAGTTTCAGAGACCTGTATTCTAAATATTGACTCTACAACTTAGATCACTCTGTGACCCTGAATAAGTCACTTAACGTCTCTGCTCTCTAATTTGTTTTCCTTTATAAAACAAGAGAGCTGTATTGGGTCAGCAGTTTTTACTATAATTGAGCAATGGAGTTTTTCCTCTAACTCAATTTCTCAGGTGGAAACCCGGTGGAAACTTGTTCCATTTGTGAGAAAATAGGGAGCTTAAAGCCCTCACAGCTCAGGAACTTATAACTGCCCAGGAAGCAGTTTTAAGATGGACAGATCTGGGGTCTGTGATACCCTTCACGATTCTTGGAAGGGACCTGTCAAAGGGTCCTTGCCCTGTGCCTGAGGCCCCCAGCGCTGAGTGGTTTACCCACCAGAAGGCAGGCCCATGAGCCCAGGACCACATCTTTTGTCATATGCCCAACCCTGGAAAATTGTTCAGTAAGTGTTTGTGGACTGGAACAACTAATAAACAAATGAACAAATACACAAGATTCAGGAAAACCTATCTCTATGTTACTGATGAATGAGAATTTTTATTACAACATTTTTACCTAGAAGGCACTTCATAAACATTAACATTCAGAACTATAAATGAGTATAGATTATAAATGACTTTAAAACTTTTTTCTTTTGTAACCTGTGCGGTGGCTTTGAGAGGGGGCAGGTACAAACTGAGGTGTATTTTGTCCAACACACCAAATTTTGAAGACTTAGTGTGAAAGTTTAAAGTATGTAGAAAAGTATCTCATGAATCATCTTATACTGGTTACATGTTGAAAAGGTAATATGTTGAGTTAAAGAAAAGGTCGTTAAAATTTTCTTTATCTGTTATCTCTTTATTTACGGGATTAATAGAAAAGTTTTAATTATATTTGGGCTCATGGTTGTGACTCACATATTTCTAACAATGACACGGCCTTATACTGTTGATCATCAATAACTACTCTTCCAAAATGGTTTAGTCGCTCAGTCGTGTACAACTCTTTGTGACCCCATGGACTGTAGCCTGCCAAGCTCCTCTGTCCATGGGATTTTCCAGGCAAGAATGCTGGAGTGGGTTGCCATTTCCTTCTCCAGCTCTTCCATAGTATGTATGAATAATTGTGTGTTTGTCTTTTCCCAGGCACAGAAGCTGAAATCCAACATATCAGGCAGTACCCACCTCTGTCTTTCTGATGTAAGTTGTTTCTTTCTGAGTCTCCCTGAATCTAGAAACAGAGCCTAGAAACACCCTGGAACAGGGTGTGATGTGAAAGGACTCAAAGACAACAAGGTTTCGGGCCCCCCAAAAATCCGAGTCTCCCTTGGTGTCCCTCTGCCCTTGGAGCCAGGTGCAGATCCTGGTGTACAAAGCAAGCGCCAAGTGTGGGATCCTCATCTCAGAACTGGACCAGCACAGATACCATTGTCCCGGTACCATGAGAACCTCTGTGACCACAGTTACATAAGTTCAACCGCACAGAGAAGATACATAACACCTCTTGCTGCTTACCAGATGTCCCCTAGACTGCTCCTTTGACGTTCACAGTGACCCAGAAGTAGCCAATGCAGGCCACGTTACCCTCCCCAATTTACAGTTATAGCTCATGGTGGCAGGATGTGGTTTTCTGGGATTGAGCAGGTCCTAGGGATGGGGATGAAGGAATCCATCCTGGGGAAGAACAGCTGTGCTGAGAGTCCAGGAGCCTGGGTCCTGGCTGGGACTCTGACTGACAAGCAGGGCAAATCCTCCATCTGTAAAGTCCAGGGTTGAACCAGCCAGCGGAGGAAAAGGCTACTGCCAGGCTCCAATGCGGTTTGTGACTCATCTCTCTGTGAATCCCTACTTGCCTGGGCAGGCTTCCTGAGGTGATTCTTCCTGCCCTCCTTCATGATAGAGAGAGCAAGCATCCCTCCTCAGTCGGTGATACCCAAAGGGAGAATGGTTCTGTGTTGCACAGCTGATGGGTGACCTTAGGAGCAGGGGTAAAAATCTTGGGTTGGCTTTGGTAAACCGTACAGCTAGTTGGGGGCAGGGATCGGAGAGAGAAAGAATGAGGCTAAAATATGCCGTGATAGAACAAACACATGCAGTGGGTGATAATGAAAACATTCTTTCTTACAGCGTGATTATGAAAAGGATGGTCTCGCTGGGGCTTCCAGCCACATAACCACAAAATCAATGGCTGCTCCTCCAAGCTGCGGTCTGAGCCCACTGCTGGCCCTGGTGGTAACTGCCCTGTCCACCCTATTGTCTTTATCTTTGGCCGAAGCATCGTAGCTGCATTTACAGAATCATATGGACCTGTAAAAAGACAAAAACCAAGTTATCTGTTTCCTGTCCTCTTGTATATCCGAAATTCCAGTTTTAGGAGCTCAGTTGAGACACTGCTAAAACAGTTTCATCCTACTGGAACTTTTTTCTTTCTTTCTTTTTTTTTTTTCCTAAGAAAGCTTCTTGTGATCCTTAAGGCTTATATGGGATCCCCCGATACAGTGCTACATTCCACACTCAGAAGGCTTTGGGGCACGTTGGATTGTAAAGGGATGGTTTATTGTTGATGTGGCTGTAAAGTGAACTGGAGCCTTGGCTTTCAAAATCCTGATAAGGTTGATGATTTTTAACAGTTTCACTCTGGTCTCGACTAGCTAGAGAAGGAGTCAGTATTCCTAAAGAATCTTCTATATCTCCTGGAGTAGGTTTGCTTTTTGATGATATGACCATACCACGGCAGTGGTACGTGGAGGCCAAACTTTTTTTTGTCACAAAGCGAAGATTCTCATCAAGACAATCTTGATGGACTTTGTACAAACAAGCTTGTACCAGTGTTCTTTCTATATGTATTAGCGTTTTCCACGCTGATGTTTATGTACAGTAGACAGCTCTGCACTCTCTTACGAAAACAAAAAAACACCTGCCACATCCAATGTAGTGTCTGTCTCCTAGTCAAAATAGAGAATGAGAGTGGGTGTGAGACGTCACAGAACCTTGAGCATTGAGACAGTCTCCCAAGCCTTACTTGAGTGAGAAGCCCTTACACTAACAAGAGGCAAATATAGCTGAAGCATCATTCTAATAATCTTTACATGTATGAGGTTATATGTAGAAAAAAATTTTACTACTAAATGATTTCAACTATTGACTTTCTATATTTTGAAAGTAATGATATTGTCTTCATTTTTTTTTTTACCGGTGGTTTAATACAAAATACATGGAGCTTGTTGTCCTCTCATAAGTAGCATTAGCTCCAGTGTTGACTTCTCGAAGACAGGTCTTCAACAGCAGACTCTGAGGAGCCTCATGCTTTAGCAGAAAGCTCTGCATCACATTACTGTGGATAGGCAGCAGGAAACAGAGCAGCCAAGCATTGTCTTTTATCATTTCTGGAAACACAAGCGTGCATACCTGTGGGAAAACAGGTGGCTACTCGTCAGTGTTCTACAAACTCTACAAATGGCACCATTGCCAGTTGACACAAACCAGGACCTTGGTTTTCATGTTACCTGACAATGGCAGCTTTGACTGGAACAGGAGACAGGACGTGCTGCCCTGTCTTCGGAAGCAGATCCATGCCCAGGATACACAGCTCTTTTCCTAAGGATTGTCTTGACTTGCAACTGTGATGGCTTGGCCGCTCTGTGGATCGGTTAGGTCTGAAGTCATCAGATATCTGCTCGCACTGTGTTCTGTGTCCTCCGTGATAGACTGTGACTGACTCTGTAAAAAAAGAAAAAATGTTTGGGGGATGAAGAGGGTCACGGTCACCATTAGGTCCATGGAGATAAGTTGGCCCAGAGACACAGAACAGGGACTTTGGATATAAGGCATCTGACTTGTTAACTGCACGTCTCTTCCATCATTCTCTTCCTTCAGTGAATAGCCCCGAAAGTGCACTTCTGAAGTCTGGTTGAAATGGTGAGATTTGAAATCTACAAGGATTGAGTGCTAGTAGCCATGTTTCTTTGCAGCTGAACAGAGGCGAGGAAATTCCACCCAATAGAGTGTCTGAAGCGTTGGCTTTCTTCCGACATCAGTAGAGTGGATGGAGGAGGAAGCCCACAGTGCCCATTTCATCCTGATTCCCTTTGCCGACAGATGATTCCCTTTGCCTTGTAAGAATTAATCCAATTACTAGGGTGGGAAATCTGTTAAACCCAAGATGAAGGCATAGTCTTTTAGCTCTGTTGGTGTTTGAAGTACATTTATATCCAAATGTTAATAAACATAAATGTATAATACTAAGTACCGAGTTTTTTCACTTCAAAATGTTTTCAAGGGAAATTCATCAAACAAGTTCGATTAGTGGAAGGTTTCATAAAGACTCGTACTTTGAATAAACACATTAAATGTGTTGAAATACTTGGAATTCCAGTCATCTGTGAAAACATATCTCTTCAGAGCATATTTTGTTTTAATTAAAGTATCTGTGTATCTACATTGGACTAATTGCATAGAGGTCGGATTCTATGTAATCTACTGTAGAAAGCTATTGATTACTTCTGTAATAAACAGCATCTCTAATTAGCTTCAGATGACCAAAGAGGAAATGGAAGTTACCAGAGCTAACAAGGGTAGCCTTCAGTGAAGAATGCGTGGATGTGCAACACATAAATTAAATTGTAAACAGCCTCATCTTTCACCAACATAGATCGCATTTTTCTTCATAGATAGAAGCACATGAGAGTTACCAAATCGTCAGTCTGAAAATAAATTACTGACAAAATAAACAGGGGGAAGGATGTGCCACAACAACTCATTAGAGAGATTCTTATAAAATCATGCCAGGACTTTCCCGGTGGTCCAATAGTTAGGACTCTACATTTCCTTTGCATAGAGTGTGGGTTTGATCCCTGGTCAGGGAACTAAGATCCTACTTGCTTCTCGGTGCGACCAAAACAAGAAAAATCTTGCCAAGCAAGTGTTTATACCATTTGGGGTGATTTCAGTTTAACATGGTGACCTAGAAACACGATCATTTGCCCCAGTACTGGAACAGGCCAAACCTTTTATCTTCTCTGGCTTCCTCTGGCAGCACTAAAAGCAAAAAATGATTCACTACTTCCTGTCCTTTATTGCCCTGCATTGAAGGTGCCACCAAAATCCAAGAACTGTTTGCTGAGGTTTGGGCTTGTTGCAGAAAGCATCTCATAGTTGATTTTGGCAAAACATAAAATAGTAACTTAAGTGCATGGAGACCCATGGCCCCCAAATCAAGTCTAGCCATGCCCCACTCGTTTCAGAGAGGAAAAAAAAAGCAAGATTGCAAAACCAGTTAGAAGCACATACAGTCCACTTGAGAATGTTGAGTATCTTTGACCAAGAGGTGTTGGAGGTGTTGGAGCGTTTAAAATAGAGCACATGAAGGAAGAAGGGCACAATAAAGAGAGGAAATTTAGAATGCCACCCAAATATTTATTTTTCCATATTTGATTTTTTCCAAGGCTCTAGTAGAAAAAGTGTAAGTTGAGAATGACACAGATTATTTTTCATTAAGTATAGCAAACTGTATCCAAAGTGTGATAGGAATGTGGTTTCCATTTAGGAAAAAAAAAAATTTTTTTTTTTTTTAAATTCTTAATCCTGTAGTAAGAAATGTTTTAGAAGCTGTGTCTTCAAGCTTATCAAATATAGGCCACGGCTCCTCAAGAGCTGCTATGGCCTTTGATCTGGTCTATATTAAGATTGTTCCTATCCTGCACATGCTCCAAGGATGGGTTGTCTCCAGCTGTATCCCCATCCCCCACCTGCCCCTTTGTAGTCTAAATCAGACACTCCCAAACACTCCATCTGCTGAGCTAGGGAAGTGGGGGAGCGGAAGCATTTCTGAATCAGTGTTAAGTGCTTGGGAAAAGAGATGTAAGAGCAGTGGGAGTTTATATAATTAGCAAATTCTTTTCTTAGAATCCAGCTAACATGTATTTCTGTTGTTATTATTTACAAAATAGTGGCCTCCAAGGAGCTGTCTTTTGGAAAATAAGTTTTCATTCATGTAGTCAGGCATGCACGACTTACTTAAGTCAATAAACTGTGGGGCCAGAAAATGCCTGTTTAAATGAAAGCACAGTTTCTCATTCTCTTTCAAACTGTTCTTGATCTCTTGGATTCATACACCCCTGATCTTTATTGCTCCTGCTCTTTGATTAAACAAATGAGACCATGTCAGACCCACCATTTCAAGAACAACCCCAAAGCAATGACAACACACAAGAGTGAATTATCAACGGCCCGAACATGATGTTGGCCAAAGGGCCTGTCTGCCCTGAGCTTGGAGAGTTTGAAGAGATGGAGCAAAGATCAAGGTGCCACAAGAGACCACGCGCTATGGTTGAATGGTGCGTGCTATCTGATGCAAATAGGAAGCTTGTCCCAACCAAACAGCCAGAGTTCCCTGAATTAGATACCAGTCCCTTTGTAGAAAGCAAGCCAGAGCTAATATCTCAAGGACAGAGGAAGAAATTCCTTTTTCAAAATTATGAAACAGCTGGGAATTTCATTAGACACCCTTTCCAGCTATGTTTCTCTCTCTTCCCTAAGATAAGCATCTAGTGTGTTTATCTGATACTTCTTGACTTTGACACAGCTTTTATTCTCAAGTAACCATTTGTTTGCAGTCTTGTCTAGGATTTTCAAGACGACTATACCTCTGAACTTCATTCTCATTGCAGAGGCCTTCAATCTGTGGATTTGGCCACTGCCTCCATCCTGGGATGTATTCAGTGAGGCAGCTTATTGCCCAAGGGTCGTTAAGATACCAGCTGATTCCCTTTTTTTGCCTCCTGATTATTGATAACCCCAGTCCCCGCCCTTGTTACTTATTGCCCAAGTAATTAACAGAGTCCCTTCCCATCAGTTCTTCATTGTAATCATTCTAAATTTAGTCCTACCCAAATTAATTCCTGTTCAGTCAGATGCTGGTTTGACACGTAACCCTGGCTTTTTGAAGCCGGAGAAGTCTCTCTGAGGAGCCAGGCGATTTGAAGATGATGCTAATCCCTGAGTAGAAAGTTCATCCAGCCAGGCCTCTCCCGAGCTCCCTCTTCTGAACTCCTATTGTCTTCTCTGCTGCATCCCTTTGTTGCTCCCAGAGCTCTTTGTTGAGCTTCTCCTCCCTCCCGGAGATAGCCCGGGTGGTTCAGCGGGTTGCGCCACCTGCACTTCTGATTGCTCTGAGACCCAGCCCGGAGGGGTGGGGAAAGCACGCAAGCCCTGTTTCAATAAACGGCCTGCAGAGAAGGCAGCCTGCTCACAGCCATGGCGCTCCCAGCCCCCTGAGGGCTCCGGGCTCATTTGACCAGCACAGCTGCGACTTCGGCGATCTGCTGCTGGCAGGTGCCTGCTTCAGCATCTTGTCCCACTGCCACCGGGAGTTTATTTTTGCTCAAGGGCAGCTGCCAAACCCAGCACCAGCATCAATAGAAGGTTTTCTCCGATTTTCTTCTCTTCATCCCAGGCCCGGCTTTCTTACCCATCCCTGTTTTTCGTTTTGCAGAAAATGCCAAGGGATTGGCCAGAGACCATCACCTCCTTCTTTCTAACATTTTTTTCTGCTCACCGTAGCAGCTTCCCTAGCAGAAACTATGACCCATAGCAGGAAGTTAAACACTGCTGGGTAAATGAAAAACTTCAGGACGTCAAAGGGTTTCCTCTGTAATACAGTAGTCAGGACTGGCCCATTTAACGTCCTCTTGCAGCCATGAAGATGCTGCAAGGTATCCTCCTGAAGCTATTGAGGGTGACCAGGGAGAAAGGGTGAAAAAAAGCATTAAAACCAAAGTGACTTTCAATCTGTCTGCTTCATTTTCTGCTGAGAGATGAAAACCTAGCACTTGTCCCCAGGAAGAGCTGAGCGTGATGGGCCAGCGTCACCAGAAAGAACAGGACTCCACATGGGGTGGACTTCGTGGGAAATTAGCCAGTGAGTCTGCTGATGTTTTAACCTTGCCTCAAGTGCAGGATGCTGGCAAGAAAGATGGACCATTCCACCAGTCTTGACCCACCCCAGGGATGCAGCCTCTGCCAGCATCCTGAGAAGTGAACTCAGGTGCTGAACAATTCAGCATGTGTGTGGAACATCTACTGTGCTTGAATGAACCATCATTTGGAGCCAAAGCTGAGTAAATGGAGGATACAAGGCCCTGTGACTGCAGCTTAAGGGAAAAACCATCATTTCCAGATTGGCATAATCTTTCACTCTGATATCTTTTGGAGACTCTAAATTGTCTTTGCAGATAGTCCATAAAGCTGTTTTTCAGACTCAGTCTGTAAGAGGTAAGTCCCTTTCCACATGCCTACAACCCACCCAGCCCACCCATCATGAATAAGGCAGATATATCCACTCTCAGCCTGCACCCAAAAGGCCACATGGAAAATCCAATGGGGTCACCCCTCTGAGCCTCCAGGGGCTGTGAGCACGGCCAAGTCCACAGGCCAGTGGAAGTCCCAGCTGCCAGGCATCAACCATGGTGCTGGTGGGAAAGGGAGACCCCAGAACTGTCCGCCAAGCACGGATCTTAGAACTAGCCAAGAATAGAATGAGAAATCGGAACACCCAGTGGATGCCCCGGGTGTAAGGCTGTTAGAAGTCAGTAAGAGCCTACCACCTGTCACCAGGCTGGCAGGATGTCTGCATGGGTCCAGGTGAAGGTACTCTGGGCTCTCTGAGCCAGCAGCACTTAAAGCTCCATCTATAAAGCTCCCATTCTCTTTCTGTGTCACAAGGGCTGCAGGGCTGGATGATCCAGCTTTATCTTCTTGGTCTGGAATTTGTTTTTATAT
Organism: Cervus canadensis; assembly: GCF_019320065.1. Taxonomy (NCBI): domain Eukaryota; kingdom Metazoa; phylum Chordata; class Mammalia; order Artiodactyla; family Cervidae; genus Cervus; species Cervus canadensis. The sequence goes on from NC_057393.1 coordinate 15,210,640, forward strand.
TTTTTAGCTTTAGCTGAAGGCATTTCTGAAATGCGTTCGGTGGGGGTGGGGCGGTGCAGGAGAAAAAGAGAATGGAAACGGTAGAACCAAATCACAGATTGCCTGCCTGATTTGGCTGTGGTCTTCTGGTAATCAGACATTCCTGATGTGTTTTTCTGGATTCAGAAAGAGCTGATTGTCCTCAGAGGGTTGAAGCAGTGGTTTCAGAAACCTGAAATCCAGGGCCTTAGAGTTCTCCTAATTATCTGTCTTTTCTCTTTTTCTCCCTTCTTCCCCCAAGGGAAGTGGGCAAACACTTTTTAAACCAGAGTTTGCTTTAAAGAGTTTTCTCATCCTCTGTGCATTTCCCCTTGATATTGAAATTATTTTCTCTTGTTTAATCCAGCTCCTGCTGAGAAGCCCTGTGAGCTGTAGGAAGTGGGGCTGTTTCACTGTGTCTTTTGGATGGTGTTGCATTTTTACTCTTAACCGGAGGGTACATCTCAGTTATGTTCATTCTGTTTCATGCAAGTTAACAATACAGGTGGAAGAGAGGAAGGATTCTGGGTTTTAGGATCGTTTTAGAATTCTGTCCTGGGAGAGGGGTTCAGATACCCAGCCTCATCAGAGCTGGGGTGAGGGGTGGAGTGAGCCCTGCAGAAGCCCCCAATTAGAACAGAGTATGGATGAGCAGCTTTTCTTCTGGTCTCCTTTTCACATTGTCTGTTTCCTGAGTTTTTCACGTGTAGAAGATAACGTGTTTATTTCATCATCTCATGTATCTGCTTCCTGAGGAACCTGGATGTTCTCCTGGGGTCCTTCCCACGCAGCTTCCTCACACAGCTGTTTTGCACCTTGCTTTATCACCACCACCCACGCAAGACCATCTCCATGCAGAAGTACACCTTTTGTTCTTTGGACTTTTGGAAGTAGCTTTGTGATGTTTGAATTTTCTGTTAGCATATTGCTCAAGCATTACAGAATGTATGTACGGAGTCCGTTCAACCATCTCCCCTGCCCCAGAATATCCTAATAAACATTGTTTTCTTTCTTTTTTTTTTTTTAAAAAAAAGTGATTATCGTGATGCCTTTTTCTTTTATTGTAATTCATTGGAAAGTGATACTGAAATCTCCAAACACTAGAAGTTCCCAGTGTCATGACATGGAGGGGTTTCTGGTCCTATGCATTGTAAGATGTTTAGCAGCATCCCTGGTCTCTACCCACAGATACCAGAGGCAGCCTCTCCCCTCCGCCAAAGACACTGTCAAGTCCCGGCGAGGGGGTGGCAGCAAATCTCCAACATCACCACCTGTTGAAGCCACAGTTTTAGACCCAGCCTAATAGCTCCTTTGTGCTGCTTTCCATGAGGAACCTGGCTCTGGTGTGTCTGATATTTATCTCATGTCTTCAACGTGCAGTTTTATATTAAGAGGATAAGGTTGGTGGGTTCTCTGATTACTATCATACATGTATTAAATTATTTGTATTCAGTTACAAATTGTAAGTATTTTGATAAAAACTAAAGACAGAATTTTAGCAAATTCCAGGAGATAGTGGAGGACAGAAGAGCCTGGAGTGCCACAGTCACAAAGAGTTGCACACGACTTAGCGCTCAGCAACAACTGAGGCAGAGTAGACAGTTTTTGGCCTGTGAGATCTTAGTTCCCTGACCAGGGATCGAATCCACACCCCCTTCAGTAAAGGCACAGAGTCTTAACCACAGGCCCACCGGGGAAATTCCCGGGGGCTGTTTTCTTATTTCCAGCTTCTAACTCAGTGCTGGGGCAAGGAGGAATCACTTTATACCACATAAGTCTGGATTTTTATCGTGTTCATGGTTGCTCAAAATATGACTTCCTCACTTCCCTGGGAAAGTCATCATTTCTGGTACCAAATCACCACCTGGTTTTTTTAAGGTAAATTATTAAAACCCAAATCGTAGCAATTAACATCACCATTGTTACTTGCTTCAGTCTAAAAACTGCAGCACACTCAACACCAAGAAGACCTTGCTGTTTGTTAGGACAGAAAAGGCTGCATTTTGCTTGAGATTCTGTAGAACATATTTTTATTCTTTGTGAATTTTCATCCAGTTGCGTTTTCCTACTCCTTTTCTGAACTGCTTTCAAATGATCAAGTTTAGGGTGATTTCTGCCAGACTCAATAGTTTGGATTCAAAGTTTGTGAGCCTTTGGAGCTGAGCCTGGTATTTTAAAGATACAACAAAACCCTAGGCCCCAACATCTCATCAGGCTTGGGGCAGCCTGATCAAAACTCCAAGCTCAGTCCCAGACCAGCAGCAGCAGGCTGGCCCCCCAGGAAGGACAGAACTCTGACATCCCCAGAATCACCAAACAGAAAGGGGGAGGGAAACCTCGAGCTTCCTCCAGCAGTTCTTAGTATTCTAATCATCTCCCAAATACAACCAAATCCCCAGCATGCAGGTGATAGAAATTTTAGGAGCTGGAACAAGCAATGACTAATAAAACCCTGAGAGAAATGCCAAGAAAGTGAATAAAAGCAGTGACAGAAACAAGATACAAGACTGCTTGTGTTTGGTGAAATAAAGCATAAACGAAAACACAATGATGTGAAAGATACGAAAGGGGTATCCATAAAAGTCACATAAACTGGCGGTGCTGCTGCCCTGATGGGTTTTATCCTCGAGAAGGTTTCTCCCTTCCCAGCTAGTAGACAAAGACTTCACCATGTTTCAAAGATAAAGTGAGCGCCTGGCCTGAGAAAACCTTGGGTGGGTACATAAAAAGGGGCAATCTTTTTGTAGAAGACCGTTTGCCGATTCATATCATAATTTAAAATCCACATCCTCTTTGAGCCAACAATTCCACTGCAGGGAGTTTACCCTGTATTCTTACACAGAGTGCCAAGATACATGCAAAAGGATTTTCATGGCAGAATAATTTGCAATAGCAAAACACTTGAAACAATTTGATGTCTATCAACAGTGAACTGGTAAAAGAACTCATGGTGCATTTGGATAAGGGGATATTAGGGCACCTGATGCAAAGAGCCAACACATTGGAAAAGACTGATGCTGGGAAAGATTGAGGGCAGGAGGAGAAGGGGACGACAGAGGATGAGATGGTTGGATGGTATCACTAACTTGGTGGACATGAGTTTGAACAAACTCCAGGAGATAGTGAGGGACAGGGAAGCCTGCTGTGCTGCTGCTGTTCATGGGGTTGCAAAGAGTCGGACATGACTGAGTGACGCAACAACAATGCAACTACTTTAAAAATTAGATGTACATCCACTGAAAAGGAAAGTTGTCTATGGTATATGTTAAATAAAAAAGGTACAGAACAATGAAAATACAGTCCTATTTGTATACATTTAAAAACATGATAGATGATATATAGATAAGACAGATGGTAGATAGAAGATGTAAATGGGTGGATAGATAAATAGATGATGAATAGATGGATGGATGGATAGATAAAATTACCTAGATTCAGCATTTTTACCATGTCTGGATATTATTTTTACCAATAGTGTTAAAGAAGAAAAGAATACAGTAAACTGAGATGTGCAGTGGCTGGAATCCAGCTCAGGTTTGACCCCGGCCCTTTGGAAAAAAGAGGCAGGTGCAGCCTTGGCTCAGCCCACACTCAGGACTGGAGTTTTCCCCCTGTGTCCAGCAAAGCCCCACAGAGCCCAAGAGGCAGTGAGCATCTGCCTCGCAGAACCTCTTTAGAGATGAATTGCCACAGTTTGGGAAAGAAGCGCCTCAGAGGTGCTGTGTACACTGTGTGCATAGGAGGATTTTTTAAATAATTCCTCACTCTGTGGTTGGTGACATGGGATGAAGTCCTCTCTGTGCAGGGCCCATCCAGCCAAGGGGAGGCTGGGTCGGCTCTTCTGGTGACAAGAGTGTCAAGGGTTTGCCCACCCTGCACTGTGGATAGTGCCCTCAGAATGCTCGGGACAATCAGTTCAGTTCAGTCGCTCAGTCGTGCCGACTCTTTGCGACTCCATGAATCGCAGCACGCCAGGCCTCCCTGTCCATCACAAACTCCCGGAGTCTACCCAAACCCATGCCCATTGAGTCGGTGATGCCATCCAGCCATCTCATCCTCTGTCGTCCCCTTCTCCTCCTGCCCCCAATCCCTCCCAGCATCAGGGTCTTTTCCAGTGAGTCAACTCTTCGCATGAGGTGGCCAAAGTACTGGAGTTTCAGCTTCAGCATCAGTCCTTCCAGTGAACACCCAGGACTGATCTCCTTCAGGATGGACTGGTTGGATCTCCTTGCAGTCCAAGGGACTCTCAAGAGTCTTCTCCAACAATAATGGCCTGGTAATAACAGCTGGTGGAACTGGATGCTCACCACATGCCCCCCAGGCCAGGATGGATGGGCTGTGTGCATGGGATCTCATTCAGTCCTCACAATAACTCCCAGATAGAAGTAATCTCGTGTTGCAGCAAAAGCCACTGAGGCTCAAAGAGGGTGAGTGACTGATGCAAAGTCACACAGCCGAGGGAAGCAAAGCTGGACAGGAATTCAGATTTTTGAGGGCTGTGCCCATTCAAACTCTTCTCTGCCCTCCAGCCTGTTGGGGAAAAGTCTCCTGACTTCTGAGTAGGAAAGCTCACAGACCCACCTGCATTCCCGCTTCATTTCCCTCCACCCACACTTGAGGCCATGTTATGAGAGCAGCCCAAGCTGACATATTGCAGCATGCATTTGTCTTCAAAAGATAATTACATTACCTCCCTCGCCTTAAGGAAAAGAACAGCAGATTAAAAATGAAATGTGACAAGCCATCTGAGTGCCAGGACCGTTCCCTTAAGAGTCCCACTTCCATCTCGGTCCCTCACTCTAGACATAAAACCAATTAAAGTCGCTGCAACATACACAGTTTACACCAAGTGACAAAAGCCTGCCTAACTGCTTTCAAGATCTCATTTACCCACGGACTGTGCCCAGAAAAACATGGCTGGCCTGTTACTGTGAAGTTTGGGTGTACTTGACCCAGTATCAACTTCGAGGGGAGCCCAGTTTTCATCCTCAGAACACCCCCCCAACTCCCCCAGCTGTCACTGTCAAGGTGGCTGGCTCAGGAAAACTGCTTCATCCCTCATACCCATCTTGCCCTAAATTTGACCTCTCCCACTTCTGCCCCATGACTGGAAGATGTGTGGGGAGAGAGAGGGCCTGTGGCTTTAGCAGCTGTTTTTATCTTATCTCAGCCCTGGGGTATCTACTTTCGAAATGGACAGACCAAGAGTGGTGATGGAAAGTGGGTTTTATTCCTTGACTTGCCAGGATTCCATTCCAACTCCAGGAAAGGATCTTCAGAAAATGTTACCCAAATTGAGAAGAAAATGGACAACAGGCAGAAAGAAAAGTGATTTCTGCAATGCATGAGCCTCATCTAGGTTTGCTTCCCTTGCAGTCAATTGAGAATGAATCCCCAAGCCCCTCCCACTAACTGTGGGAACGTGTATTGAAATAGGCAAGAAGCAACTGCGTTCTGATGCGACAGGCCTTGGTTTTCATTCTTCCAGAACATTTCTGTCCCTGGGGGACCCTTAGGGCATTCAGATATTATCTCTTTTCCCTGCAAGTGCTTTGCAGTTTGCCAAGCTCCTTTACACACGTTCTCCTCCCGTTCCCCGACTCCATGTTATGGATGCAAAATAGCCCAGAAAAGTCTTCATCCTGCAAGCGGTAGAGAAGCCCCCTGCCCCCAAGTCCTCACTCAGCCCCGCCTCCGACCACATGACCTTCTCCTTAGCTTCCCTTCTCCTTTGCTGGCATCTTCCCACTCACTGGGGAATTGCAAACTGTTTTGACTATCAGCTTTTGCCTAGCACATCTAGAGGTTTTTTTTAATTCCACTGAGTTTTTCAAGGCAATTTTTAGAGGGTATTAAGTGTTCTTCTGTAATCTGTGCTGTGTGCTTAGTCGCTTACTCGTGTCTGACTCTTTGGGACCCCATGGACTGTACCTACCAGGCTCCTCTGTCCATGGAATTCCCCAGGCAATAATACTAGAGGGGGTTGCCAGGCCCTCCTCCAGGGGATCTTCCCAACCCAGGGATCGAACCCAGGTCTCTGGCATAGCAGACGGATTCTTTACTGTCTGAGCCACCAGGAAAGCCCAAGAACACTGGAGTGGGTGGCCTATCCTTTCTCCATGGGATCTACCCAACCCAGGAATCGAACCGGGATCTCCTGCATTGTAGGCGGGTTCTTTGCCAGCTGAGTTACCAGGGAAGGCCTCTTCTGTAATCCAGAACCTTCGCGCCCATCTGCTAGGCAATCTGTGCTCTTCCCTCACTCTGAGGTTTCGGCCATGGTGGACCAACAGATGAAGCAGAGGCAGGGGAGGGTGGCCTCCGTTCCGGGGATGGTGGCAACCTCAATAAAATGTCTCAAGGTTGCACACCAAGTAAGAGCAAGGTGTGGGGGCGGGGTGACGAGGGCTGTGCCGATGCTGCCCACTGGTGGACCGCGTTACCTCTCGGTGCTGGTGAGCTGGCCTTGCCTCCCCCGGCAGGGAGCCCCCACGTCCAGCGTGGCCGCATCCTCAGAACTCAGCGCTTGCACAAAACCAGCAAAGCCCAGGCACGAGCTGGAAACTCCAGATCTGTCCCCGGCCCCCACTCCCAGCGCCTCCCGTATGGAGCCCATTTCTAGTCTGGTCCCTGCTTGCTCCTTGCCTTTTCCTATCTTCAGTAGAAGATTTGTGTTTCCGTGTGCCCTTCATTCACTGAGCACGTACTCATCTAAGTAATACTGACCCTCTTTTTGGATCTTTCCAGCAGCCCTGAAACGAGAGCTGCTGTCCCAGTTTTGCCGATGAAATCGCCTCAGGGGTTAGGTAATTTGGCCAGGAGACCCCAGCATTCAAACCCCAGCAGCTCAACTCGAGGGTCTGCCTGATACCAACTGGGTGTTTATCCTACAACTGCTCGACTCCTGAAGCGGCTTCCTGCAAAATCACATCATTTGTCAAAGCCACAGAGGGATTAGGTCTTTAAGGAAACCTGAGCTTTTAAATTGGTAATCCTCTTGTGATGTAAAAAAACCAAGGTATGTGTTTGGATTTTTTTTTTCTTAATTTGGGATTTACTGACAGTGAAACAGAACTGTCCTTTAAGCAATGAACAAGCCTGTCATACAGAGTGAAGTCAGAAAGAGAAAACCAAATATATGTTAATGCATGTATGTGGAATCTAGAAAAACGGTACAGATGAATCCATTTGCAGGGCAGGAATAGAACTGCAGATGTAGGGAATGGATGTATGGACACGGTGGGGGTTGGGCTGAATTGGTAGATTGTGGTTGACATATAAACATCTATACCATGTATAAGACAGATAGCTAGTAGGAACCTACTGTCCCGCACAGGAAGTTCAGTTAGGAGCGCTGTGATGACCCAGAAGGTTGGAATGGGGGGTGAGGGGAAGGTCCAGGAGGGGATATATCTACACATATAGGTGATTCACTTCATTGTACAGCAGAAACACAACATTGTAAACCAACAAGCAACTATACCCTATTTTTTTTAAAGGCAATGAATGAAATGGTGGCACTTTCATGAGTTCTGACTCCAAACTTTGCCTGTGTATCTACACAAGCAACTCCCCTGCCGGCAAAGGCTCAGTCTCTGTTCCTCTGTTCTTTCTTGCTGCCCTGCCCTCTTTGGCAATTTCATTCTTTGCCCCGGCTTGGCTTCAGTTGCCACCTGGAGTGAGGACCCAGGACGACATTCCCTATGCCCTCCCACCCCCGCCGTTTCCAGTATTTCCTGCCTTCCTTGGAAGAATGAACCCTCCTCGAACGAGCCTGCCCACAGGGGAGGTTCTCCTCCTTCCAACTCTCGCAGCCCACTGGATTTTTTGACTTCTGTCAGCCCTAGTCATTACCAGGCATCCTTCCCACAGGGGATGGGTTGGAGGATCTTTTTTGTGTTTGCTCAGTCGTGTCTGACTCTTTGCAGGCCTGTGAACTGTATCCACCAGGCTCTTCTGTCCAGGAGATTCTCTAGGCAAGAATACTGGAGTGGGTTGCCATTTCCTCCTCAAGGGGATTTTACCGACCCAAGGATCGAACCCAAGTCTCTTCCATCTCCTACACTGGCAGGCAGGTTCTTTACCACTAGTGCCGTCTGGGAAGCTCAGGTTGGAGGATAGGAGAGGACAAACCTTTCTTCCCATTGGCGCTTACACAGGCAAGGGAAGAGCATTTATGATGGTAAACAAATAAACTGTGAGCTGGCCAGTTCTCTGATCTCCTCATCTGAAAAATAAGGATGATAATGCTTAAGGGAGATGCTGAGGATTACGTGAGCTTATTCAGGCAAGGTGCTTACAATATGGGCACACAGTAAAGCACTAAATACATGGGAAGTGCTATTGAGTTTGAGTGCTCAGTCGCTTCAGTCATCACCAACTCTTTTTGACCCTATGGACAGCAGCCCGCCAGGCTCCTTTGTCCATGGGATTCTCCAGGCAAGATTTCTGGAGTGGATAGCTATGCCCTCCTCCAGGAGATCTTCCTGATCAAACTCTTATGTCTCCTCAATTGGCTGGTGAGTTCTTCACCACTAGCGCCACCTGGGAAGCCCATGCTCAGATGTAAGTGAAGTGAAAGTCGCTCCGTCGTGTCCGACTCTTTGCGACCCCATGGACTCTACAGTCCATGGAATTCTCCAGGCCAGGATACTGGAGTGGGTAGCCTTTCCCTCTTCCAGGGGATCTTCCCAACCCAGGGATCGAACCCAGGTCTCCCACATTACAGGTGGATTCTTAACCAGCTGAGCCACCAGGGAAACCCCCTCAGATGTAAAGTCCAAACATTAAGAAGGCACCAGAAGTGGGGAAGGAGTGCTCCAGGCAGGTGAGCGACAGTGTCAAGGTCAAGAGGTGGAAATGAATGTGGTCAGTCCAGGGAGGCTGGAGGCTGGCATGGAGGGACCGAGGAGAGAGATGGGGAAGCTGGAGAGGGGTAGGGACCCTGTGCACTGGGAGAGGGCCCAGCGCTGTAGGCAGGAGGTCTCCCCATATCCATGAGGCCAGCAAAGGGCCAGAGAGAACAGTCAGGGCCAGCAAAGTGCCCGTGCAAAGGAGGGTGGGGCAGGTTCTGAGGGCAAGAGGAGTGGATGAAATTAGGAGGTAGAAGTCCCTTACTACCATATGTTAGGGGCTTTCCAGGTGGCACTGATGGTAAAGAACCTGCCTGCCCATGCTGGAGACGTAAGAGACACAGGTTCGATCCCTGGGTCGGGAAGATCCCCTGGAGGAGGGCATGCATGGCAGCCCACTCTAGTATTCTTGCCTAGAGAATCCCATGGACAGAGGAGCCTGGCGGTCTAAAGTCCACAGGGTCCCGAAGGGTCAGACCCGACTGAAGTGACCTAGCATGCATGCACCGTATGTTGAATTCTACCAAGACAGGCTCCTACCCCAGTGACAGGTCTGCACAGTTGCCCAGCCAGCTGGGTGGTGTTGCTCCAGGACTTGACAGAAAAGAGCCACCTTTGCTTCTACTCACCTTTTCTCACTTTATCATCATTATATAGGAGCTCATTGATAGCCCCTCAATCTGTTATGAAGAGTTAAAAGGGTTTCAAATCTAGTCAAACTCAAAACTGGTTTATTTGCCTTTTATGATGATCAAAATGATGCAAACTGTAAAAAACCTTATGTTCAACACTCAGCGATATTAATTTCACTTGACTTTATGACTTAAGGTCAAATATGTTAATCAAAGCCGCCATCATTAGCACAGTTTCCTTTTCTATTAAGAGATTATGATCACTTACTATTAATGAGTCGTGAAGTTTTAATAAATTTTTGCTGGTGTGAAATTGCAAAACAGTAATTATGACACATACGGTATGGATGGCTTGTTCCACGACGTAAATTTGGTCTAATGTTGGTAAAAATGCAAAAGAACATTAGGTAATTAATTAGTTGCCTCTATGGAACCAAAATAAGCTTTCACTATGAAGGTAAATGAATGAAAAAATGGAAAACCTTTTGCTGTTAATTGTGAACTGTTAAACAGTGAGACCAAGCCATTCAAAAAGACCCAATCCGTTCCACCCCCAGATAATATCTTGACTTAAGCCAGAGGAGAAATAGCTTTGCAAGAATTTCTTGTATTGAATCAATATTTCTGGCATGGGGCTGATTATACGACAGTATGGGGCAGGATAGGATGGTATGGGGAGGCTTCCCCGGTGGCTCAGCTGGTAAAGAACCTGCCTGCCAATGCAGGAGATGTGGGTTCAATCCCTGGGTCAGAAAGATTCCCTGGAGAAGGAAATGGCAACCCACTCCAGTATTCCTGGAGAATTCCATGGACAGAGGAGCCTGTTGGGCTATATCTTGCAAACAGTTGGACTTGACTGAGTGCACACGCATCGTCATGGGGAAGGAAGAGGATTTTGAAATAAAATTACATGTTGACACAAATGGATTGATGGGAATGGGACCGAAGAATCACCGTCTCAAAGCTGAGAGAGGTCCTCTGAGCCTAGGATAGAACCAGAGGCAAGGATCCAAAATGCACATCGGTTTATAGGGCACGTAAGAATCTCTAGATGTGGGACTTCCCTGGTGGTCCAGTGGCAATACAGAGGATGCAGGCTTGATCCCTGGTCAGAGAACTAAGACCCACCTGCCTCTGAGCAATTAAGCACATGTGCCACAACTAGAGAGCTCACACGCCGCAAGTAGAGAATCTGTGCACCGCAATGGAAGATCCCTCATGTCGCAACAAAGATCCCGCATGCCACAACAAAGATCCCGAATGCCACAACTAAGACCCGATGCAGCCTAATTAATTAATTTTAAAAAGAATCCCTACATAAATATGTTGAAATGCAAATTCCTGGGCCCCCAGAAAGTCTGAAATAAGGTCTCGGCATTTCCACACGCTCCGGATGATTCTGATACAGGTCATATATGACCCACACTTTGAGATAATGATCTAGAAATCCAAAGCCACAATTGTGAAAAACTATATAGAAAGTTAAAATTCTCACTGAGCAAAAACGTATATGTCAGGCCCCCTATGAAGCACTAAATTATAAGTTTTCTGGGTTAAATTTATAATTGAATAAGAAAAGCATGAGATGTCTTTAAATAATGATTAAATTGTCATCTAAGATTTCCTGAACACTTATTCATATTGTGCCAGCCATAGACCTGAGAATTTTTTATGCACAGTTGGATCTGACTTCACCACAACCCCATTTTACAGATGTGGAACCTGAGATGCAGAGAGACTGAGTTATTTACCCTGTGTCAGCAATACCAAGCTGTATTAGCAGTAGACAGTTCAGGCAGGGAAGGAACACAGCCGGAAGTTACCAAAGATACCCCTTATGACAGCAGCATGCAACAGGGGTTGGGGGCCCTTTGGAAGGCAGTCACAGTTTTCCAGGGCAGTGGCTTTCAAACTGTTCCCCAGAGCTTTGGGGTGAGCCCCAGGGTCAGGGCTGAAGGGGAGGGTTATGTGCGGGTGCTCATTCTATTGCCCTCCACTCCACACTCCCCATTTTAACTTATATATTGGCTCTTGGGGAATGCTGTCATATTGAAAGTCCCTGGCTTGGGAAATAAGGGAAAGAGGTAGAGGATGCAAGGAAGGTTCAGAGATGCTTCCAGGGACAGGACCACGGGAGGTGGGGGTAGGGGGATCACATTGGATGTCGGGGCCAAGATATTTAACATGCTGGCTGAGAGTTGGTGGAAAAGTCTACAGGGAAGTCAGGCGATTGAGTTGGCAGTTAGGAGATGAAAGACTTGGTGAAAAGTGAAAAGTGTCAGTTGCTCGGTCATGTCCAGTTCTTTGCAACCCCATGGACTGTAGTCCACCAGGCTCCTCTGTCCATGGAATTCTCCAGGCAAGAATACTGGAGTGGATTGCCATTTCCTTCTCCAGGGGAGACTTGGTACTTGTTTTTGAATCAGCTGTGGCCAGTGATACCTCCGGAAAGCAGTGTAGTCAACCAATTCAACTCAGATTGAAGCTGAGAAGGACCCCAGTGGCAGGGACATTCAACCCCCATCTCCCACCCTGGGAGCTCCTCACTGTCACCCTGCCCACTTGATAAGAGAAGACTCACTGAGTGCATTGACCACCATCAGCAGCTCAGCTACCCTCATGCAGCACCCACCATGTGTCAGGCACTGGCAAAGCACTTTACATTTCACCTCATTGACTCCTCGAGGCAGCCCGTAAGGAAGACATGATGATTTCTCCCATTTTACAGATGATGATTATAAATGCATCTCTCTCCTGACCTAGCATGTTGGGAAGTGAGATCCCCAAGCTCATGTTCTTTCTCTCCATCCATGATGACATGGATAAGACTCAAGCCATCTTAAGAAATCAATAAAAAAAAACAAAAAACAGAGCAGCATCACTTTCACAGTGTAAACTGGGTAGATGGGCCCTGCCTGTTATAATAATTTACAACAACATAAAGGTCATTCAGGCACTTCCCAAAGCTCACCCCATCTTGACATCACCCTACCCACAAGAAGAGATAGGCTGTCTAAACACAAGAATAAGTTAAGGGTGTCTAGAGAACAGAAGTCCTGGAACTGGGATACACAATCTCGCAGAAAATGGACGAGATGTTTTCTGTTACCACCAAAGACTCCCTGGATCACTTCCCTAGGAACTGATTCTTTCCCTTTAAACATCCCATATGTCATTATGAACCCATGAGTCCTATAAGAACTTTCTGTTGAGTTCTTCACTAATAGGTCTCAGACCTCAGAACCTAAGCATGGAATCCCTGGCCTTCAGATGACTGTCACCCAGGTCTGCCAAGAGCAGTGTGAGAACCAGACCCCAGCCGGCACATTCTGCTTCCCATGTTCCTCCCAAATAGGGCCCCCTCTCTTATTCTTGGCAAGACTGTGTCATCTGACCTTCACTTCATTAAGTTTTTCTCAATCTTTACCCACCCAGAAGGCAAAACCAATAAATGAAGACAGGACTGTGCCAACACAGAAATCAAAATAATGAGTGGATAATCTGCAATTCAGCAGCTTACTCTAAGGTACTTCAGAACAGAAGAGCTGTTTGTAGCATCCTTGTCAAATTTTGGGGTAGGTTTGGGATTGTTTTACACAATCTGGTGTATAGAATGAATGGGCTGCATATCCAGATTCTGAATTAGAAGAGGAAGACACTCCATCTCCACTTGGCTGTGATGAAAGATACCCCTGCAGACAGACCCAAGATTTTCCATAGCACACACCCCAAAATATCTGTTATAGACAAATAGGGATTTGTGCCTAACATTTTCATGTCATATAACTGTAATAATTTTATCTCAAGATGTCTTTGCAATAGGAAAACTAGATATCTACCTCATCCATAAAAATGCACCATTGAAACATCTATGGGGTGCAATGCTGAGAGTTTTGCCCACCTACCCGAGCAAGTTGCCAAAATTTAATGGCAAGGTACGTGAATGAGGTGAATGGCTGAGGTGGTTTATTAGCCACCCAGCAGCTCATGATTGGTTTTGATTCTGGCAATTATTAAACAGCATGGCCAGTTGTTCTTGAGGTTAATTAGATGAGATCACCTGGATTAATAAGTCTGGATAAGTCGCAAGAAAGGTGAATTGTACAAAGTAAACCCCCCAATGTCATCCTCTTGCTCGTTATTGTTACTGGCCACTCCCAGGTGGTAACAGCAAACTATCTCCCTGGCATATTTTTCTATTCTTTATTGCATGTAGGCACTCTCCAAGCTCATTCAAAAAAGTGGCCTCACTTGATAATATACATGTTTCAATGCTGTTCTCTCAGATTGGATGCATGAGACAAGTGCTCGGGGCTGGTACACTGGAATAACCCAGAGGGATGGGATGGGGAGGGAGGTGGGTGGGGGGTTCAGGATGGGGAACACATGTAAATCCATGGCTGATTCATGTCAGTGTATGGCAAAAACCACTACACTATTGTAAAGTAATTAGCCTCCAACTAATAAAAATAAATGAAAAAAAGAAAGTGGCCTCAATCACTAAGGAACAAGTTAAAAAGATGCGGATGCCAGAAATTGTTTCCTTGGTGCTGGAAATTATTAACTGATCAGTCTGGCAACCATTTGGGGCTGTGACAGTGATATGCTCAGTGGTATCCCAGTGCGTGGTCTGGACAAGCCTCAGTAACAAGACTTTGTTAGGTTCACACACATTGGCCTATAATTGGCTGTAGCCAGGGAATCAAGAAGGAGAGAAAGGTCTGTGAAAATAGCCATCTAATAGTACTCCTGACTTACTTTTCCATCTGCACCTCCTATAAAACACCGACCTAAGAAATTCAGGCTGGCTGTGCACTGTGGATAAAACATGTATAGTTATAAGTGTCATGCCCAATAAACTAATTGGTCTGTAACTAGGGAAAGAAAAAAAACAGGGAACTTGATATTCATTTCCAGCAAAATAACGAGGTACCTTGACCAATTTTCCCATTGAAAATAGTTCGAAATATTAGCAAAAAAGAAAAATTGTAAACACCTTCTGAAGTGCATGATGAGCTAGCAAGAAAATAAGGAGCATGAAGACAAAAAAAAAAAAAACCAAAAAACAAGCAAAGGTATAAACCCAAGAGGTAAACAGAAAACCCAGCAGCTTTCATTCACCCTAGGGGCATTTGCAGAACTAAATATAGTGAGCTTAGATTTTTCACAGCTTCACAGGGTACAGAGGACAAGAGTGCAGGGTCCGCCTGGGAAGGAGTTGAATAGGAGACACTAACTAATAAACCTAGGATCCCAGGAACTGCAAGTTCCATGTAAGGCTGAATTAGAAGTAACTCTACTACCTCCCTACTACCAATGGCATTCCTGGAAATGTTACCTTGAACTTTGGAACAAAGAATTCCTGAGAACTGATACCTACAAGCAAGTCCACGCTCAGGTCTGCAGTCAGAATTCTTATGACCTGGATTCTGAAAATCCTCAACCCCACAATTTAAGTGACCCTATCTAGGGTAACTAGGGTAGTGATTCCATCTGGGTTAGTGATTCCAGGCATACAGCTGAAGCCAAATTAAGCCCTCACCAAAGGAAGCCACCTTTATTCCACAGATAAAAAATCCCCACATATAGAGTCCCAAGGAAAATGAACTTTGCTCAGCATACACAGAAACGAGGAAGGAAAAGTGATTGGCAAAAACAAAAATCTGTATCAGCTTTGAATACTAAAATTATCAGAGACAGAACCTAAGAGAATTATGTTTATAGAAATAAAATATAATATTGAGTATAAGCAGAGATAAGGAAACTATGGGGCTTCCCAGGTGGTTCAGTGGATAAAGAATCCACCTGCAATGCAGGAGACGCAGGCAGATGTGGTTCGACCCCTGAGTCAGGAAGATTACCTGGAGGAGGGCATGGCAAGCCCATGACAACTCACTCCAGTGTTCCTGCCTGGAGAATCCCATGGACAGAGGAGCCTGGTGGGCTACAGTCCAAGGGTCAAAAAAAAGAGTCGGACATGACTGAAGCGACTGAACGCTTTAAAAAATGACAATATAGCTTAAGAAAGTGGTAGTGAATTACCAAATTACTGTCAAGAAATAACAAAGATTTAGAATATATGAACAAGACATTAAGAAATAGGAAAGATAAATTAAAATGTTTAATATTAATATATAAGTCAGCAGTTCTCAAACAGGGGTAGTTTGTGCTTCCAGAAGAAATTCTTAGTGTGACAACTGACAAAGGGTAGAGGGTATGAGTTATTAGTATCTAGTAGCTAGAGGTCATGGGTGCGGGTCTGTTCAGTTCAGTTCAGTTGCTCAGTTGTGTTCAACTCTTTTCAACCCCATGGACTGAACAAGCCAGGATTCCATCTATCACCAATCCCAGAGCTTGCTCAAACTCATGTCCATCGAGTGGGTGCTGCCATCCAACCATCTCATCCTCTGTCACCTGCTTCTTCTCCCGCCTTCAGTCTTTCCCAGCATCAGGGTCTTTTCCAATGAGTCAGTTTTTTGTATCAGGTGAACAAAGTATTGGAGCTTCAGCTTCAGCATCAGTCCTTCCAATGAATATTCAGGACTGATTTCTTTCAGGATTGACTGGTTTGATCTCCTTGCAGTCCCAGGGACTCTCAAGAGTCTTATCCAAAGTTCAAAAGCATCAATTCTTCAGTGCTCAGCTTTCTTTATGGTCCAACTCTCACATCCATACATAACTACTGGAAAAACCATAGCTTTGATTAGATGGACCTTTGTCGGCAAATGTCTCTCCTTTGAAATACGCTGTCTAGATTTGTCAAAGCTTTCCTTCCAAGGAGCAAGCAGATCTTAATTGCATGGCTGCAGTCTTAGATAGCCTAAATATTTTAGATAGCCATGCACAACAAAGAAGTGTGGCAATAGTGCTGAAGTTGAGAAATCTGGATCTATGTTAAGTTCCGGAATTGTAGTTAAAAAGAATGGAGCAAAAGTAATATTTGAAGAGGTAAAAAAATAAATCACAGTGATCCCCACAAATATATAAAAAGAAACACACACATATGAAACTTTAATACACCAAAGATAGAGAGTAAATATTTAAAAAGCCAGAGTACATTAGGCTTCATTATACGATTCTGTGTTCTTTGAAATTTTCCACATGGAAGATCTGAGAATAAAGAAGAAATAGAGGAAAGAATATGCTTAAATTGAAACATTGATTGTTCAGAATAATGATGACAATAATACTGTTAATGGTAGTGTCCTAAGGTTTAAATTTTAACCAAGTCTCTAGGGGAAGAAAGTTGAGTGACTTCTCTGGTTGTCCAGTGGTTAAGAATCCACCTGTCAATGCAGGGGACAGGGGTTGGATCCCTGGTCTGGGAAGGTCCCACAGGACTTGGGGCAACAAAGCCTGGGCTCCACAACTGCTGAACCGGTGCTGTAGAGCCCACGAGCCGCTGAAGCCCTCGTGCAGTAGAGCTGGAGCTCTGCAACAAGAGAAGCCACTGCATTGAGAAGCCCACACACCACAACAGAGTAGCCCCCACCTCCGGCAACTAGAGAAAAGGCCGCAGCCAGCAGCAAACGCTCAGCACAGCCAAAAAATTACGAAAGAAGTTTTAAAAGAAAATTGATGCAGTTGTGTTAGTAGCAGATCGAGCATTTTGGATTTTGAGAAAAAATCGTTAGTGGAAGTTAAGGTCTTGAAAATGATAAAAATAAAACACAAAGGAACCTATACAGATTGTTTTAAAGATATACATCACATCTTCAAAAAGTGATACAAATACTGACATACTACAAGGATGACTAGATATATTTATAATCATTTGGAATATTTTGACACATCTTCCAGAAACTGAGAGCTTAAACAAGCAAAAATTCAGTAAAAATAAAGGACGTTTGAAAATAATCAAGTCTGGTCTAATGGACATGCAAAGAAGACTGAACTAAACAAATATTCTTCTCAAACTCTCATGAAACATTTAAAAATGTCATCACATACTCTGCTGTAAATAGGATAACACATTCTGGTTTCTAGGACAGTACCAGTTTATATATCTTGTCTTCCCATCTATTCAGTTTGGCAGTTACTCCAGATAAAATTGTCCCTGTGTGTACATTGCATTATATGATCATTCTAGCTATAAGATGAGTCTCAAAAAGTTCCATATAACTGTTATCATGCAAAGCATGTTTTCTCTATAATATGATTAGGTTGGAAATCAATAACTAATGTAACGAAGAAGTAGTGGCTTTCTCCTTTCACCCAGCCGGTTCTCAAAGGATGGAATCTCTACCTTGATCAAGACACGAGTAAGAATACTGAGTCCTGGCCATCATCAAAAAATCTACAAACAATAAATACTGGAGAGAATGTGGAGAAAAGGGAACCCTCTTGCACTGTTGGTGGGAATGTAAATTGATACACCCTCTATGGAGAATAGTGAGGAGGCTTCTTAAAAAGCTAAAAATAGAACTACTATGTGACCCAGCAGTATCACTACTGAGCACAGATCCTGAAGTGAAAGTGGCTCAGTCTTGTCCGATTCTTGGCAACCCCAAGGACTATACAGTCCATGGAATTCTCCAGGCCACACTGGAGTGGGTAGCCTTTCCTTTCTCCAGGATATCTTCCCAACCCAGGGATTGAACCCAGGTCTCCCGCATTGCAGGTGGACTCTTTCCCAGCTGAGCCACAAGAGAAGCCCATATATACACTGAGAAAACCATAATTCAAAGGGACACATGTACCCCAGTGTTCATCGGAAAACTACTTACAGTGGCCAGGACAGGGAGACAGCCTAGATGTCCATTGACAGATGAGTGAATGAAAAAAATGTGGTGCATATATACAGTGAAGTGTTTACTCAGCCACAAAAATGAACAAAACTGGGTCATTTATAGTGATGTGCATGGACCTAGAGTCTATCATACAGAGTGTAATAAGTCAGAAAAAGAAAAAGAAATACAGTATATTAAAGCATATGTATGGACTCCAGAAAGACTGTAGAAATGAGGCTGTTTGCAGGGCAGAAACAGAGATGCAAGACGTAGAGAACAAACATGTGGGCACAGTGTGGGGAGAGGAAAGATAGCGCTAAGCTGTGTCCGATTCTTGTGATGCCATTAACTGTAGCCTGCCAGGCACCTCTGTCCATGGGATTCTCCAGGCGAGAATAGCATATTGGAGCGGGTTGCCATTTCCTTCTCCGGGGGTGGTGGGGGGAGGGGAGGGTGGGACAAACTGGGAGAGTAGGATTGCTAAAAATACAAGTGTAAAACAGAGAGCTAGTGGGAAGCTGCTGTGTGTAGCACAGGGAGCCCAGCTCGGTGCTCTGTGATGACCTAGAGGAATGGCTGGGCGGGGAGGGGGGCTCACGACGGGGGCAGGGGGGGGGGCGGGATATGTGTATACTTATAGCTCATTCACTTCATTGTACAGCAGAAACGAATAACATTGTAAAGCAATTATGCTCCAATGTTAAAAAAAGAAAAAAAAAAAGAATACTGAGTCCTAGTCACCCTTGTCCTGGCTCACAAGGCCGCGGTGGGTGGCTCCATGTCAGGAGCAGCAAGTTGAGAAGCTCTGAATCTATTGCCTCCCCACCACAGCTGCCCACCAAGTCCTTGGCTCCTAAAAGAGGGTTGTCACTCAGACACCTTTGTTCTCCCGCCCAGCTCCACAACTGTAGAGCAGAGACTTTGCTTGGGGGAAGGAATGGAGAAATCCTAATCTCTCCCCAAAGTAACTGACTTCGTCAGCAATGGAGTGTGGAGAAGTCTAAGAGCACTCTCAAAAACCGTGGGATTTGTGGTAAAAGGCATTTGAGAGGAGACTGGTGGATTCCTTGGAGATACAGGCTAAATTGTGGGCCAGTAAGTTTGCTGGAAAGACCCAGGGGAAGAGACATCAGGGAGGAGCCCTCCAGGGTCAGAACAAATCTAAAACGCCAACTCTGGGAATTATCCCTTCAGAGGAGCTTGGATTTGATTGAGTTTATCAGTTTATGCCCTCAGGGCCAATGTTGAAAAAGTAGAATAATCAGATGGCAATTAGTATAATTTAACAGCTGAGTGTGGCCAGGGAGAGAGACAGTCAAAAACTACCCTGTCAAAACTACTGTCATCCCTGGGTGATCGTGGGCTTACTCTAAGCCGCACCCTCTGACAAGTAATGTTGGCAGCTTCACATTTTGGGGAGGGGAGATGAAGTGAAAGTGAAGTTGCTCAGTCATGTCTGACTCTTTGTGACCCCACGGACGGTAGCCTGCCAGGCTCCTTCGTCTATGGAATTTTCCAGGCAAGGATACTGGAGTGGGTTGCCATTTCCTTCTCCAGGGGATCTTACCGACCCAGGGGT
This sequence comes from Cervus canadensis, assembly GCF_019320065.1. Classification (NCBI taxonomy): domain Eukaryota; kingdom Metazoa; phylum Chordata; class Mammalia; order Artiodactyla; family Cervidae; genus Cervus; species Cervus canadensis. The sequence goes on from NC_057393.1 coordinate 15,230,450, forward strand.
TGAAACCAGTTCTTCTGCATCACAGACAGACTCTTTACTGTCAGAGTTACTAAAATAATCCAGCCAATCACTCAACAATTAAAGAAGCAAATAAAAGCAACAAGTCCCAGGGAGGGGCCAATAACCAGAGTAGCTGTGACATATTATCTAAAACATCTTCTTTCCAACAAAATGTATGAGACATACATATATAGAGGAAAGAATGGCCTGTACAATGAGTAAAAAACAATTAGGTGACCGAAAATACCTATGAAAGTGACTAGATGTCATGTATCTATAAAAGAGGAAAGACTTCAAAATAGCCATTGTGAATGTGTTCACAAAAATAAAGGAAACCATGCTTAAGGAAGTAAAGGATGGCAGTATTATATCAAATAGAGAGTATCAATAATGAAATAACAATTTATAAAAAAAGGACCAAATGGAAATTCTGGAGTTGAAAATTCAATAACCAAAACCAGAAATTCATTAGAAAGACTCAACAGTAGAATGGAACCAAAAGGAAGAATCAGAAAATGAGAGAGACAAGAAGGCGGGTCACCTGTGAGGTTGGTAAAGTTTAACTTAGAAAGGTACAGTTTTTGATGAGGTCTAGTGATGAGAAATCTTACCCGGGCATTTATAAAACTTTAGCTTTTTGACCAGTTACACAACAAAAGGCGACACTATGTGGTTTTCACTAGTTCCACAGCAATAACTGAACTCTGGTTTGTAAAGCTGTGACTAAGCCTTTGAGGTATCATTCAGGATCTGGGTCAATATAGCCCTTGCAATGTGGTCACATCAGCTAGCTAAGTGAAAGTTCTCTCAGGACCAGATCTGACTGCCAAACTTAGCCTTCCTCTGGAGGTTCATTTCAACTAGCTTCTTTGAGAGAATGAGAAATACTAGCTAAGCTTTCAATTTTAATGAGATCCTAATAGCCCCTTCTGATTTTTATTTCATTCGTCATAACAAAATCTTGGCACATATTTTGTATTTCATTTGTTTGTGATTATTTACTACTCAGAAGTTCTTATGAAAGCCTATACACGTTGAGGCGATGAAGTTTTTCTGTGAAACATAACAGAGAATTGGTTTTAGCTCATCCACAAGCCATTGAGAAGCTATGATAGAACAAACTTCAATTGCCAGAGATAGTTAATAGAAGATCCTATACTGGAAATGGCAACCATCAAGCATGAAGGTGCGTGGTCAAGTCCTGTAAGTCTCTTAACTTCCTGGTATGCTCTGGATAAGCTATAGCAAGGATTAAAATGAGAAGAAAAGAAGTATTTCCAATCCATCCTTTACATATAGGATGGTAGATAACAAAGCAGGGCTGGTTAACAGTAACGTAGAATAGCTCTTCCCCCAACAATCACCCTACTGTATTTCACAGAGGTTAATTTCATAGGAGGCAATAGTGTTAGCTAACACTATGATCCATCTCCCCCTTGTGTTTCAGATATTCTGGGACTAGGTGAGCTAAACCTTCCACCTTCCTCCTGTGGACCAGGAAGAATTTAGGTGATGGTTCTAGAAAAGCAGTTTTCTGTTCATATACAATCCCGCTGCATATAATAAAATCCCATACCTCTTGTACCTGTGTCCTTTGTAAAGTAACTCTGAATCTCCGCCCTCAAGACCTGGTGTCTATTTCTCCACCTGTGAATCAGGACTGGCCTTGTGACCTGCTCTGCCCGCCAGAAGACAGTGGGAGTAACTTGCCAGAGAGGGCAGTTCTGAGCTCAGGTTCCAAGAGCCTTGAGACCTTCTCCTGTCCCAGAGCATGTCATCGCCCTGTGAACAAGCTCAGCTGGCTTGATGGTGGGTGGGAGACTGTGTGAGCAGGGCCCAGCAGTCCTAGCTGAGTCCCTCTTAGATCAGTGAGGCCCCAGCTGACCCAGCAGCTCACTGCATGCATGAGCCCAGCTAAGACCAGAAGAATCATATGCTTCCAATCAGCCTAAATGACCTGCCTATGAGTTGTGACCCATACCTAGATGGCCCCAGACTTAATCACAGTTCAACTTGAGATTTTTCATCTTTATAATGGTGTGAAAGCCATTGTAAAAAAACCCAAACTTCAAATTTTGAATTTTAATCTTTTCCTGGGCTAGCAATATTCCATGTGATATTGCCTCATGGTGCTGGGCAGATGCCTCACAATCACGAGGGTGAACAAACAGCCTACACGCTGACAAAGCCAGTCTGTTCCCAGACAACCATGCTGTTTTCCACTTTCAATACAGTATTTAAAGGGGGGGGGGGTGCTTCCCTGGCGGTTCAGACAGTACAGAATCTGCCTGCAACCCAGGAGACCTGGATTCAATCCCTGGATTGGGAACATCCTGTGAAGAAGGGAATGGCTACCAACTCCAGTATTCTTGCCTGGAGAATTCCATGAACAAAGAAATCTGGCGGGCTACAGTTCATGGGGTCTCAAAGAGTCAGACACAACTGAATGAATTATCACATACACATACATTCAAAAAATTACATGAGGTATTCAACACTTCATTACAAAATAGTTCTGCGTTAGATGATTTTGCCCAACTGCAGGCTCATGTGCATATTTACAGTGGGTGAAGCTTAGCAATGCAGTTTTGGGTAGGTTAAGTGCATTAAAGGCACTTTTGACATGATAATTTCAGCTTAGGATGGGCTTATACCCATCATAAGTCAAAGAAGATCTGTAAATGGTGGTTGCACTCAGCTACAACCGTGGAGCAGGTTGTAACACAGGAAGAGTGGGTTCATACCGTTAGTGGGGATCAAAGCTGGGAGGTGGGTAAGTGCATCCGCAGCCAGGAAGCACAGGCCATGCAGGGGGCATGGGGACCTATCCTTGGGGCTGAGGGCTCTGGCCAGGTGCAGGGACGAGCAGCGTTGGGAGCACTTTCCTTCCAACCAGGTGGACTTGGAGGACCTGATGGCCTCTCCAAGGCGCACAAACCCAGCCCTTGTGTTGGTCTGTAATGCCTGGGAGATAAGAGTACTTGGCACAGGAAACGGGAGGATGTGGACTGGGGTCCCCAGAGGGGAGTGGGCAGGCTTTGCACATGTTCCAGAGGCAGCCAACTCACACTTGACCCCCTGGCCACAGATGCAGGTCGGGTCCAAACCCTGGGAAGAGTCTGGGGAATGTCTTCACTAAGCGAAAGCGGCAGGGAACCGGAGACACCGCTGGCTGCTCACTCAGGGACACTTTTCCTGCAGTTAGTGAAATGGAAATGTGCTACTAACAATCAGCGGGATCAAAAGAGAGGTCTGCCCTTTGCAGGTGCTCTTCTGAAGTGCCATCTGTTGCCACTAGCCTCTCTTCTCAGGGGCCCAGTGTTCCAGCAAAAAAGACGCCAAAAAAGAATTGGAATGGAGTTGAACTTGCACTGTGTTTATGATTTAACGCGAGCAGCAGGCCGGGTCAGTCAGGAGTTACGGAAGAGGAGGAGAACGGGTATAGCCCTGACGAGCAGGTGGAAAGACCTCCCCCACTGCCACCAGGTCCCTCCCTTGTCCCTGGCCAGTAGCTGGTGGGGCTGGGTGCACGGAGGGTGTGGTTAGTCAACCTTCCCTGGGTCCCAGCCTCAGTTTCCCAGCTCTCCAAATCACCTGGTGGACAGCCAGCCCCAGAGGGCTGCTCTCCACCATAACGCGACCCCACACCCAGACACCAGTAACCCCAAATCAGCCCGAGGTACTGGATGCCCACCCACCCACCCACTGGGCAGAGTCAGACACCCTGGATTTGAATCCTGGCCCTGCCAGGCGTTAGCTGAGTGACACTAGGCAAGATAGTCCTCTGTCTTCCTCATCTGTCCCATAGACATGAACATGGCGCTCCCTTCACTTGCAGGGGCTGAGGTGAGGCGTGAATGGGGCGACTGAGGACCCATGCTCAGCACAGGGCCAGGCACAGAGGGGAGTGAGTGCAGATGGCATTTTCAGCTCCTGTTTACCAAGGACCCACCGAGGGCCAGAGTCAGGGACATAGCAGATGTGGTTCCTGCTCCTGAAGGACCCCCCTGAACGAATGAATGAAAGATTTACAGAGCAGCTGATTCACAAAGCGCCATCCCCGTCCTGCGAGTACCAAGGGAGCCATTCTGTAAATCTAAGCTGGTGCTCCACAGCAAGAGAAGCCGCTGCAACAAGAAGTTCTCAGGTGGCAACTAGAGATAGGCCCAGATCGGCTGCACAGCAACAAAGATCCAGTCAAAAATAAATAAATTAAATGAAAAAAGGAGCCCCAGATAAGGCCAGGACTGCCACTCTGTGGACCATGATTCAAGTGGCAAGTGTTTCTCAAATTCAGGTCATAGGAGAATCACCCTGGGTAACCTTTTAAACAGGTTGAGATATAATTCACACACTATACAACTTACCCATTTAAAGCATACACTTCAGTGGTTTTGTTGTATTCACAGTGTCATGCAACCAACACATGACTTTAGAACATTGCATCACAGAAAAAGAACCCCTGTATCCATTAACAATCCAGTAAACTAGAATCCTCATTTCTCCCCAGTCTCTCCCCAGCTTTAGGGAATCATTAATCTGCTTTCTGTCTCTATAGGTTTTCCTCTTCTGGGCATTTCACATAAACAGAATCATATGTATGTCCTTTGTGTCTGTTTTTTTATGCTTAGCATAATGTTTTCAAAGGTCAACTATGTTGTAGCATGTATCAGTACTTCATTTCCTTTTGTTACCAAATATAGTCTATTGTATGGATATACCACATTTTATTTATTCCTTCAAGGGGCTTCCCCAACTGCTCAGTGTTAAAGAATCTGCCCATAGTGTAGGAGACATGGGTTCAGTCCCTAGGTTGGGAAGATCCCCTGGAGAAGGAAATGGCAACCCATTCCAGTATTATTGCCTAAAAATTCCCATGGATAGAGAAGCCTGGCAGGCTACAGTCAATAGGGTTGCAGAGAGTCAGACACAACTGACTGACTGAATACACATTTATCCCTTCATCAGTTGATGAACATTTGTGTTGTTTCTGCATTTGTCTATTGTGTATAATGCTGCTATGAATACCCATGCACAAATTTTTAAGTGAATGTGTGTTTTCATTTCTTTGGAGTTTATACTTAGCAGGGGAACTGCTAGGTCATATGGTAATTCTACAGTTAACATTTTTGAAACATTCAGGCTGTTTTTCAAGCTGGCCGCACATTTCACATTCCTACCAGCAATGGATGAGGGTTTCAATTTTTCCACATCTTTAACAATACTTGCTGTCATCTGTCTTTTATATTATAGCCATCCTAGAATCTCATTGATTTTCTTTTCTCTGATTGCTACCTGGGGAGCTTTAAAAAAAAAAAAAACCACTGATTTCCTATCTATACCCTGAGGATCCTGGTGGGCTACAGTCCATGGGGTCACAAAGAGTCAGACACGACAGCAATATACTTTCTATCTATACCCTGACCAATTAAATCAGAATATCTGATTATGGGGCCCAGGAAATTAGTATTTGTTTCAAAATCCCTAGGGCGTCTCATGAGATTCATGTTTAAAGATCTGTTAGGTCTTGTATTAGTTAAGGTTCCCCAGAAAAATATAACCAATAGGAGATATAGAGATAGAGACAGAGACAAGAGGTAGAGATAGATAATAGATCTATGTGTGTGCTAAGTCACTTCAGTCGTGTTCACCTCTTTGCTATCCTATGGACCATAGCCTGTTCGGCTCCTCTGTCCATGGGATTCTCTAGGCAAGAATACTGGAGTGGGTTGCCATGTCCTTTTCCAGGGGATCTTCTCAACCCAGGAACTGAATCCGTGTCTCTTACATCTCCTGCATTGACAGACGTGTTCTTTACCACTAGCACCACCTGGGAAGATAGATGCCTATTTGTCTATCTATTTATCTATCTGAGAGATTTATTTTAAAGGATTGACTCCCATGATTGCAGAGTCTTGCCAAATCCAACATCTACAGGGTAGACCAGCAGGCTGGAGGCCCAGAGAAGCATTGCAGTTCTAGCTCAAAGGCAGTTTGTTGAAAGAATTTTTTTTGTTTGTTTGGAGAGAACAGGCTTTTTCTATTAAAGGGCTTCAACTGATTAGATGAGGCATGCCAATATTATGGAGGATAATCTGCTTTACTCAAAGTCTCCCAGTATAACTATTAATCTCATCCAAAATAAATACCTTCACAGAAACATCTAAGAATAATGTGTAATCAAACGTCTCAATACTGTGCCCTGGCCCAGTTGACACATAAAATTAACCATCACAGGTTTGTTATTCATTATTCAGCAACATTGACTAACCACCTATTATGAACTGCCCTACACACTGGGGACATGGAAATGAAGACCTGGTCTCTGCCCTCAGAAAGGTCACAGTGTAAAACAGGGACATTCACATGCCTTCCTCATAGGAAGAACAGGAAGCTTAAGTGGAAAAATGGTAAGCGTGGCAACCGGCATCAAGCCTGGCAGCAGTGGGGGCCCAGGACAGTGTCTAAACATTAGAACCCAAAGAGCAACAGTTCTAAGTAGTATTTTTCCAGATGATAAGAATAGTCTTATTTTCAGAGCAATTTCATACACTAAGCCACTTCCAGAGCTGTCCCCTGATACAATATAAGAAGCCCTCACCCGAGAGAGATTTACTGCTATAAAAATATTGCCCTGTTGGCCAGGAAGCCACAGTGCATGCTGTGCCCAACGGTGGCCCGCTGCCCACAGCCACACACACCAATCTAAGCAGGATTATTAAAACATAAATCCCCATCTCTTGTCTCCCTCTCATTGGGCAGAAGTATCACCATGTTCATTAGCGGGAAATGTGAGGTTATATAATCTAATTTTTATAACTCTCCAAGGATAACATGGGTCATACATTAGGCTGAGATTTCAACCTTTAAAGATAAGGGGAATGTCATTTTTATTAAAAAGGACCACAAAGCATAAGAAGAATTATTACCCCCAAATACACAAAATAGCCTAGGATCCACAGAAAAGCGTGTTTCTAATTCTAATACTCAGTCTCTGAAGCAGGAGTGAAAATTATGCAGCTCAAGGGCATTGCCAGAGCTGTTCAGATGCACCAGGGCCTGGCACACAGGCTGAAGAGGGTGTGGGGCCCGGACTCCTGATGCCTGGACAGCGGGAGTCTTGCCCAGGTTCCATCTGCATTCCCTGCTTGAGCGTGTGGGGCTTTGAAAGGAAGTGGAGCCTGGAAAGCACAGGTCCCATGGCTACCACTAGCATCCCCCATTCTGGAGAACATGGGCGGGCGGGCACCAAGGAACATGCATTATAAGAAGCCTATGTGGTCCATGAGAAGAGGACAAACCAATATGTCCACTCCAGATCTACAAATGCCAGTGCTGGCCATTCCCTCCTGGCCCTGGTGGCCCCTCTCAGGCCTCTGCGAGCTGCCGGGGCAGGGGGCTGTGCTCCCAGGATGAAAGTGCTCTGGAGTCAGAAGTGACCCAAGAGACATGGCCTCAGAGGCATCAACAAAAGTCACCAGCATTTAGTTCTGTCTGTTCATATGTTCAAGGATCTCATGATAGATTTAATTAACTGTGTAGAGAAGTGCAAACCCATTGGTGGTCAGCACGTTCTCAAATTTACAGTTTCAAGAGATTCAAGAAAACAAGATTCAAAAGCTTTGACATCAAATAGAATACAAATCATTGATTTCCCTGGTGGTCCCATGGATCTGCCATGCTAGCTGCATGTCCCACCAGGCTCAGGAGGTAAGATCTCAAACCTGGACTGCTTCCCTGTTTGACTTTTCCTGTCCCCACCCCACAGCTCTGCAGGCATGGATGGGGAACCCATTGATTCAAGTCTTTCTGTTTCCCCACCATTCCATTGCCCCAGTCTCTCCTCGGTCCCCTGCCTATCCATCTTTGAAACTGTCCCACTCAGTGAGTGAAGTCATTTCCTAAATGGTCCTCACGGCCTGCCCTTTCCACCCTCTCATTTTCCTGAAGCTCTGCCTATGGATGAGACTGTTGGGTGCTTATGGCTGCCTTGTTGGCCAGTTGATAAGATGTTGAGTGCAGCCACCCAGCAACCAGAACGGTGCCCAAGGTCATCATGCTGGTCCCAGTCCTCCTGCACTGGTTGACTCCATCAGAATCCTTTACAACTGCATACATGGGAAGTGAGAAAACAAGCTAAATTCCTTAAAATTCACTTTCCCATATTTCCAATTATGCTGGAGACACATCCTGTCTACTCTGCAGCTCAAGGAGAAGTTCACATTCCAAGGAGATGTGATGGAAGTCTGAGGACAGTAAGGCCCGTGTAAGAGTTCTTCACTCTCATAACCCAGGTTGGTCAGGCAGGAAGTCCTACCTCAGCTACTCTACATCTTTCTTGTTGCTGTTTAAGCCGATTTCCTGGGCAGCATGATGCACTTTTCAACAAGGACACATGGGTGGCAATTAACTTTGAGAGTGGTTATTACGGGCAGGAGCAGATGACAGCCTTTTACGTTTTCAGAAGTGTATGTGTCTTTATTCCATGCCATATGGACTTCCTGCTCTGTTGCTCTGCATATTTAAAACCCCGTCTTCTAGCTTATCTATTTGAAATACATTTAATCCATTGGAACGGTCAGGACATCAAGTAAAACCATATATGCAGCTTCTGATCAATACCCCACCAAGGTAAGTGCTCAAGCCAAGACGACTTACCCACCAACCCAAGCGAGGCTCTCTCAGAAATGTTCCAGAACTTCACTTCTCCCCCAAACCCAAAACTCCAGAGATTTCTGATGAAACACAGAGACAGATATTTATAACCAGGTTATCCTAACTTCAGGGTATATTTCCTTAGAAGATCAAGTGCTATTTTGCAAATGTTTATTATCAGGTTATAGTAACTTTGAAAGTAGGCCTCCATAAAGCACCCTGTGCAATTTTAAATAATAAACTTTTATGTATAATTTTTAAAGTCATCCAAAGGGAACATTGTAGTTAGGATTTTGGTAGCTCCTTTCCCATAAAAAGATCTAGACCCCCTGGAGAAGGAAATGGCAACCCACTCCAGTATTTTTGACTGGAGAATCCCATGGACAGAGGAGCCCGGTGGGCTGCAGTCCATGGGGTCACAAAGAGTCGGACTTGACAGAGTGACGAAGAAAAAAAAAGAAAAAAAGAAAAAAAAAAAAAAAAAGATCTAGACCCTGAACCCAGACTCTGTGGAAATAAATATTAATGGAGATTCTGGTGCTGAGCTAAACTTCATGTTATCTTTTCAAACTATCCAGAGTGAAACCAAACGTTGCAAAAAAGAATTTCTCCATGCTTCAACAAAGAGCTGGTTGAAGACTGAAGCTTTAATTAGAAAAGTCTCCTTCACCCCTCATTTTGTACAGGAGACATGTTTTCTGTCCTGGTGGTCGGCTTTGGAATGTTATTAATTTTTCATAATATGTGCTTATAGGAACTTTGTCTCTTCCTCTCAGCCTCTGCTTCTCATTGGTGCTGGGCATGAGGAGAATACTCAAGTTTTGAAATACTTCCCGAGTCAGGTGTGTGCTCCGTCATACAGTCGTGTCCAACTCTTTGTGGCCCCGTGAACTGTAGCCCACCAGGCTCCTCTGTCCATGGGATTTCCCAGGCAAGAATACTGGAGTGGAGTGTCATTTCCTTCTCCACAGGATCTTCCTGACCCAGGGATCAAACCTGTGTCCCTTGCATTGACAGGCAGATTCTTTACCACTAGCGTTTAATGCAGAAGGGACAGACAGCTCATTGCTGAACTGTAACAAATCTGTGCTTATGATTTAAAACAAGGGAAGTACTCATTATTTCAAAACAAGTTTTGGGGGTTCACCAAGGCAGGTTTTTTATTTCTAGATGTCAGACTCACTAGACCCTCAGGACAAGGTTTTCTCCTACAAAGGCTGGAGCCCCTGCAGGGAAGATGGCTTTATTGTGATCCAGAGTAAGGGAAGATTTTTGTAGGGTCAGGGTAAAATGACAGGGTGTTCTGGTGACAGGGTGGGGTTGGGAATGGCTTTTGGACCTCAGTTCTGGGACTTGTGGGTCATGGAATGCCTCTGGAATGAAAAGCCAAAAACACAGCTTCAGCTTCCATGAGTGACTGACCTGTTCCTCCCAATGGTTTCTTGGAACAAAATGCCAATGGAAGAGTGGCAGAAGGAAAATCAGTTCTGGACAGGAAATCAGAGGGATTCTCAAAGGGGATGGGAGAAAGAACAGAAAGTATTGTTCATCTAGTTACAATTGTTAAAACAAACATCCTAAGTGTTATAAATAATCAAAAGAGTCATTAGTCTCTTTGGAGACACCATTGTCAAGTTTCAGATCTGAACAAATCAACTTGGTCTTTGTCAGTTCAATAGATATGTGTTTAATTTTAGTGACAATTTTTTAAAAGATATGAGTATTACATGGATTTTTTTCTAGTCTTCAATACTTTTTCTCCCTCTCGGATGAACAGGAAATCAAAAGACATTGAAATAAAAAATTCACTTCCAAACCCCTCAAAAAACTAAGTGCACTTTTGTGTAAAAATTCTAATAGCTAAGTCTATCTGTTAATACAGATAGAAAAATATTAAAATCAAAATCACTTTATACTAAAATATCCCATTATACCCTCTCAGCCTCCACCCCCTTTCACTTTACTTTATTGTCTTTATTATAATAAGCACAAGAAGAAATAAGATGCAAAAGCAAGAAATCCTGGCTCCAGAGAGGCAATTGCATTTCCAAGCACAAGAATTGATCATCTAGTCTTCCTCTTCATGCTGTTCAAACTCATATTGGTCTTTCTAATTTTAACACCGAAAGTCAGCCTAGAAAGAATGATTTTGTGCATATTTTCACAATATGTTAACAATTCCAACTGCAAGGAGTCAACCAGTTACAACATACATCATAATCATCGAGACTGCAGTAAGAAGAGATAATTAGGAATGGAAAAAATATATATTATTTGTGTCTAATAGTAGCTCTGGATGATGAGACAAAGGCCTTGCTCATGAGAACACATGTTTGGTAATTGAGATCTCATTCTGAAGATTAATTGTTCAGTGACAGCTGTCTGAGACATATTCCCTTGTCACTGACAGAAAATGGCTCCTCTGTGTCTGTCCTTCTGGAGTCCTCAGCTTTGGGCTGACAGTCGAGCAAAACCATTGAGGGCCCAGGGCCATGGTTTTGAAGGGGCCTTTGGTTAAGGATCTGCCTCAAATCAATATTCCTTCCCACCAGACTCTTAGGGCCAGAGCCCCCCGAAGGATGCCCTGTGTTCTAAAGTTGGTGGACAAGCTCATTTTAGGTGAGACAGATGTAGACTTCATTTTAATCTCTATGGAGTTACTTTCCTGGGTATTATTGAAAGTACAATTAGCACACCCAAATGTTCCAATAATTTTAGAGGTAGGATTACTTAGAATGAGGCAAAATAATAAAAGTCAGTATGTTTGAAGTGAAAGTGTTAGTTTCTCAGTTGTGTCTGGTTCTTTATGACCTCATGGACTATAGTAGCCCACCAGGCTCCTCTGTCCATGGGGTTTTTCAGGCAAGAATACTGAAGTGTGTAGCCATTTCTTTCTCCAGGGGATCTTCCCAACCCAATGTGTGTTCAGTAGCTCAGTTGTGTCTGACTCTGTGACCCCATGGACTGCAGCCTGCCAGGCTCCTCTGTCCATGGAAATTTCCTGGCAAGAATACTGAAGTGACTGCTATCCCAACCCAGTATGTTTGTACAAGTTAGTTGCTCAGTCACGTCTGATTCTTTGTAATCCATTGGACTATAGCTCGTCAGGCTCCTCTGTCCATAGGATTCTCCAGGCAAGAATACTGGAGTAGGTTGCCATGCCCTCCTCCAGGGGATCTTCCTGACCCAGGAATCGAACCCACATCTCCTGTGTCTCCTTCATTGCAGGTGGATTCTTTACCTGCTGAGCCATCAGGAAAACCCTCAGTATGTTTAGGTAAATATAAATAACAATAAGTCAATCATGGAACTGGTATGCTTCCCTGGCGACTCAGTGGTAAAGAATCCACCTGCAATGCAGGAGATGTGGGTTTAATCCCTGGGTCAGGAAGATCCCCTGAAGGAGGAAATGGCAACCCACTCCAGTATTCTTGCCTGGGAAATCCCATGGACAAAGAAACCTGGCAGGTTACATTCCATGGGGTTGCAAAAGAGTTGGACAAGACTGAGTGACTAAACAACAGCTACATTACTTAGACATGGCAGGAGGCGTGAAGACAGTTGGAGAATGACTGAGGTTTGGAAACCACTGCTGTGAAACTTTGTCTCTCCCCAGACAGATAAGACAGAAGTTCTGACTCCTCTTCCTGGGAAAGAAGGCTGGGATGTTGGGAGGGTATTTAGATTGCATGTGTCCAACACTCACACTGAATTCAGATACATCAGTGTTCTCTAGTGGGCTTAAAAACACCACCAATTAGCGTTCCCAGGACTGTCAACACATTGTCCTCAAAATTACAATCCAGACTTCGATTTTGGCATCAAAATGGGAACAGCAGAAGCAAAACAATGTGTGCCTCTTTGGATTCTATGCCTTTAAGTCTCCCAAGCCCTGCTTCCAGGAATCTTACCCACCCAGAGCCAGAGACTCAACCAGTTATAGAAACGCTGAGACCTGCAGCAGCAGCAGCAGCAAAGCCTGAGCTGTGCAGGGGCGGCCCTGCTCTAGATCCTCAACCGGAAGTACCTCATCCCAGCCTCCGGCACTCCTGGGGCAGGATCATTAGTCCCGTTCTATGATTTTCATTATTCATTTGGCTGCATTGGGTCTTAGTTGTGGCATGTGGGATCTTTTGTTGTTGTGGGCAGGCCTCTCTGTAGCTGTGGCCTGCTGGCTCAGTAGTTATGGGGTCAGGGCTTAGTTGCTCCACGGCATAAAGGATCTTAGTTCCCCGACTAGGGATACACATGTCCCCTGCATTGGAAGGCAGATTCTTAGCCAGTAGACCACAAGGGAAGCCCTAGTCCCATTTTAAAGATGCAGAAGCTGAGGCATAGAAAGTTTACCCCTTGTACATGGAAGAACCTAGATGCGAACCCAGATCCAGAACCTTTGCTGATAACCATCACAAGTGTTATAAACACCTCAAACTTCCGGTCACTCCATGCTTCCCCCTCATAAAGTGGTCTGAAATGTGAAGTTCACAGTGAGGCCCAAGTCCAAACCTCCTGAGCCAGGCAAGAATGTGGAGGTTGTTGAAGCATCACGTATTTAAACAATTATCTGTCCCATTTTCTGAAGGCTGTGTCCTTGACTGATCAGCCATTTTCAAGAAAAGAATGGAGGTGCTGTCAGTAAAGGGTGATGCTTACAAGAAAGTGATAGGTAATTGTTTTCTTTCTTTTTATTTAAATTTCTGGTAAGTAAGAAATTTAATATTGTGGTAGCATGATAGAAAAATGTCTGACCACTGTCTCAACTTTATCAGGAAAATGAAACTAACTCCTTTAGTCATCCTTTTCTTTCTTTTATTTAAAAAAAAAAAAAAAACAACACCTTGATCTTCTCTCCCAGACTCCATCACTTCAGGATCGGATATGCCTTTTGAGAAAACATGATTGAAGAGCATCTGCACCTCATTTCTCAGCTTTCCTTGGCTTTTCCCAAAGAGAGCGCCTGTTAGGAGGCACAGAGGTGATTTTTCAACTCTGCTGTCAAATTGCCTATGAAAACGACTCTTCTTCTCAAGGTCAAATTAGTCTTTGAAGAATATTTGGGATCACTGAAGGAAAATTATTCTTAGGCATCCTAATGATAGGTAATAAAAAGAGAACTCCAGTCCCCTTTTAGAGTTATGAGAATGAATCAAATGCTAAAATTAGGTAATAAGAAAAATATGCACTGTGTGGAGAGACACACAGTATTTGAAGTGGGTAGGGAGCAGGCTAGGAGTTAGTTCTACTGTGGCACTGATACTGGTCAATGCCAAGTTTATGACATGTACCTGGGAAGCTGCTAGACCAAAGCCCTGGGTGTATTTGCAAGTTACAATAAACTTGTTACCTTAGGTTGCAAGAAACCAATTGTGCTTACCAGGGGAACAAGACAAAAAGCCATCTAGAAGCTCTTATCTCCTTCCCCCTGTGTGAACAAAGGCATGAAAGGAAAACTTAAAAAAAAAAAGTCGAACTGTTTGTGTAGTTAAAACAAACAGCCTAGGAGAGAACTCCCTAAAGCCAATCAGTCAAGATTCACCTAGGTTTTGACATTGGAATTGTCTCCCATTTTCTTCTTTCTTTTCTTCCATTATCTCTATGTCAGATCAGCACCAGCCAATGGCAAAACCAGACCTACCACCCTCACTTGGAGCCTGGGTTTTGTGGGGCAATCAGATGACTGGGCTTCAGTGAGGGGCACAGCCAAGTTCACGGCCCCCAATGCTTCTTATCAGGGCAGCTGACTGACACCTTATAGACCATTGAAAGCCCATTCCCAGGAGAAGGAAATGGCAACCCACTCCAGTATTCTTGTCTGGGAAATCCCATGGACAGAGAAGTCTGGCGGGCTACAGTCCATGGGGTCACAAAGAGTCAGACAGGACTTAGCAACTAAATAGCAACAACAACAAACTGAGTCTTATGATGCCTTGTGGCAGAATGATTGTCACTAATACATCTCTTTATGAATAATTGTAGAGAAAATCATAGGAAGAAGGGAGAAAATGTGGCAGAATTCTGTACATTAAGATGCTTTTTAAAATCCAAAGTTAGAGATTTCTTTTTATACCGAATTCCTGAAAATGTGACCCCCACCTTGTGAGCCAAATCTGACAAAGAAATAAAAGTATGGGAAGAAAAAAATAAAAGAAAAGTCCATTCCCCAAATTCCCTGCCATCTGAATGGTTAGGACTCCGCACTTCCACTGCTGAGGATCCAGGTTCAATCCCTGGTTGGGGAACTAAGATCCCTACACCCACTGACATTTGCATTCTCAAGAATTCATGAATTAAGGACATTCGTGGAGTCCACACAAGCCCATTGTCTACACTGCCTTTCTCATGGCCAGCACCAAAAAGTCGACCAAAGCCATCGATCCAGTTCAGTAATAACTGACATTACCCAAGCTTTTACTGTTTGCCTGACACTGTGCTGCCAACTTTACTGAATTATGATTTTTCTTTTCTTTACAACAAGAAAAACTCTCATGAAACCAAGGAAGAGAGAAGTTGCCTTGCTATGAGGAATATGACTGGACCTGGCCTGAGACTCTGGCAGGGTAATAAAGCCCAGAGCATACACTGTCAATCCTGGTTAGTTCAAATCCCCCTGAAGGTGGGCTCCTGAGCGTGATACTGATGCCCACTGCTGTGCTGTAGAAATCCTTCAGGAGGGACCCACCACAACGGCAGAGTTGCCTTGCAAAACACATTTTTCTATTCACGAACTCCATGCAGATATGAGCGCCTCCCGTGATCCAGACCCTGCTCTGGATACTCATGATACAGCTTGGTTAAAAAAAAAAAAAGGTCCACCAAGCCAGGAAGCTTCTGTTCTAGTGAAGGGTGAGAGACAGACCAATGAGCAAAGAATACGGCCAGCGGTCAGTGATAAAGAAGAATGAAGGCCAGTAGGGAGTGGTGGTGTTTCATATCAAGTGGGCAGGAAGGTCCTCTTCGATGAGGAGACAGTGAGTAAAGACCTGAAGGAAGTGAGGGAGGAAGTTACACAGATAACTGAAACTGGAGTGTTCCAAAGAGCGGGAACAGTGAGCATCAAGCCTCTGAGCAGCAGTGTGCTTGGAGGAGCCTCACGGAAGGACAGAACGGCTGAGGTTAGAGAAGGCGGGACAGTGGGACCCTGTGACCACTCACTCACTGAAACACATACTGAGCACCTCCTGTGAGCTATGAGGCCAAGGGAGGAACAAGGAGCAATCCAGCTTGAAGGAGGAAATACACCCACTCGTGACTCAGGACACAGAATCCTGGAAGAATTACTGGGGGGAACAAGAGAGACTAGTGCAAAGTGAGCTGAAGGAGAACACAAAGGAGTCAGCAGACATTCCTGTGGCCTGCGAGCAGCTGAGAAGGTATAGGAGGGAGTGGAAATGTTCTTTGACCTTGAAAGGTGGCAGGATTCCTATAGGCTGAGAATAAAAGGGGACCAGGTTTATTCAACACAAGCACAGTGCCTGACACATAGAAGATACTCCATGAACTGAATAAATTAATCAACAAACAGGGAAGCGATGGGAGATAAAATTGGAAAGCTAATTGGGGTCATCCTTTCAAGAGAGCTGAAAGCCACCCTACCACATTCCATAGAGAATTAGGGCCTTTCTGTTCATTTCAGCCTTAAGAACAATTATTAATGTACTTTTAAGATTGCCATCTTATTTTTCTTCCCACAGGCAAACATCTTGAATATATTGTCTAGGCTGCTAAAAAGGTATCAGCACATGAGTTTAAAGTTTTTCTTTCAGTGGCTTTGGTCCAACTGTCATTAACAAGACCAGTCTATAAAAACTTGTGATGAAGTTGTATGTTTCATAAAGAGATGGAAGGCCAGGCAGTGCCCAGATCTTGTGAAGGAGAAACTCAAAAATTCACAGATAATTGCTTCAGTAACTCCAGATTCTTGTTAATGTTAGAGTTGCATGCCACTGTAGATTTAAAGTGCCGATGGGCCTGTTTCTTGGGAAATGGCAGCAGTATTTTACTGCGATCCCTTATTGCAGCAAAGCATTTGAAGGAGACTAGTAAATTACATCACACTGGTTGGGGGAAAACCTTTGTTTTATTGTGGACAAAATCTCAAGCTAGGTAGCTGTTCTATTTTCCCCTCCAGAATTAGGGCAGCATGTAAACTTCAGAAATGGATCATCCGCATCCAATTGTCAGGAGAATTGGTTTTGATGTGAAATTGCAATTTGGACTGAAGACCAATATCTTATATGCCATATTAAATAAAACATCACATAAAGCTTAGAAGCAGTAGGGGAGAGAGAGGAAAAAAAAGGTTTGAAAAAATTTAGCAGAGTCATAGATGCCAGTTAAACTTGAGACAGAAGCTCTCTTCCCAAGACACTGTACAATGGCCTATTGCTTCTAGGACAATGCAAAACAACACAAGCAATTGAGCCACCATAGAGCTCAGAACCGTTATAGGAAAAAAGCGATTTGTTTATATGATCGGCAGAACTCTCCAAAAGCAGCAGCTGCGCTACAAGAGGTAATTCACAATCAACCATCACTTGGCACTGTTGTTGAATTTATTAAAAATTAAAATAAAAATCAACTCCTCCTTTTGTCAACTTCTGAGCAAACAAGGCCAAGGTTCAGCATTTCAAGTTGAAATGAGGGATGATGATGTTTCCTCAGAGAGGGGAAAGTAGACGGTACAGAACACCAACTCTCAACTTTATTCTTTCATTCCCCACTAGCTCCCTGCCCCTCCTGCTCTTCCTGGCAGTGTAAATGCACACCATACCAAAGGCTTTGGCGTGGGGTTGGATGCAAGTGAGGTGAGAAGGTTGTCTAGCCTCTAATTTCTACACACTCTTTCATCTTAGCAGCCAATAAAGGAGAAGGTACTTCTTTCACTGCGTTCTGCTCTCACTTACCGGGCTTCCTTGGCGGCTCAGTAGTAAAGAATCTGCCTGCCAATGCAGGAGGCTCAGGTTTGGGTTGGGAAGATCCCCTGGAGAAGGAAATGACAACCCACTCCAGCACTCCTGCCTGAAAAATCCCATGGACAGAGAAGCCAGGCAGGCTGTATTCCGTGGGGTGACAAAAGAGTCGGCTATGACTTGCTGACTAAACAACAAGAAGCTCCTATTTCCACCAACGGCAAGAGGGCACTTAGAAGAAAAGATCTTAAACCCAAAAGAAAGTTCAGCCTGCCTGGGAAAGATGAAGTGGCTCCTGTTTCTTTTTTAAAAAACACACAAAGGCCAATAAATGAGCACCTTCCTGTACCTCCTCGGAGCAATGACTCAAGCCCCAAACCCAAGAGAGACAAGTTTGATGAATTTTCAGGAGATTAGGGCAGGGACTGCTGTGATCGATTCCCCAGAACCGCGCATCTTTAAGATGGAAAATAGGCGTGTTTCCTGTGCTCTGATGAGGACTTCATCTTCTCAAGTCCGGGAAGAGGAAGAAAAGCCTGACTGATCTTTCTGATGACGGCATTATTAAAACTTCCTGTCTCTCATCATTCCATTCCTTTCTCATTGTCTAGTGACCTTTTTTATTGGATGGTGAAGACAGAGCCTTGTTGCCTGAAACTTATGATCCATTGCCTCGATTTAGTATTCTATTTACTCAAAAACATATCTATTGCCCAGAACCTCTGGCAATATGTTGGAAATACAGATGGGAAAAATATGACTCTTATCGGCTCAAGCGCTTGGCTTAAAAAATAGCCCAAAGTATTATCTAGCAGAAAACATCAGACAATGCATGCAATGTGTTGCATCCCAAGCAAAAAGGTCAAAAAAGTGGGAAGGTGGCGGGTATGAGGCTGCTGGGTTTTTCAAGGACATTGGTAAGGTCCAAATCATTGGGTACCAAATTGAAGTTTCAAATCTGCTAAAAAATATGGGTAAATATTTATGTCCTAATTCTTCCCTCCTCAATGTAGTTGTCCCACTTATACATTTGCTTTGATGAATTACAGTAATGGTTCTGAATGGTACAAGAGTGCTTGCAACATATATTTATAGAAGGCTAATTTATTCATCAGATAATCTCCAGGGAAGAGGGTTTGACTGATGGTATAGGAACCTGTGTATGGGAGAAAACAGCTTTTCTCCTTTCTTGTCATGGAAATAAACATGCATTTCCATTGCTGACATAGGGAGTTAGAAGTCCCAGATAGAGAAATGTAACTTAACAAGTCCAGCTCTTCACAACTGTCTGCCGTGGAATCTAAAACTTGGAAATGTGTGGTTTTCTAGTTAGTTCAGTTGAACTTCTGGTGACCTCAGAGAGAAAGGCAGTGGGTCGAGATCATCATAACATCTGGGTCTGAGGAGACTGTGATCTTCAGGGGCGGCCAATGAGGAAATGAAACCAAAGACTAAAACTCCTGGAGGTCGTCAAGCCTCTGTTTAACATCAGCTCTGACAAGCGTGTCTCAAGTTCTCAAATGCCAGTGGTAGGAGGTACTACAGAAACAGAAGTTCATGGCTTTTATTCCTGCCCTCCTTGTGATTATAGTGTTAGGGAAAAAAACCTACTCAGGTTTTCATTGAGGTTTTATTTTCCCCTGAATGAAAATTTGGCAATGAAGGATGGAAGGTCTTCTCCCAAAACTCTTCCAACTCTACAAAACCTATATGTACCACATTTAAAAAATTTTGGTCAACTGTCCAAATCATGCTAGGATTTGAGAAGCAAACACCAGTTGAGAAAAAAAGAATAAGAAGGTCATTTTGGCAAAAATAAAAACTATTCCAGATCCAAGATCCAAAGTTCAACAGCCAAATGAAATTTCTAAGAAGAAAGAAAGAAACTAGTTCTAACTATTATGAGTTTTAAAAATAGTGGCAGGGAAAAAAATGGTGGCATGAAAAGTAATCAGTCCAGGGTCTGCAGCAAATGGGCACTCCATTTAGAAGACCAGGTGAGATTAGGACTGCCACGCTGACCTAGAACTCTGCATCTAGATCTGAAGCTATCCCTGAGGACACTCTGCCAGCAGGTAAGGACCCCAAATGAGAAATGCCTGAGACCAGAGACCCTCCTGATCTTCCCACTGAGGCTGTAGCTAAATCTAAACCTGACAAGTCCTTCAGAGAAAAATAGCATGTGAGTCCAGGACTTCTTCATGGAGTAGGTGCATTTAAACTGTTACATCAGAAGGTGAAGTTCAATTTCTCTGCCAGCATTGGGGCTGGTCCTGTGGCTTCTTTACCAGTGGAAGGCTCTGAAAGTGATGATGAGCAGTTTCTGAACCTAGGCTTTCAGGGGACTGGCAGCCTCAGATTCATTCCTCTTGGTATATATGTGTCTCAGAGAGACTGAGGCCCCAAATCACAAAGTCTGGTTACCCTACTGGAACAAACATAGCAAGAGACTGTGCACAGAAAGAGGTCTTGAGGCCAGGTGGAGAGAGAGAGGCCCAGTCATTCTAGCATCCCATCGGCCTTCATACAACTCCAGCCCCATTTTATTGCAGCCACCTGCGAGGCTCAAGACCAGCAAAAGAACTTCCAGGTTGAACCCACTCAACTCACAGAACTTTGAGATGTAATAAAATGGTTGTCATTTTAAACAACTGGGTTTAGGGGTTATTTGTTACACAACAAAGGAAAACTGAAACACAAGGACATCTAAGTGTCTTTTTTTTTTCATTCATTCTTATATTTGTCTATCTGACAAATACTTGCTGAGTACCTGAAGCATACGAGGCACTCTTTTAGTTGCTGGGGAATCAGCGTATGTGAAAGTCGCTCAGTCGTATCCAACTCTTTGCGACCCCATGGACAGTAGTCCATGGAATTCTCCAGGCTAGAATACTGGAGTGGGTAGGCTTTCCATTTTCCAGGGGATCTTCCAACCCAGGGATCGAACCCAGGGTCTCCCACATTGTGGGCAGATTCTTTACCAGCTGAACCACAAGGGATGCCCAAAAATACTGGAGTGGGTAGCCTATGCCTTCTCCAGCAGATCTTCCTGACCCAGAAATCAAACTGGGGTCTCCTGCATTGCAGGCGGATTCTTTACCAATTGATCTATCAGGGAAATCAGCAGGAACACAATATACCTGATTTCTGCTCCCTTGGAGCCCCCAGCTCAGCATCAGAGATAGCCATGGCCATCAACAAATAATTATTAATATAACCATGATGGGTGCCATAGAGCATAAAGACTAGGATGCTGTGGAAGGAGCACAAAATATCCAGTACAAAAAAATGTAAAATTCATAATATTTGGCATCTAATAAAAATTATCAGGTGTGTAAAGAACCAGGAAGAAACAACATGTAAAGAGGAGGAAAATCAATAATAGAAATGGACCAAGAAATGACATAGATGCTAGAATTAGTAGGCAAGTACATTAAAGCATTTATAACTATATTTCATGACAAGGAAAGACATGGTAGATATTTTAAAAACTCAAGTCACACTTCTAGAGGTGAAAATTACACAGAGATGGAAAATACACTGGATAGTATTAACAGCATCTAAGACAATACTAAAGAAAACTGAACTTGAAGACAAAGCAACTAAAAATGCCCAAAATAAAGCACAGAGAAGGAAAAGAAGACTAAAAAGCAAACAAACAAACTACAAAGCAGTGATCTGTGAGGCAACATCAATTCCTCTGGATAAGGAGGAGGGGACAGATAAAATATTTTTAAAGTAATAGTTTTAAAAATATTTTCATCAGTTTTTTCCCCAAATTTGATGAAAACAATAAATTCACAGACCAAACACCCTCAAAGAACCTCAAGCACAAGAAACACATACATAAACTGTACGAAGACACCTCATAATCAGGCTGTTTAAAACAAGTGGGCTTCCCTGGTGGCCTGAACAATAAAAAATCTGCCTGCAATGAGGGAGACCCGGGTTTGATCCCTGGGTTGGGAAGATCCCCTGGAGAAGGGAATGGCTACCCACTCCAGTATTCTTGCCTGGAGAATCCCATGGACAGAGAAGCGTGGCTGGCTACAGTCCATGGGGTTGCAAAGAGCTGAACATGACTGAGCACCTAACATTTAAAACAAGTGACAAACTCTTACAATCAGGCAGAGGAAAAATAGTGCATTGTTTACAGAGGAATAAAGGTAAGAATGACAGAAAATACCTTCTCAGAAGTAACGCAAGCCCAAAGGTAGTGGTTAGATATTGTTAAAAGGCTTTTTGTCCATTTGGTTTGGGGCTTCTTTTGTAGGGGAGGGTTTGGGCTCTCAACCTAGAATTCTACAGCCAGCAAATGTAGCTTCCAAAAATGAAGATGAGGAGTTAAGTCAGCTTGTCATCTCACATTTTCTGGTATCACAACTGTTTTCTACTTTTGAAGTTGAGGAAATAAGCTTGGAAAGGCAACTCTCAGTTCTCCTCAGGTTGATCTATAGGTTTGACACTACGTATTCCCAATAAAAATCTCAGCATTTATTTATTATTTTTGGTCACGAATTGACCAGCTATTTCTAAAATTTATATGGAAGAGGAAAGAACCTAGAAAAGCCAAAGCAAATATGAGCAAAAGAACACATTTGGAGAGCTTGCACTAAATGGTTTCATGACCTTGTAAAGTTGCAGTGATTACAACAGAATGGCATTGGTCTAAGGTAAATACATAGATCATCGTAACAGGTTAGCACCCACAAATAGGCCTCCTTTGGTCTTTTTGATTTTACAAAAGGTGTGAAAACAATTCAATGAAAGTTGTACAATATTTTTAAGCCAGTGGTGCTGGAATAGCTGATTAGCCAATAAATAATTAAATAAAGCCAAAAAGAGCAATTGGATTAAAAGAAGAAAAAGTCCCTCAACCCTTACCTCATATAATACACAAAAATTAACTCAATGGATCATACACCTAAATGTAAATGTTTAAACTATAAAATTTTTAGAGGAAAATGTAGGGGAAAAATTGTAAGCAATCTTTTACTTCCCAAAGATTTTATTAAGCAGGACATATAAAGCATAAACTACAAAGGAAACAAACTCAATAAATTGGGCTTTATCACATCTAAGTTGTATTTAAAAGGCACTATTATGAATACAAAAATGCAAACCACAGCATGGGAAATAATATTTGTAAAACATATACCTTATAAAGGACTTATCATTAGATTACGTAAAAAAAAACTCTTACAACACAATAGTGAGAATACTAGCAAGTTACTTCATCAGTTACTTATACAGGTGGCAAATAAGATCATGAAAAAAGGCTCAACACTATTAGTTATTAGGAAACATAAATTAAAATCACACTGATATACCATTATACATTAACTGGAATAAATAAAATTACAAAACCTGACAAAAGCAAGTGCTGGCCAGGATGGGAAGCAACTGGGACTCTCGTATGCTGCTTTGGGAAATGTAAAATAGTACAACCACTTTGGGGAATAGTTTGACAGTTTCTTTAAAATTTATTCGTGCAGCTACCATGCGGCCCAGTCACTCCACACCTAGGTATTTATCCAAGAGAAATATAAGCATGTGTTTACATATGGACCTGTTTGAAATCAATGTTTATTGGAGCTTTATTTTAATAGCTCTAAACTGGAACTAAATCAAATGTCCATCAAACAGTGATATAGCTCTACTAAGGAATATAGCTCTAAACTGGAACTAAATCAAATGTCCATCAAACAGTGATATAGCTCTACTAAGGAATACAATCATTAATAAAAACAAATAAACTATACATGCACACAGGATAGATGAGTCTCAAAATAGTTATGCTGAGCAAGAAGAGACAGAAAATCAAGAGTGCATACTGTATGATTCTACTCATACTGAATTCTTGAGAATCCCCATATACCACTCTACATTCAGTCCATACCACCTCTTTGCACAACAACTTGCAATATGTAAAAAACATCAAATGCACCTACCCCTTAATCTGGCAACTCTACAAATATGAATTTAACTTATAAACAGCCTCACTTAAAAATGAGAAAAGGTCTTGAATAGCTACTTATCCAAAAAGGCTATACAGACAGCCAATTTACAAACTAAAACAGACACAGAAAATAACAAGCGTTGGCAAGGATATGGAGAAATTAGAACCTTTGTTCATTGCTGATGAGAATGTAAAATGGAACAGTCGCTGGAAAATGGCAGCATCCTCAGGAAACTAAACATAGAGTTACTGTATCATTCAGCAATTTCATTTCCGGGTAGATGCCTAAAAGAAAGAAAAGCAAGGACACAAACAGGTATTTGCATACTAATGTTCATGGCATCATTATTCACAATAGCCAAAAGGTAGGAACATTTATTGATAGATGAATGGATAAACAAATGTGGTATATACCTAATATGGAACACTGTTGTTGTTCAGTTGCCAAGTTGTGTCCGACTCTTCACAAACCCATGGACTGCAGGATGCCAGGCTTCCCTGTCCCTCACCATCTCCCAGAGTCTGGAATATTATTCAGCCTTGGAAGAGAATTCTGATGCATGTTATGATATAGATGAGCCTTGAGGACATTATGTTAAGTGACATGAGCCTGTCACAAAAAGGACAAATACTGTCAGATTCCACTTACATGAGGTATCGAGAGTAGCTAAATTCCTAGAGACAGAAAGTAGAATGGTGGCTGCCAGAGGATAGGAGAAGGTAGGGGGTGTGGGGTGGCAGGCCTGGGCCAGTGAATAAGAAATTATTGTTTAATGGGTGTAGAATTTTCATTTTACAAGACAAAAAGTTCTGGAGATGGATGGTGATGATATTTGCACAACAATGTGAATGTACTTAATACCACTGAATTGTACATTTAAAATTTTTATTTAATGCATATTTTATCACAATAAAAAAGAAAATATGTTAACATGAGATATTCCCTGCAATGCTGTGTGTAATAGCAAAATACCAGAAGCAACCTAAGTGTTGGTGAATTGGAAGCTGGTCCAAAAACAAAACAGCACATTTAAGAAAATGTAGCCATTAAAAATAATTAGCTGGCTCTCTATGTATCAATAGAAAATGATTTCCAAACCTTCCTTGTAAAAGGGAAAAAAGCAAGAAAATAGTATCTGCTCCCACCCAATTACATAAATTTAAAGGAGGGTACTTGGATTTTACACACAAACTCAGGCACATACCTAGTTGCATGTGGATACAGTATCTAGAAGGATGCATAAGGAATTGGTGCCAGTTACATCTGGGAAGAGTGAGAGAGATGCTTTATCATTTTCTGAATTTTTACCATGAGCATGTGTAGTTTTTTCATTTAAAGAGAATTAATTAAAGAAATTGTCACCTGTGCACTAGATTTCATCCTCTCACAGCTCCTGAGAAACTTCCCTCCCACTCTTAGCACCTCCTTCTAGTAAATTCCCCAGCTTGCTCCTCACCAGCTTCTTGCCATCTGCCCTCAGAATAACATCATCCCTACAAAAAGCCTCTGCTCAGACCTGCTGCCTCCTCTAGAGATGGGTTTTCTATCTTCCTCTCACTGATAAGCCTCCTGAAGTGGTGGTGACGGCAGCTGTCTCCACTTCCTTGCCTGCCAATCACTCCTCAGTCTTCTGCGATCAGCCTTCTGCTCTCTTGATCTCCCTTGGATTGCTGTCTCTTCTCAGTTCAGTTCAGTTCAGTTGCTCAGTTGTGTCTGACTCTTTTCGACCCCATGGACTGCAGCACGCCAGGCTTCCCTGTCCATCACCAACTCCCAGCGCTTGCTCAAACTCATGTCCATCGAGTCAGTGATGCCATCCAACCATCTCATCCTCTGTCATCCCCTTCTCCTCCTGCCTTCAATCTTTCCCAGCACCAGGGTCTTTTCCAGAGAGTCAGCTTTACACATCAGATGGCCAAAGTATTGGAGCTTCAGCTTCAGCATCAGTCCTTCCAATGAATATTCAGGACTTATTTCCTTTAGGACTGACTGGTCTGATCTTCTTGAAGTCCAAGGGGCTCTCAAGAGTCTTCTCCAACACCACAGTTCAAAAGCATCAATTCTGCAGCTGTCCCTCCTAGCCTCTGGCAACAGCTGCCTTCTTGTCAAACCCAAAAGCTCTACTTGCTGCTCCCTTTCCTCATTGACTTCTTGGCAGCAATTGGCAAAGACCACTTCCCTGTTTCCAAATCTATCTTCTCTCATTGAATCATACGTCCCATGAGTCTCGGAGCTGCTTGGGTTTTGAGCAGCATCGTCACCATTATGTCCCTGGGATCAGCAAGATACTTTGCACAATGTATCAGTGAATATCTGCTAAGTGAACCAAGCCCTCCTTCCCCGTCCTACTTAACCACCTGTTCCTTTTCTTCTGCAGAACGTCTTTCACTGTGGCTTTGCCCTTGTGCCCTTGTCTATGTCGAGACATCTGCACACCTTTCGCCTGATGCAACCAATGAAGTGCCAGGCCCACACGTTGGTCCCTCTACAACTCTACCTCCAATACTTTGAAGCCATTCCTTGGATGGATCTTCATCCATTTACAGGAAGAGCAGGTCTGAATGTATCTGTTCCTCCAGGCCCATAACTTCTCCACTTTTCATGAACTTTGCATTGCTAATTATCATCCATTTATCCAGCCAGCAATCTGACCAGCTCTGCCTGTAAATGTTGCTGCATTTCCTTACCCACTCACCTCATTTCTGCTTCCCTGGTACAAGCCTCAGAGGCTCCTCAGACCCAGAGCCCTGCCCAGACCTCCAACTGGCCTCCCTGTCTCCTATCTGTTTCCCTACCAGGACATCCTTCATACAGCCACCAGATTAATATTTTAAAAGTTTTTTTTCCCCAACCACAATTAGATGTTAAGGTACTTACTTTAAAATGGTTCATTTTATGCTATTAATATGTGAATTTCGTTTCAATTTTTAAAAATTCAATTACTGAAGCTGTTGTACCACTTTACTAGCTCCTTCA
The DNA here is from genome assembly GCF_019320065.1 of Cervus canadensis. Lineage (NCBI taxonomy): Eukaryota > Metazoa > Chordata > Mammalia > Artiodactyla > Cervidae > Cervus > Cervus canadensis. The sequence goes on from NC_057393.1 coordinate 15,256,950, forward strand.
TTAATTACTGAGTTAAATAAAATTTTCAACAAGTGTTTATTTTTTAAAAAATTCAGTGACTATGCCCTCAAGAATCTGCCTGCAGTGTGGGAGACATAGGTTCGATCCCTGGGTGGGGAAGATCTCCTGGAGAAGGGAATGGCTACCCACTCCAGTATTCTTGCCTGGAGAATTCCATGGACAGAGCAGCGTGGCAGGCTAGGATCCATAGGGTGGCAAACAGTTAGACAGCACTGAGCAACTAGCACTTTTACTTTACTTCACCCTCATGTAACCTACTTAAATACCATAAATGATCCCCTGATGAAAAATCCATATTCTTCAGCATGGTGTTCGGTATCCTAGGATGTCCATTAAAATTTTCTGCAGTGATGGAAATGGATGTTCTATAATTGCACTGTCCAATACAGTAGCTACTAGACCTTTGTGACTATTGAGCACTTGCAATGTGACTAGTGCAAATATGGGACTTAATTTTTAATGTATTTCATTTAAATTAATTTAGACTTGAAAATAAATAGCCACACGTGGCTACTGACAAGCACAAGGGACAACACATTCCTAGACCATCTGTTGGACACTGGTTTTTCCATCCTACCATTTCTTCTGCATGTCCCCAGCATGAACCTTTTTTAACCAACTAGGCTGGTCTCTTTTGAATGGGTTATGTCACTGAAGATTTTCATCCTTTGCTCTGATTGCCCTTCCTATGCTCCTGTACTTATCAAGGCCAACCCATCAATCCAGCTCCATCCTCTGTCATTGCACTTTCTCCTAGAAGTTTTATTTTTGGTCCAGTCAGCAGTGCTCTCCCCCTTGCTAAGTTCTCAGAAGATCAGCTGGAGTGCTCACTCTGGTGTTCAGTGAAACTCAGCTCTTGAAGAAGTGGTGTCCTCTGGGTTCATCTAGATTCCCTCTTCCCTTCTAGACTGTGAATTCCTGATTAAAACACTTTGTCCCACTGCCTTTTCCCCACCTCCAGTGCTTCCAATGCCTGACTCATAATCCACAATCAGAGTGTGGTTTAGGGGACAGCTGTGCAGTGAACAGATGACCACAGTGAGACCATATGCTCACACTTTCATTCACACCAACCACGACGATGTGCAAATGAGTGTGAAATGTTAAGATGAGAAGACTCCCCTGAGCTTCTATATCTAGGAGGAAAAATGGTGAGTAGTGTCCCATATGGTCTTCATGGTTCTGTCTAACGGGAGATTTCCTTTTCAGTTTAACCCCCAAATATTGCTTAACATATCCCACCAATCATGGCCTTGAACCGCATGTAAAGAAAACTGTGACCCAAGAGGACTAAGATTTGTGCATTAAGCCAAGAAAGTGAGAAGCTGAACTTAGGCTACTGAGAAAAGCAGGCAGCAGCGTTTGGGTGGATGTTTGGAAGGAAACACTGTCTCTTGTGCAATGGAATTGATAGGTCTGTGCTTAAATGTGAGCAAGTTCAAAGGTGCAGACTGAGAGACAGATCTTCCTCTGAGAGAGGAAGAAAAATCTGAGTGATAAGTAGGGAAACATAAGGAGAGGGTGACACAGAAAGAGAAAATCTGATAATTTGGACAATGCCTGAAAAGTCATATCAGTGTTTGACCATGAAGCCTCTCTTCTTTTTACCCACTTTTACTGAAAGATTTACTAGTTCTTTAGTTAAAAAAAAAAAGAGAGAGAAAAGAACTGAATCAGAACCTCACTAAATAATAGCTACTACTATTACTACTCCTAGAATGGAGGAAGAGGAGAAACATTAAGAAGTAAATAGCCTATTTGACTGTGATAAAATGTATGCAGTTTTCCCTGCACACTGGGTTTTCAGCTGTTCTCAACTAATTTGTTGGCTGTCTTTATAAAGTTCCTGAGTGAAAGAACATTTCGACATGCCCTTACAGATAAGCATCTTAACTGAGCAGACCCTGCCTGACTTCGCAGTCAAAATTATAGTGCCCAGAGCAGATAAAAGCATGGAAGCAGTCAATTCCCGTGCAGAACTGTGTCTTAACAAAGCTTATTTCTCTCGGAGTCAGTGTAACTCAAAGGCTTAGAAGAGAGTAGCTCTGGAGGATAATGAGTTGGTCTTGTGTCTGAGATGTGGGTAAATGGCTGAGCTGTGGCCACTTTGCACAACTGTTCCGAGGATTAGAGAAAATGCGTGTAACTACTCGGAGCGTAATAAAAGCTTAATAAATGGTGGAGATGACAATGACAATTCCTGGGACTCGGCAATGGAATGGAAAGGGTCTTTTTGGCCTACAGCTCTAGAGAAGTGGGCCCTGCCTTTTGAGGGGTTTGCCAAGCCAGCCTCACGGACACTGGGCCATGGTCTTGGGGGTAGAGACCAAGCCATGGAGAGGAAATGCAGAGGAGACGGATCCTCTTCCCACCCAGGGACTGGGAGTAGGTGATGTTGCAGTTGGAGACATGAGGCCAGATGAGACTTACAATGCAGTCACAGACCACACAAACAATGGAAAAGTTAATTCAAAGAAATACAGGTATTGTGAAAAATATCATGACCCCTCAGGGTGGGCTCTTGTTTTAGAGACATAAACACATATGCACATGCTCACACACAAGCATGCACATGTACACTGATCATCCCAGAATGATCATTCCCAATACCCCTTTCCACTTCCAAAAAGATGGAATACATTTCCTCTTGTTGGGCTATCGATTTTGGAGGAGGACAGTGTGACAGGGACTTCCTGTTTAGAACTTAAGAGATCCAAAATGTGGTATAAAATATTCAAGTTTGAAAGGAAGAATGTCAAGTCTAAGCTCAATGTACCAGGTTGGGAACTTGTAGATGCAAACAATCAGCGGGGAAGAACGGAGCCACCTGGAACCTAGCGGCCTCCTTCCCTTGGACCATTCGAGTCCTGAAAGCCCACGACCTGTGAGCTGACCCACATGGTACCTGCTGATGCTGCCTATAACAAAAACCCACACTTGATACTTTTTACCATACTGAAAAACACAGAAGAGCTACCATCAGGGTTACCAGCCTCTGAGCCAAGGACTCCATTTAATCCTGTCAATTACCCTATGAAGTAGGTGCTGCCGTTGTCCTCATCTTCCACATGAGGGAAACGATCTCAGCCAGGATAAGCCATTTGCTCAAAGCCCACAGCTGCTAAATGGTAAAGCCAGGATGTCTGGCATGGAAGCGCCTCCTTGTCCCGCCATGCTGTGCTGTGTTCTGAATGTCTCTGAGAAATGTTGCCATATGACCTAGGTCCTCTGCATCACCCCAGATGGAAAGGCTGCCCCCTGACCCTGACATGTCCCTGAGCTGCTGGGAAGTTGACTCAGGGAAGGGGGTTTGGGAGAGGGAAGGGAAATGTCCTGCCTCAGTTTCCCTGCCTCTGGAGATGTGGATGCTCCCAGCCCAGCTTACAGGTTCCTCTGTCCTTGACATTATGGCATCTGCTCTGTCCTGTCTCCTCTGGGAACCTTTCCAGTCCCCATTCCCCATTCATTTCTTCCCAGCAATTCAGTACAGGGTCATAATGCCCACTTCCTAGGCTGACTTGGCACACTTCTCCTTAAACCATCACGTGGCTGTTCCCAGACAGCTGGAAGGCATGAGAGAGTGAGCACAGCTTGTTAACTTAGACCTGAGCTGCCTGTTACGGTACCACCAGCCACACACGGCTATTGAACTTGAGATGCGGCCAGGCTGGAACTGAGATGTCAGGTACACAAGATTTCCCAGCCTTAGCACTGAAAACAATTCTTTTAATACTTTGTTTATATTTATTCCATGTTGAAATAACATTTTGAATATCTTGAATTAAATAAAACATACTAAAATAATTTCACCTATTTCTCTTTTACTTGTTTCATGTAGCTATTAAAAAATGTAGTATTTCATATGTAGCTCATGTTATTTTTCAGCTGGACAGCTCTGACTTAGGCCACCTCTTCTCTTGGGAGTTCAAGGGCACAGACTGCCAGATGACAGGTCCCTAGAACCAGGAAGATGTCCAAAAGTGCCCTCCAAGGACAGCCTCCAGGTACACTTGACTTAGCTATTTCCCAGTCAGCACACAGGAGCAGAGGGGAGCCACGGGCAGGGCAGCATTGAGTTAAAATCCAGAAAAATTCACAGGAGAGTCTCAAGAACTTTGCCTCTAAAGGAATTTTAAATAATGAACAGGGGAAATAAAAACTCAATTTGCAAAAATAAAAAACAGAGAGAGAGAGAAAGACAAATTAAACTAAATTGAAAAAAATAACTTCGCAGGGCTGTCAAACATCAGAAGAGAATTTGTGAAAACATATTATTTTAGTTTCAGGGGTTTACCAGATAGATTGATTTGGTGATCAGGGGCTCCGAAAGCTATTTTCTCAGCTTCAGCAGAAGTTAACCACCTCAGAATGCCTCAGTATTTAGCTCTGCAGCTGACAGCAAACATGTCGGGGAAAAAGCAAGATAAATGAATGAACACACTGGATCAGAGCCCCTAGCAATCTGTACCGCTTCATCCCCCATGGCCCTGATTAACACCGAGGCCAGTTTCGAAATCTCACATTGTTTTTCTGGGAGCAGGACGGCAGCCAAAGTTCATTGTCGTGGAACCTGCTGTCAGCAGCCCCACAAACCAACAGGAAAGTTTTAATTGGGTTTTTAGCCAGGCAGACAAAAGGGGAAAGGGAGAGCTTCTTTTGCCTTTTTTTTTTTCCTTCTCCTGTAAGCTACTTCCAACCCCTAGGTCCCAACCCCCAAAGCACACATGCTCACAACATTCCCTTGCTTTTGCTCTGGGCAGAAAGCATAGCAAAACTGTGTATTTGTGTTCCTCACCGTGAGACTCAGCAAATGACACAGTTATAAACATTTGTTCTTGCAGGGAAAAGGCGAAACCTAATTTCTTTTGTGACACTTGTACAACCCCACTGCGTTTGGATACTTTTTGAGATGAGAAATAAAAGCTCTGTCTTTAAAGGATGCTTTGTTCTTGCCTTTTCTTAAAATAAAGGTGTTCTTGAAAAACACGTCTAGAAAACACTCACAGATTCCAGGTTCTGCTCTGGTTCTCCCACCCCTCCCCCCGCCCAGCCTCTCTGGGTAAATTCTAATTTCCCGTCAGATCCCAAACCACAGATATATAATATTGCTCTTCTAGCCGTCAGGGAGAAGGAACTGCCTTTTATTAAAGGCTGATCAAGCAGAGTGACAGGTTGGAAGTTCTGGATGGGATTCACAAGTCGGAGAGTGTCTCGGGTTTTGTTGTTCTGTCCGCCCAGGACAGTTGTCGTTCCGACCTCTGTCTGACCTTAAGATTATATCCGATCAAAATTGTCTCCGCCTATTCCTCCATCAGTCAACAGACTCACATAGAGCGAGGACTGTATGCTATGCTCCTAAAAGACACTGAACAAGCCAGCCAAGTTCCTGAGGTCTGCCGGGTATGAAGAGCATGCAGGCTGGTTCTCAGTGGTTGAACTTGAACTCCAAGGACTTCTAGCTTAGCACGGTGCAAAGAATGATGAGACTTTAATCATATGTGATGCTGGTGTGCAAAACACATAAACGCTCCCTCTTCCATTAGCCCATGGGTGGGCTTTAAGCTCTTGTTGAGAATCAAAATACACTTAGGGAGTCATAAATTTGAGAGACAGGAGAATGAAATGGCCATGTATACAGTGTTTAGAACCAGACAGACCTGGGGTCAAATCCCAGCTCCTTCAATTACAGCCCATGTGACCCTGAGTCATTTATTAACCTTTCTGAGCCCTACTGTCCTTCCTATAAAATGAAAATAATAGCCCCTCTGACTGTGACTCTGAGGTAGTCATGTCCAGCAGAAATATACTGAGAGTCACAGACATAAGCCAATGACATAATTCAAAATTTTCTAGTAGCTACTTAAAAATAAATAAAAAGAAAACAGGTGGAATTAATTTTAACTAAAGAGTCAAACACGACTGAGCGACTGAACTGAACTGATATTTTATTTAGCCTAGTAGATCTGAAATAGTAGCTTTTCAACATATAATCAGTATGAAATAATGATGCCTTACTCTTTTTTTTTTGGCTGCTCTGAGTCTTAGTTGCATCATGGGGGATCCAGTTCCCTGAGCAGGGATTGAACCCAGGTCCCCTGTATGGGGAGCTCAGAGCCTTAAGCACTGGACTACCAGGGAAGTCCCAATATAAAATATTATTGATGTCATTAATGAGATGTTTTATAATCTTCTTGTCACACTATGTCTATTAAATTCAGTGTGCATTTTATACTTACAGCTCATTCAGCTCAGGCTGGTTATGGTTACTTTTCAAGAGCTCAGTAGTCATACATGCAGGACAGTGGGGCTCTGGGAATTAAATGAGACAAGTCAACCCAAGTCCAGACTTGTAGAGAGAAGTCAATAAATGCTGGTCCCTATGACTGGGCTTCCCAGGTGGCTCAGTGATAAAGAATCTGCCTGCCAATGGAGGAGATATTAGAAACGTGGGTTCAATCCCTGGGTCAGGAAGATCTCCTAGAGTAGGAAATAGCAACCCACTCCAATATTCTTACCTGGAAAATTCCAAGGACAGAGGAGGATAGCTGGAAGGCTATGGTCTATGGGGTCACAAAGAGATGGAAGGACTGAGCACACATGAAAATGAATGTCATTAACATAACTACTCAGGGAAATGTGATCAGAGGAGTCAGAATTGTCTTCCTTTGTGATTCTGGCTGCACTGGGACAAGATGAAGCCCACCCACCCTCATGTCAACTCACAAGACTTACAAGGCTCCCCTAATGACTATAAAGAAAGCTGAGCAGCCAAGAATTGATGCTTTTGAACTATGGTGTTGGAGAAGACTCTTGAGAGTCCCTTGGACTTCAAGAAGATCCAACGAGTCCATGTTAAAGGAGATCAGCCCTGGGTGTTCATTGGAAGGACTGATGTTGAAGCTGAAACTCCAATACTTTGGCCACCTGATGTGAAGAGTTGACTCATTTGAAACGACCCTGATGCTGGGAAAGATTGAGGGCAGGAGGAGAAGGGGACGACAGAGGATGAGATGGTTGGACGGCATCACCGATTCAATGGACATGAGTTTGGGTAAACTCCGGGAGTTGGTGATGGACAGGGAGGCCTGGCGTGCTGAGGTTCATGTGCTTAGCCCCCAGCTGGGTCTTAGAGGGCAAAGCATATCCAAGCCAGGAAAATTTGCCATCCGTGCCTGAAAGAAACTTTCAGATTAATGGATGATAGAGTTAAAGAATCACGGAAATTTCTATTAAAGAAGAAAAAATAAAGCTGGACAAGGGAAGGGGCTTTTTAAAGAGAGGAAAGAGAGCTTAAGGCCAACGATCTTGACACGTGAAACAATCAACCTCTAATTAAGCACTTGGCTAAAAGCAGAGGGATGTGGCTTCCCACGTGGTCCAGGGGTTAAGACTCCATGATACCAACGCAGGGGGACTGGGTTCAATCCCAGCTTAGGGAATTAAATCCCACTTGCCACAACTAAAGATCCCGCATGCTACAACTAAGACTCAGTGCTTTCAAATAAATAAATATTTGGGGAAAAAAAAAAAAAAGCAGAGGGCCATAGCCAGTAGAGGGTGGGTTCCGCTAAGACTGCAGGACTCCAGGCATGTTTAGCTCAGAGGCTTATGGGGAGAGGCTGGGAAAGGCTAGTAGTGTTGGGGGCCCCTGTCCATCCTCTCTTCTCACCACGACTCACCCATGGTAGGTTGTGTCCTTGACAGCGTCGTAAGAAGGACCATTGACTTCAGTAGCTACCCCAGATAAAAGAAAATACATTTCCCTCAGCAGGGTAAGCCCTCTCGACAAATGTGACAGCCCATTTGTTAACCCCAAAGCTCACCATGTCAACAGGAGTTCTGGCTTCAGCACAGATCTGTGGGCGAAATGTTTGGGGTCAGCGAGACCTTCCAATCCTGCTGCATGGTATGCTACCCTGAGCAGCCCTGGTAGGGCATCAGGCAGGGCATTTATCCGGCTCCATATCTGGCAGCTTAAGCTTCGCTTTCCTTCTTTTAGGGGGTGGGCAGTTTCTTGAATTTATTCAAGTTCTGAGTGAACAGAGTGCCTCACCAGCAATCAGCTTCAAAGACCAGGAGAAGGTGAAGGAGCCAAATGCTCAAATCAAGCAAGGCAACCAAGTTAAACTCATTAAACAATGTGCATGGATGCCACGCGGTATCAAAGGACCACCTGCCCAGCCAGCAGCCCTGACAACCAGTCAGGTGACCTCTCATCTGAGGGTGGGTGAATTGTTAAAGGCTGACTCTCTAGTCCATTCCCAGAGGCTCAGGGGGACCCAGATGCTTGGGGAGGGCTCTTCCAAAGGCCATTAGAGCCACCTGCCGCTTCAGAGCGGATGTCCAGCCTGCCCTGTTCAGCTGTCCTTGCCCCTTTCCCTTCCTGGTGGCTCAGTGGTAAAGAATCTGCCTGCCAAGCAGGAGACGTGGGTTCTATCCCTGGGTTGGGAAGATCCCCTGGAGAAGGAAATGGCAGCCCAGCCCAGTATTCTTACCTGGGAAATCCCAAGGACAGAGGAGCCTGGTGGGCTATCGTCCATAGGTTCGAAAAGAGTCGGACACGACTTACTGACTAAACTTCCTTCTCCTTCTGTGGATTAAAGAGAAAAGACGAAGTCAGGAACAGGGTACTCAGAGCAACAAGGTTTCCCTTTGACCAGGTCAACAGCCTAAGAGAAGCTGGCTTGAAAAAGCCTGATGAGCCCTGAGCAGAAGTCCTGTCTGGTCACTCTCCCATCTCCTCTCTGAGGGTGCAAGAAAAAGTTTATTGACTTCATTCTGGATGATAACACATGGCTCCAGAGAGCTCCCTGCTTGGAGTCCAATCACTTTTCTGGGCGATTTTGTGCTCTGAGCAAAAGTAGGCTTCAAGTGACTGGAGGTACCCCCACCCTGGCCTGGGGTGGGAGACTTGAGTTGCCTGGAATGTCTCCTCATGTCCTGGGGTGCTGCAGCTGTTAAATGACATTGTATAATACCAACAGATAGATTTCCTAAAATACTTCTTCTGTTTTGCCACCCAAGCTTCTTTCTAATAGCAGAATTCCCTTTTTAAACAGTTTCCTGTTGAATCCCAGCCTATGATGGAATTGGGCCCCGAAGCATCGGCTTTGTGTTTGTTGCTCAGAAGTTCCTCCTCAGGGGCTGACCCTCTCTCCCCTTTAAGCCACAGGGGCTCAACTCCTGTGGGAGTGGTGGGTAATTCGCAGATTACCCACGACACATTCCGTCTTCTCCAGGAGCAGCCCTGGCCTGCTGTACAGTTTTCCAGAGCTGCCATAACAAGTACCACAAAGTGAGTGGCTTACAAAATAGAAACGCATTCTCTCACAGCTCTGGAGGCAGTAAGTCTGAGGTCAAGGTGCTGCAAGGCCATGGTCCTTCTGCAGGCTCTTCGAGAATGCTCTGTTCCAGCCCTCTTTCCTAGTTTCCAGTAGTCCTCTGGCTTGTGGTGATGTAACAGTCTTCATATGGCATTCTTCCTGTGTGGGTGCTTGTCTCTGTGACCATCATTTCTTTTTTTTATAAGGACATCAGTACGGTTGTGAAACTTGGTCCATAAAGGAGGCTGAGGGCCAAAGAATTGATACTTTTGAACTGCTGTGCTGGAGAAGACTCTTGGGAGTCCCTTGGACAGCAAGAGATTAAATCAATCCTAAAGGAATGGCAACCCACTCCAGTGTTCTTGCCTAGAGAATCCCAGGGACGGGGGAGCCTGGTGGGCTGCCGTCTTTGGGGTCGCGCAGAATCAGACACGACTGAAGCGACTTAGCAGCAGCAGCAGCAGCAAAGGAAATCACCCCTGACTATTCATTGAAAGGACTGATACTGAAGCCAAAGCTCCTTTGGCCACCTGTTGTGAAGAGCCGACTCACTGGAAAAAGACCATGATGCTGGAAAAGAATGAAGGCGAAAGAGGAAGGGGGAGGCAGAGGATGAGATGGTTAGATAGCATCATGGACTCAATGGACATGAATTTGAGCAAACTCAGGGAGATAATGAAGGATAGGGAAGCCTGATGTGCTGCAGTCCATGGGGTCACAAAGAGTCAAACATGACTTAGTGACTAGACAACAACAGCAACAACCTCATCTGAACTTGATTACCTCTGCCAAGACCCTATTTCCAAATTTAGGTCACATTCTGAATTACTGTAGGTTAAGAATCCAACTTGTGGCTTCCCTGGTAGCTCAGCTGGTAAAGAATCCACCTGCAAAGCAGGAGACCCTGTTTCAATTTCTGGTCAAGATGATCTCCTGGAGAAAGGAGAGGCTACCCACTCCAGTGTTCTTGGGCTTCCCTGTTGGCTCAGATGGGAAAGAATCCATTTGCAATGCAGGAGACCTGGGCTTGATTCCTGGGTTGGGAAGATTCCCTGGAGGGGGGCATAGCAATCCACTCCAGTACTCTTGCCTGGAGAATCCCCAAGGGCAGAGGAGCCTGGTGGGCTATAGCCCACGGGGTTGCAAAGGGTCGGACACGGCTGAGCAACCAAGCACAGCTTAGAAGCACAAGAATCCAACATACCTTTCTGGCTGACACAATTCAACCCATCGTCTTTGCTTCTGTCCCTTAGCTAACTTCCTTCCCCATTCCCTTAGCAGCTTTTAGCTTCTTTAAGCAACGCCTTGCATCTCAAATATCTCTATTTCAGAGAAAAAGTTTTGTCTTTACATTTCCATAAAGACCCCAGTTGGATGTTTTTCTGAAAACAAAGAAACCTTTTGCCCCAAAGGAATTTTAACATTCCCACTTCTCACAAGATGATCAGTTTTGGTTTGTTAAAAGGCAGGTTGGATTTTCTTAGTTGCTTTTTTTAGCTCTGCTCAGTAAGATTTCAAAAAATCTTAGGGTCTACTTTTCTGCTTAGGTAATCTGCAACATTAATATAAATTTATTTCATAAGTCCAAATGATTAAACATTTGTGAATACAATGGTGACAGTTGATGAGAATAATGAAGCTATTTTGAGGAACATAAAAATTTGAAATCTGTGTTTATGGAAGAAAATGGTAATCTTATATCAGCCTCAGCATGTAATTTATTTCTGTATAAGATTTAAGTTACATAAAATGGAGAAAATCTTGATTCACGTCAGTAAAACTGACACCCTTTACAGCTTAATAGCACGTGTGGCAATCTCAGAATAGTCTTCAATTAAACAGCGATGCCCAGAGTTGTATTCAGAGAATTGATCAGGTAGTGTAAGTTAATTGACTGGAGGTCAACAACGTGTTAAAATTTAGTGTAAACCAAATTTGCATGTGCCGATGTAATCATATTACTGTTTAAAGTGTGTAATTTGGAAAATTAAATTTAAATTATTTTCAGAGCTCCAGGAGCACCTCTGCTGTGCCTTGGGGCTTCTCAAGAGAACATAATTAGAAAATCTTTGACCTGCTCAGGCAGGCCCAAGCTCTCTTGCATTTCACTTTCCCCTTTCGACCTCACGCCCTTCGCTCCCACAAAGGGCACATCCATCCTGGGAGTGGGAAGTATGTGTGGGGGCGAGGGGGGCGTCACTTTCTCAGGGCCCCTGGTTAAGTCTTTCTCAGCATTGTGTGTGGATCAACCAACAATCCCCAGATTTTGAGCGCCACCCATTCTTCAGGTTCAAGTCCATCCACTCACCCCCACCCACCATTGCTTGCTGGGTATCAGAGACCCACTGGACACTGCCATGTACAGCCTGGCTATAAAGACAGCAGACCACTGTTGTGTCCCACGGGGCGCCCAAGGGCGGGGACAGGGGTCAGGTGTGAGTGGCCATTCGAATGCAGTAAGGTCCTACATAAGGAGGCAGGCACAGGGACCTGCAGAATCCCAAGGGAGCTAAGGATGTTATTCAGAAGCTGCTGGCATGCCCTCATTTCTGTAGTCTCTGAATTTCAGTTTGCTGCTGGCTTTTCACTTCGCTATTCATGAATGTGCTCACAGGTTCTGCCTCTCTTTTCACAGCCCCTCTTCCATCCTCATTTCTTTAGAGGCAGAGCCTCAAACACCTTTTCATGCCCCTCAGTGCCAGACACAGGAATAGGCTCATTAAGTGTTCAGGAAATGCATGTTGGTTGGTGTTACGCACCAGCAGGATAGACAAGAAGAAAAACGTGGGTGGAGTCAGAGGAGAGGACCATTGTAGGCAGAAGGGTGTGGGGAAGGGATGCCCACAAAGCTCTACAGTGTACCCCAGAGGGTCACATTGGCCCTCCCAGGGTGGCATCCTGTAGGGACACATCTGGTTCTCATTCTGGCAAGTGTTCCTTCTTTCACATTCCCTTGAATGCAATAGTAAGATTCTGGACTTTCAGAGCAGATATGACTGGCCATCCCAGAGTCAGTGGGCTCCCTCTATGTTTAATTTCCAGCCAGCGATATGCTTTCTGAACAGGGGTTGGGAAGAGATGTGTACCATCGCCCAGGGCGAGCTGACCAGAGCACAGAACTGGTTGGAGTCAATGTTTCCTGCAGGCATCACATTCAAGAAAGGCTTCTATAATCAAACAGGACTTCCTGTCTTTGATTAATTTCAGTTGTAGTAAAAAAGATAGCATATAAAAGAGCTTATTCACAGTATAGGACAGAGACAGCCTAATGCCTCCCTTCCTTCTCACTGTCTGTTTTGATAAGTAAATAATGACTGACTGGCTTATGGATGAGACAGATCAAAACCAAGAACAAGATGCTCTGCTTGCAGGACTCTGTGATGGTCCCTGCTCCCGAGTGATTCGTTACATTTGAATTCCAGAAGCCAAACGTGCCTTTCAAGATCCTAACACAATGCAGACCACCCCATGGCGCTTAGAAATTGTCTCAAAACCACCCTCACATTCCAATCCAGTAGGTTGGCAGTAAGGTCCATGAAATGAGCACTGAGGTTTAAGACCCAGCCCTCCATGGAAAGATTTTGGGGAGAGAAGAAAGGATGTTCATCAAACAACATACTATGGGCCAATCTCTGCTCTGGATGCCAGGGACACAGCGATACACAAACCAGATGCAGAATTTAAGATTTACTGAAAGGTATTTTAAAGCCTAGCTGGTTTCCCCTTTCCAACTCACCCTCCTCCCACCCCCACCCCCAATGACTATCCCTCAGCCCATCTAGTCTTACTGTAGGATCTTCCTTCCCAGAAAAGGGCTGGATCTGCCTTCCGAGGGGCCAGAGGGCTGGACTTGCCTCAAATGGCCCATAGGAGCTACGCCCCTGACCCGGGCAGGGCAGGGGATGCACTCAGCCCTTTGGTCCCTCCATCATCTTGCTGTGGGACTCTGAGAGAAGAGGAACCTCCGACTCCACAATCCCAGTATTTTTAGAGGCAGATGCCTTGGAAAGGAGTAGGGCTTTGTCAACACACACCCATCTGTCAGGAAGGAAACTTCCCTCAGAAAGACACAGCCCTGCCACTGTCCCAACGCCCCACCATTGGTAAGTTCACTGCGCATCTTTCACTGCATCATTTTCCCCATTCAAGGTCACCAGTTCCCACTCACTGAGAGTCGCTTAATGGGCTGAAGAGAATTCAAAGGGATTGGGGTCTCTTGGCTACACTTTCATATCAAATGTATGAAAGCTGCGTTGTCAGTAACAGTTGCTGCTTTGACTGATGAGCCAGCCTCCAAGAGCAATGATTAAAAGTGATTTCCTTGAGATAGTTATTCAGACTTCTCTTTCAGTCCCTGAGCCGTCATCTGCCTGTCCGCACTGGTTTTGAAATGCAGATGGTGGCCATTATTGTTCTGTATCCGGATACCCCCCTTAGAAAGCTTTGGCTTCCATGAAGGAAGAAACAATCCTCTGAAGTGCATGCATGTAAAGCCCATCTGTTCGAGTCCTCCTCTGACAGGCACCTCGGGTGTAGGCACGCCTAATTTGTCTCTGTCTTGACTGCTGCACGGTCCCAAATTCCTGAATGGGAGTCTTTGCTCGCCTCCTGTAATTAATCTCTGTCTCATTGGGAGAAAACACAGCTAGCAACGATGCAGCTTGCGTATCTGCAGGCAGCAGGCCCCACACCTATTAGAAGTGCATGCACCAAGTGCATTTTCCCATCATGAGCTCCCTCAGGTTTCTAAACCGAGACAGCTGGGTGAGCAAACAAACGAGCCTATGTAACGGGGCCACCAGGGTCAGCAAGCAATGGACAAGGACCTTCAGGCCCGAGGACTTGATGCTTAATGCCCGCCCCAGGGAGCACATTCCTCCTCGGCACGTGTCTGTAGCTGAGTGGAGCAGGACGGACCAGAAGCAGCTTTCATTTAGTCAAGAGACCATGGGTCCCTTCTGCTGTGTAATGCCCACCACCCCTGAGCTGGCAATTAATGTAGATGCTGTTGTTCAGTTGCTCAGTTATGTCCAACTCTTTGTGACCCCATGGGCTGCAGCACGCCAGGCTTCCCTGTCCTTTACTATCTCCTGGAGTGTGTTCAAACTCATGTCCATTGAGTCAGTGATGCCATCCAACCATCTCATCCTGTGTTGCCACTTCTCCTCCTGCCCTCAATCTTTCCCAGCATCAGGGTCTTTTTCAGTGAGTCAACTCTTCACATCAGGTGGCCAAAGTATTGGAGCTTCAGCTTCAGCGTCAGTCCTTCCAATGAGTATTCAAGGTTGGTTTCCTTGAGGATTGACTGGTTTGATCTCCTTGCAATCCAAGGGACTCTCAGGAGTCTTCTCCAGCACCACAGTTCAAAAACATCAATTCTTCGGCACTCAGCCTTCTTTATGGTCCAACTCTCACATCTGTACGTGACTACTGGAAAAACCATAGTTTGACTATATGGACCTTTGTCGACAAAACGTTATCCCTGCTTTAGAATACACTGTCTAGGTTTGTCATAGCTTTTTCCCAAGGAGCAAGTGTCTTTCAATTTCACAGCTGCAGTCACTGTCCATAGTGATTTTGGATGCTGTAGTGGCTTCTAAGAGGTGCCATTTTCCTTAAGTGGGCTCCATCTGTGAACTTGCTGAACTCTGGCTGCCTCTGAGTGTGGGGTGTGAGGAGTGACAGTGTGGCCTTGGCCATTAACTTCTCTGTTGGAAATTTTTATTTTCTCCTTTTCTGCAGAAGAATGATATGTGTGATGGGGTATGCGTGCACGCACACACACACACACACACGCATACACAGATACACACCAAATCCTGCTCCAGGATACAGTCATCAGTCACTGGGACATTTGCTGCTCTGGGCCATGTGAGCTCCTCTCCCTTTTGACTATGCACTGAGTAGAATCTCCTGGCTTGTGGAATCTGTTAAAGTAGAACAGATAGGGCATAGGTGGGATGTTGGAGGTGAGAAGGGAAAGAGGGCTGATTAAAATATGGATGTTTATTACCTGAGGCCAACCAGGCTACCCTCATAGCTTAGTTGGTAAAGAATCTGCCTGCAATGCAAGAGACCCTGGTTCTATTCCTGGGTCAGGAAGATCTGCTGGAGAAGGGATAGGCTACCCACTGCAGTATTCTTGGGCTTCCCTTGTGGCTCAGCTGGTAAAGAATCAGCCCACAATGCAGGAGACCCTAGTTGGATTCCTGGGTTGGGAAGATCCCCTGGAGAAGGGAACGACTACCCACTCCAGTATTCTGGCCTGGAAAATTTCATGGACTTTATAGTCCATGGAGTCGCAAAGAGTCAGACACAACTGAGTGACTTTCACTTTAAACACATGCAAACTGCCTTTTGAATGAAGGTTAAAATAGAGTCTTTAGAGGAAATGTTTACCTTTCTAGAAAGTCCTCTGGACCTGATGTGTCTGATATCTTGGGTGCTTGTTTTCCTCCTATCTGTCTGGCTATTCCTGCTCAGTCTTTAGGTGGAGATTCTTCTATGAGTGCTCCATAGGACAACTTTCCTCAAACTGAACGTACAAAAATAGTTCCATGTTTAAATCAGAGTGGGGAAGTCTGTGCCTTCTCTTGGAGATCCACCAGCCCCTTTAGTGCTTACATGCCCTCTGTGGATTGATTGACTTCCAGACAATTATTTCAGCCCCCCTCCCCATTCCCAATGATTGGTGCAAGACAGCTGGTCCAGTCCTCTTTCTGTTGACTGATAGAGGCATAGGCTTGCAGTCCAATCCAAGCCAACACAATTTGAGAGAAAGAGAAACCTTAGGAAGAAGCACTTTCCTTCCCCTCTTCAGGAGATGTATCCAAGTCCTCACCCTGCTGAACCAAGACATGCCTGTTCCAGAATAGAATCCTGCATCTCCATTTTTCAGTCTCCACGTCTCTCTTAAGTGTCCCATCCCCCTTTCCGGCTGCTCATAAGAGTCCCGGCTTGTTGGTGCCCTGGGAAAAACTGTGGGCTGACATTCGGGAGAACTGTTGACTCCTAACCCTTCCAAAACTATTGGGTTTGATCCACACGACTCATGTTAGATTCCATTTTTACAATAAAATTTGACTCCCACCTTCTGAGCCCCCGGCCCTGAGATCAACTAGCTGATCCTCTGTCTTCTCTGTTGCTAATATCATCACTCTTTCTCCTGTCAGGGTTCTATAACTCCTTCTGTAAAGGTTTCCTTCCTTCCAGTTTGGAAACCGTGCATTCCCCTGAAATTCTTCTTTCTTTTATTCTTTATTTTTCTTTTCCACACCCAACCAGTACCCTTCCTCATAATTCAGTCATGCTCCTGCCCCTCTTGTAGTTTTTCCCTTTAAAAATGAGGAGAAAAGTCATAATAGTCCCAGATTTAGGACACTTTACATCATCTCTTCCTTCTGAAATTATCTACTATGTGGATACTACACAGATTCTAAAGGCGGTGATCTGACCACCCTCTGTCTCCTGTTCAGAAATAGAAAAAGGCAATCCATTGCCTTTAGAATAATCTCAAACCTTTCTTTATCAATCTGCAATCTTCATCAATTTCAGTTTTTATCACTTGCTACATTACCATTTCTTTTTTTTTTTTTTACATTACCATTTCTTAATGTAGCCTTTACAGAATCTGAAAGCGAAAGTTGCTCAGTCATGTCCGACTCTTTGCGACCGCATGGACTATACAGTCCATGGAATTCTTTAGGCCAGATTACTGGAGTGGGTAGCCGTTCCCTTCTCCAGGGGATCTTTTCAACCCAGGGATCAAACCCAGGTGTCCCGCGTTGCAGGCAGATTCTTTACCAGCTGAGCCACTTGATGTATCCTTTACAGAGCCTGGGACCCCAACATTCACTTCTTCCCAGAACCTCAGATGTTATTTGGAAACAGAATTTCTGTAGATGTAGTTCTTTGAGATGAAGGCATACCTTATCCGATGACTGTGTTCTCATAAAAAAAGCCATGCGGAGACATAGATACATATAGAGGGACGCCAGCCATGTGAAGGTGAAGGGAGAAATTGGGAACTGTGCTGCCACAAGCCAGGGAACACCAAAGATTGCTGGCAAGCACCGGCAGCTAGAATGGGCATGGAAGGACCCTCCCCTAGAGACTTCTGAGGGAGTATGGCCCTGATGACACCTCCATTCCAGATTTCTGGTCTCCAGAAATGTGAGGGGCTAGTATTCTGGGCCAAGAGTCTGTTTGTGGCCCCAGGAAAGCAACACAGAACCTCTCCCTGAGTGCTCCAGGTGGCCCCAGCTGCAAGCTCTGGTCCCTATCTTTGAAAAAATGCTCCCTCACCTCTCATCATTCGACATCTGTACATTTCTCAAGATCCAGCTGATATATGACTACAAACAGTCTTACCCTATTTCTCATGTGTGCCCTATAGGCTGATTTTCTGATTGTTTCCCCCTCAACAGGGAGCCAGACGCCCCTAATGGGATGCTCTTTTTCTCTGAGTGCCAGCACCTGATGCCACGGCTGTGTGGTCTGTGGCAGGATCTCACACGTAAGAGAATGAATGAGTGAATAATTTACTCCTTGATAAAAGGCTGTGCCAGTCTTCTTTTTGTGGGAAAAAGAACGACAAGTATACAAGGCATAACAAGGTAAAAAGAGAGGTGCCTGTTTGTTTACTCCTGAAGGTGAACTTTAAGATAATTTTTCAAACACTTAAAAAAATATATGCAGACTTCATAAGAATCTACATTATGTACGCAATTCTTTGTATTAAATTTTCTAAACATCTTTTATTGAGATATATTTGTCATATAATAAAGTGTCCGTGTTGAAAGTACACAATCTGATACTTTGACATTTGTATACACCCATGAAACCATCATCATAATCAAGATAAAGAACATACCTATGACTTCCACAAGTTTTTTTGTGTCTTTTAAAAAAATTATGATAAAATACAGTAATATAAAATTTATCATTTTAAGCATATAGTTAGGGGCTTTATGAACATTCATATTGCTGTGCTAATGTTATCACGATCCACCTCCAGAAATTTTTTATCTTGTAAAACTGAACTGTACCCATTACATACTGCGTCCCATTTCCCCACTTCTCCTGGCCCCTGGCAACCACCATTCCACTTTCTGTTGCAAATTGCACTATTCTAGGTACTTCATGTAAGTGGAATCACACAGTATTTGTCTTTTAGTGACTCGCTTATTTCACTTAGCATAATGTCCATTGTATGTGTATATTGCGTTGCATTGAATGTATATTCAATCTGGGGAGAACTGATATATTAATAATAATATCCAGTTTCCTGATCTTTTAACAAAGTATACCTCTCTGTTTACCTAGGATTTCTTTAATTTCTTTTAGCAATGACAGGAATTTTAGTTGTACATTTTTTTGTTAGATCAGTCCTTAGTTTCATTTTTTGATGGTATTGTAAGTGATATCTTGTTTAAATTTTCATTTGTTTGTTTCTGATAATTAAAAATATAGTTGATTTTCTTGTATTGATCTTGCCTCCTGAATAGTTAACTTATTAGTTCTTATAGATTTTTAGTTTTGTTTTTATTTTGGTAGATTTCTTATGTAGTCATGCTGACTGTGAATAAAGAGAGTTTCCTGTTGTATTTCCAATCTGGATGTCTTTTAAGCTTTTTTCCTGCATTGTTGCACTGGCTAGAATCTCCCAGTGAGTAGAAGTGATGAGAACAGATATCTTTGCCTTGCTCAGATGTTAGGTGCAAAGCAGTCTGTCACTGTTTTATATGATGTTAACCTGTGATATTGTGATGTATGAAAGTGAAAGTGTTAGTTGCTCAGTTGTGTCTCACTCTTTGAGACCCCATGGCTTCCCAGGCTCCTCTGTCCAAGGAGTTCTTCAAGCAAGAATAACTGGAGTGGGTAGCCATTCTCTTCTCCAGGGGATCTTCCCAACACAAGGATTGAACCCTG
This sequence comes from Cervus canadensis, assembly GCF_019320065.1. Taxonomy (NCBI): domain Eukaryota; kingdom Metazoa; phylum Chordata; class Mammalia; order Artiodactyla; family Cervidae; genus Cervus; species Cervus canadensis. Next base: position 15,276,224 of record NC_057393.1, read on the forward strand.
GTGATGTATAATGATAACTATATATGTGGTCTTCCTCCTCTTTTTCTGGTAGAGAATTACTAAAACACTTGGAATTTCCTTGATGAAGAGAGCAATAGAGGTGTCTTTTGTATGTTAATGAGGGAAATTTGGGAAAGCCAGATTTAAGCAAAGGAAGAGGGCTGATTGTCAGAGGAGTCAATCATGTGATTAGAGGGTCAAAACTTCCAGCCCAACCCCAGACCTCTGGGGAAGAGGGAGGGGCTGGAGATTGAGTTCTATCACCAATGGCCAATGATTTAATCAATTGCGCCTGTGTAATGAGGCCTTGGGCTTCCCCAGTGGCTCAGCAGTAAAGAGTCTGCCTGCAATGCAGGAGCCACAGGAGACTCCTGGGTTGGGAAGTTCCCCTGGAGCAGGGCAAGGCAACCCACTCCAGTAATCTTGCCTGGAGAATCCCATGGACAGCTGAGCCTGGTGGGCTTTTGTCCATAGGGTCGCAAACAGTCGGACATGACTGAAGCAACTTAGCACACATGCACGCACAATGAGGCTTCCATAAAGACCCCAAAGGAGAGGGTTTGAAGGACTTCCAGGATGGTGATCACATGGAGATGCTGGGAAAAGGATGCACCTGGAAAGGCACAGGTGCTCCAAGCCCCTCCCACATGCCTTTCCTGTGCAAATCTGCCATCAGGCTGCTCCTGAGTTATAGCCTTTTATAATAAACTGGTGATCTAGTAAGTACGATTTTTCTCTGAGTCTGTGAGCCTCTCTCACAAGGTAATCAGACCTGAGGAGGAGGTCATGGAAATCTCGGATTTATAGCCAGCTGGTCAGAAGCACAGATAACAGCCTGGGCTTTCTACTGGCATCTGAAGTGGGTGGGGTCTTGGAGGCAGCAGTCTTGTTGGACTTTATTCTTAACCTTTGGAATCTAATGTTGCTCCTGGTAGAGAGTGTCAGAATTTAGTTGAATTCTAGGATGCCCTACTAGTGTTTGAAAACTGTTTGTATGTTTGGGGGACCGCCGCCCCCTCTCCTATCCCAAAGTTGAAACTGAGTCTCAGAACACCAAGAACTGTGTTTTTTTTTTTTTTCTTTAATGAGCTATGATAGGATTTTCCCTTTGAAGATAGCTGCTAAGTCACTTCAGTCGTGTCCGACTCTGTGTGACCCCATAAACAGCAGCCCACCAGGCTCCGCCGTCCCTGGGATTCTCCAGACAAGAACACTGGAGTGGGTTGCCATTTCCTTCTCCAGTGCATGAAAGTGAAAAGTGAAAGTGAAGTCACTCAGTCGTGTCCAGCTCTTAGCGACCCCATGGACTACAGCCTACCAGGCTTCTCCATCCACGGGATTTTCCAGGCAAGAGTACTGGAGTGGGGTGCCATTGCCTTCTCCAAGAACTGTGTTTTTTATCGACGCCTTTCTCCACCTGGCTTGCCAACATCTACTAGGAATACATACTGGATTTTGTAAAATACTTTTTTCTTCCTTCTTTCCTTTCTCTTTTTTTCTTTTTGCATCTATTACAGGATTATGTATTTTTCCCCCTTTATCCTGTTAACGTGAAATAAATTGATTGTTTTTTTTAAATGTTAAACAGTCTTGTTGTTCAGGTGCCCAGTCATGTCTGACTTTCTGTGACCCCATGGACTGCAGCATGCCAGGCTTCCTAGTCCCTCACCATCTCCCAAAGCTTGCCCAAGTTCATGTCCATTGCATCGGTGATGCCATCTAGCCATCTCATCCTCTGATGCCCTCTTCTCCTTCTGCCCTCAAACTTTCCCAGCAGTCTTGTATCCCTACTATAAATCTTACTTGTTATGGTGTACTTTTATTTAGATATACTGTTTAACTGTTGGATACTGTTGGATGGCATCACTGACTCAATGGACATGGATTTGAACTAACTCTGGGAGATCGTGAAGGACATGGAAGCCTGGCATGCTACAGTCCATGGGCAAAGAGTTGGACACAACTTAGGGACTGAACAACAACAACAAATGCTGTTTAACTCTATTTGCTAAACTTTTGTTGAGAATGTTTACACATATATTCATGAGGGATATTGCCTGTAGTTTCCTTGTGATGTCTGTCTAGTTTTGGTATTAGAGTAATGTTGGTCTCACAGAAAGGTTTGGGACATAATCCATTTCTATTATTTGGAAGAATTTTTATAAAATTGATATCATTTGTTCATTAAAATGTTCAGTTGTAATTCACCAGTGAAGTCATCTGAGTCTGGAGTTTTATTTCATGGGGATGTTTTGAATTTACTTAAAATGTAAAGGAATTCAGTTTATTTAAAGCTATAGGGTTATGCAGGTTACCAATTTTTTCTTGAATGAACTTTTGTAGTTTGTCTTTTAAGATATTTGCCCATTTATCCAAGATTTTACATTTATTGGCATATTTGCTTGTAATATGCCCCAATTATTCTTTTGATATCTGTAGAATCTGTGGTAAAATTCTCTCTCTCATTCCTGATATTAGCAATTTGTGTCTTTTCTCTATCTCTTCCTCTTTTCCTGATTAATCTAGCTAGGAGCTTATTAATTTTACTGATGGTCTCAAAGAACTAGATTTTGGCTTCATTCCTGTCTATTTTGTTTTTTTCCTACATTATTGCTTTTTACTTTGGTCTTTATTTCATTTCTTTTGCTTATTTTTGGCTTAATTTGCCTTTACTTTTCTAGTTTCTTAAGATGGAAACTAAGGCCACTTATTTTAGGTTTTTCTTCTTGTGTATAGGTGTTTCATACTATAAATGGCCTTTTAAATGCCACTTTAGCTGGCTTCCACAGATTTTTAAACAGTGTGTTTTCATTTTCATTCAATTCCAAATATTTTGTAATTTCCCTTTTGATTTCTTTGGTCATAGATGTGTATTATTTAGCTTTCAAGTATTTGGGAATTTTACAGATATCATTCTGTAATTGATTTCTAATTTAATTTTACTGTGGTCAGAGAAATATTTTGTGTGACTTGAATCCTTTTGCATTTATTGGGGCTTGTTTTGTAACTCAGAATGTAGTCTGTCTTGGTAAATGCTCTGTGCACACTTGAAAAAAAAATGTGTATTTTCCTGTTTGGAAGTAGAATGTTTCATAAAAGTCAACTAGGTCAAGTTGGGTGATATTGTTGTGCAGTCCTTTCTATCCTTATTGATTTTCTGTTTTTCCTTCTTCCTTCAGTTATGGTGAGATGACTGATGAAATCTCTGACTGTAACTGGATGTGTCTATTTCTCTCTGTAGCTCTTTGGGGGAGGGGAATGTGGAAGTCAGAAAGTTAAGTACCATCCCCATTAGAAGCTGAGAATATTAATAAAACCCTATCGACGAATGACAGGGAAGAAGAGGAGGACAGGGTGCCAGGAGCGACCCCACCTCAGTGGCAAAGATGGAGGTCATGTCTCTTCTAGAAGGAAAGATGCTCCGTTGGGCTAAATTCTGGATTAAACGATTTGCACTTCCTCTAGCATGGTGGTTTTCCGACTAGGATGTGGATCAGGTGACTTGGGAACTAGTTAAAATGGACTTCTGGGCCCGCCCCACTCGCAGAGTTTCTGATTCTGTAGGCCTGCAGTAGGGCCCAAGACTTTGCATTTCCAACAAATTCCCAGGTGATGCTAGTCCTGGACTGCTGCTCACAGGCAGTCCCCCCTTCCACTTTGGGCCTTACCCCTGCTGTCCCTCTGCCCCCACAGCCCTCTCACCCTCTGCCTCCCAGCTCTCCCACCTGGTTAATTTCAGCAGCTTCCCTGAGGCTCCGCGTCCAGATGAATTGCCTCCCTAGAAGTTCCTTGATCCCCCTAAGTCTCCATGTCACATATGCAGTGACTGCCGGTTACCTGTCATCCTGTCCTCCCCCTGGACTGTCAGACCTTGAGAACAAAGGCCCTGTCTGTCTTGTTCACCGTCGTAGTCCCGGAGCAGAACGCACGCTCAGACATTCACTGCACAAATGATGCCTAATTCCTCAAAGTGTGAATGGCCACAAAAGCCTCACCTGAGTTTTCCATAACTTCTGTGAACTGAATATTAATCACAGTGACAATAAGACACCTGGAAATGGGACCAGAGTCTCCCAAGACCATCCTTTCCTTTTGGGGGCAAAAAACACATGAAACAGGATTGGGGTTTTGGGGAGCAATAATTTCAAGCACACCTCCTCTCTTTGGAATTTCTTCCCCCAAAGCACACATCACAAGTCATGGGGTACTGTGGCTCCCTCTCAGATGAGCTGTTCCTGTCACTTCTTAGCTCTTCAGGGCAGCATCTGCTATGTGTCAACAGCAGCTGCCAGGTGTAAAGATGAATGACCCAGGTTCCGCCTTGATGGATAACTGCCCCCAACAAATTGGCACATGATCTACAGAGATCTTCTTTAGGAAATGTGACACAGAGTGACAGATGAGGAAGGAAATCTGTACTACCGCTACCAGACACACCAGACCTGGAGACAATTTTCTGTGGCAATTGAAAAACAGTCCACCCCACAGATCCCAAGGGAAAAATCCCCATTCATTCAAGTAGTGGAAATGAACACCACCATGCATTTGGATAATTTTGTACATCTCACAGATTGCTTTCTCTCAGTTATTAAAAAGCAGAGACATCGCTTTGCCGACAAAGGTCCCTACAGTCAAAGCTATTGTTTTTCCAGTCATCATGTATGTATGTGAGAGTTGGACCGTAGAGAAGGCTGAAAGCCGAAGAATTGATGCTTTTGAACTGTGGTGTTGGAGAAGACTCTTGAGAGTCCCTTGGACTGCAAGGAGATCCAACCAGTCAATCCTAAAGGAAATCAACCTTGAATATTCATTGGAAGAACTGACGCTGAAGTTCTAATGCTTCGATCACCTGATGTGAAGAGCTGACTCATTGGAAAAGACTCTGATGCTGGGAAATATTGAAGCCAGGAGAAGAGGGCAACAGAGGATGAGTGGTTGGATGGCATCATCGACTCAATGGACATGAATTTGAGCAAAGTCCAGGAGATATGGAAGGACAGGGAAGTCTGGCATGCTGCTGTTCATGGGGTTGCAGTCTGACACGACTGAATGACTGAACAACAACAATTATTAAATTATCAGTGAGATAGACAGGATAGGTATCACTATTTCCATTTTCCCTATGGGTAAACTGAGGCTGGAAGAGGTTAAATGTCAACTCCAAGGTCCCAAGTACACTGGGGCAGAGCCAGGGCTATAGCCTGTCATCTGGTTTCCCACCCAGTGCTCCTTATACCCATTTTCTGGACAGCAGGGTGGGGAAAACACTGTCACTTGTTTTCCTACAAAGTAGTCAAGAAAGGGCTGACTGGTAAGAAATGTTTGTGTACACATGCTTTATTCTTGAGGCTGATTTATGGGAGAAAAACATCATGGGAAAGCAGTTGGTTGGAGCTCAGAATTAAAAAGAAAAGTGCTCTTCATCACCACAGGTGCACTGCATGCCACATTACTTAGCAAGCCGCAGGTGAGAGGGGCCAAAGCAGGCGGCAGAGACCATGTGGCAACAATGACCCAGGGCTTTATTCCTCTTGTACAAGGCCTTGGGGAAGCAGCTCATCCCCTCCTGACTACAGTGCCCCGTGCATTGCTTTAGGGGGCAAAGCTGGGGTCCATGTTCCAACCTTGGGCCAATTAAGCCTAAAACAAGTGCTTAGGCTGCCAACACACACTGATGACACTTGCAGTGCCGGGGGTCCCAACCCAGAGCAGAAAGCCTGCTGGACCCGCCCCAGTAATTGGGCTGATGCACCAGCTCAGCGTCCACGGCTTCCCTAATGACCAGCGCTGCCGGCTGTTGGTTTAGGAGCATTTAAAATGGGAAAGCACTAGAAAACACAGGTGCAGTGAGCCCACAAGTCAAGCCCCTCTGGAGGCCACTTGCTAGACGCACGCTATAGATTTTTCTACTGCATCTAGGGGCATATGTAGGAAAACTGAGATGAAAGGTCAAAAGACCCAGAGTTATTAAAAAAAAAAAAAAAAGGGTTGAGAAGTCTCCAAGTGTGAGAAGAACCTCAGATCAGGTGGGAAAAAAACCCCATAGATTTTTTCATTGAGAAAACAAGCTTAATTTGGAAGAGGAAACAATTATTCATAAAACCCACACGTTGTAAATGCATGACCTCTTGTCCCATTGGAGAGATTCCAAATGGCTAAGAACTTCAGGGTGATTAACTTGGGTTAGATTAACTTTGTGTTATAAATGGATCAAATCCACACAGTTTAGGGGTTACACAATTGTCCATTCCCACTAATGTATTTTCATAAGCAGCAGAAATAAGAAAATGAGACATAAGAAGATAACTCCATCTACTTGATTCCAGAAATGTTTCCTGATCGCCTACTATGTTTTGATGGGAAGGGTGTCATCCTCTGGGGAGAAAGAAACAGTCTCCTAGGAGTTTGCAGTCTCTGGCAGAAGTGGTTCACTGACTCAGCAGCTGGATGGGAAGGGATCCTGACAGTCATCACTTTCACCAACTGGTCTCAGCCAAGGTGCATGCATGTCCGCTAAGCGCTTCAGTTGTGTACAACTCTTTGTGACCCTATGGACCGTACCCCGCCAAACTCCTTTGTCCATGGGATTCTCCAGGCACACATCCTGGAGTGTAAAGCCATGCCCTTCTCCGGCAGAATCTTCCCAACCCAGGGATCAAACCTTCATCTCTTACATCACCTCCATTGGCAGGCAAGTTCTTTGCCACTAGTGCCACCTGGGAAGCCCCTCAACCAAGGAATGCACAACAAAATACACGAGCTGCCCCTTCCTCAGAGACCATCAAATAGGCCCAGACCGGGCAGGTGAAGTATTGGAAAGCTCTCCAGGTCATTCCACCTGACGATGATCTAGTCTAATTCTTTCACTGTCCGGAGGTGCAAACTGAGGCAGTACAAGGTCTTTACTCCTTCTTGCAACTTCTTTTCATCGTCACATTTTTCACTGCGTCATTGACAGTCACCTCCAATGCCAGAGGATTAAGACAGGGAGGGAAGGAAGAAAGTGAGTTCAGCTATTTGATGTGATGTAGCCGGCAATACAGGAGACTTAGGAAACACGGGTTCATTCCCTGGGCTGGGAAGATCCCCAGAAGGAGGGCAGGCAACCCACTCCAGCATTGTTGCCTGGGAAATCCCATGGATGGAGGAGCCTGGTGAGCTACAGCCCAAGGGTCAAAAAGTCAGGCACGACTGGGCACACACACCAGGCTCATGGTGAACTATGAGTAGTAGTAATAATAGCAGATGGGGAAGGACTGGGTTGATGGGACCACCAATTTCTGCAAACATCATCCTCCCCGCATTCGTGACATAGCGTCAGAGAGTGGTCCCTGCTGTGGTGGCTCCCAGGACAGAACTGGAGACCACAGACATATCAGGTGGCCTGCTGCCCGTCCAGATCTTGACTAAGACATCAGGTGCCATTGATTTATTGCTCAGAGTATCAGAATGCCTTTTACATCTTCATGCAGGCCTAGGTCATTTCTTCTTTCTTTTTCCCCTTTTCCTTTGATAGTTTAAATTGCTTTGGACACACCAGGAGCAAAAACCAGAAGGGGGCTAATGCAAGTCTTCCCCAGGACCTGAAACTGTTACAGTCACGGTGCAGGCTCCTGGCTCTTGAGATCAGAGTGAACCTGGGAGTAGAGTCAGCTTTTAAAAAAAAAAAAACCCAACTCAAGAAAAACCCCGAGTCAATAAAAAACTGCATTTGTTAGGAGAATTCATGGGGAAGGAAAAAAGCCTTCACAGGAATAAACACGATTTTTTATTAAAACTCAAAACTTGCCAAGTGTGCGCAGCTTGCTGTCTGATTATGGTCCACAGGGAATTTGAAAATCCAGGGGAAAATAATGCACCGAGGAAAAAGTGCTGGATCAGGGAAATAGCAGAGAAGCAGTGGAGGGCCCAGGAGGCCAGTCATTACCGATGCAGGAGACGTAGGGTGTCAGGGAGCAGAATATCATTTAAAGGTCCAGGGGGGAAAAACTCAGATCAGGGAAAGATGGTGTGGGATCACTTCCCCTGCACGCACCTCTCCCCCTCTCCCCGGTTATACCCAGCTGTGCAAGGCTCCTTCTCCAGGATCAGGACAAGGGGAGGATGTGCATCACTGAGGCTCAGGATGAAGTCACTAGTTCTACCCAAATCCAGGCACTCACGACCCCAAGAGCTCTTTCAGCTGGGATCAGACTTCATCTTTGCCTCTCAGTAATCCTGAGTAGGCTTCCCTGGTGGCTCAGAAGGTAAAAAATCTGGCTGCAGTGCAGGAAACATGGGTTCGATCCCGGGTGGGGAAGATCCCCTGGAGGAGGGCAAGGCAACCCACTCCAGTATTCTTGGCTGGAGAATTCTATGGGCAGAGGAGCCTGGTGGACTACAGTCCATGGGGTCACAAAGAGTCAGATGTGACTGAGAGACTAAGACAATCCTGAGTAAGCCTGCATCCTGGTCTGTTAAGATATTTCACAGGAAGTCTTTGCTGGGCAGATGAAAAGAAAAGAGAAAATGTAAAATTCCTTGGCCCAAAATCTGTGCCTTCCAGAAACTCATTTTCTGTTGTTCAATCACCAAGTCAAGCCCGACTCTTTGCAATCCCATGGATAGGCCTCCCTGACCCTCAACATCTCCCAGAATTTGGCCAAGTTATGTCCATTGAAATAGTGATGCCATCCAACCATCTCATCCTCTGTCAGCCTGTTCTCTTTCTGCCTTCAATCTTTTCCAGCATCAGTGTCTTTTCCATTGAGTGGGCTGTTCGCATCAGGTGGCCAAATAATGGCGCTTCAACAACTCAGTGCCCATCAGTTCATCCATCCATTCATTCATTGTCAATAATTTAATGGTTCTGATTTCTCCCCTGGAAATGAACCTGAAGTGTGTCCTACACAGAATTGCCAGATTAAAAAAAAAAATTCATTAAATAGCAAAGTGATCCATGAGAAACAAAACAAACTCTCCCTCCTAGAACACAACCAAGAGTCTTAGGCAATAGGTGTACATACTTCAAACATTACAGTTCTGCCCAGTGTTCTCCTAACTTCAATCTGTTTTTGTGTACCTGAACTATCTGGGTTGGTATGTGTAGTAATAAAGGCTCCTGTTTGTCAAGTGTTGCTTGAGCTATGGAGCCCAAACCTCATGAGTCATCCTGTGGTTGCCGACCAGACAAATGTGAAGACTTGCTGTCTCATCCACAACTAGGGAGCCCAGAGCCCAAATTCACAGCCCTTCCACAGGCGTCCTGCACAAGCTTAGGTCTCCTCGAGCTGAGGCATCTTATGGGAACAAGGCTCAGGGTGAGGATGGAGACCCCCGTCTCCCTGCATCACCCATTAACTCATTCTTAACAATTTCACCAAGTGGTTGGTTTTCCAACAAATAGCGGGTAAAATGGATCACATTACAGAAAAATTGGAGCCCTGTTGAGTAGCTTCAAGTCTTCCTTTGGAGATCATTAAATAATCTGAGATGAAACCTAAGTGTTTTAAACAACTGCTGATCAAGGAACAGTTAGACATATTTAAGAAAATAAATTTGACTGGTGGCTCAGATGGTGAAGATGGTAACGAATCTGCCTGTAATGTGGGAGACCCAGGTTCGATTCCTAGGTTGAGAAGATCCCCTGCATAAGGGAATGGCTACCCACTCCAGTATTCTCACCTGGAGAATTCCATGGACAGAGGAGCTTGGTGGGTTACAGTACATGGGGTCCCCAAAAAGAGTTGGACATGATTGGGTGACTAACATAGTGACAAAAAATATTAAAAATCCTCACATATGGAGATGCAGTCTTGAAAGTTTTATTCTGCTATTTGTTTTTATTGTTTGATTTAGTGGGTGCCTTCAGGGCTCTGAGATCCCCTATAGCACCGATGCCATCTCCTCATCAGCCTCAGGAGAGATGGGACCCATGGAGACCAGGGCTGAGCCCCATCCCACCCGGGGCTGGAGCATCTGTTTTTCTGCTGCTGCAAGTCCAATTTCCAAAGTTGACTTCCAGAAGGGACTCTAGAAAGCCCTTGAGCTGAGATGCATGCAGAGTTGCTTCAAACTCAGGGTTTATAATTCCTTTTTCCCAGAGAGAGACATAGCCTGGAGAGCATTTCCAAAATTGTTGCAGTTTGGGACCGAGAGATGTTTAGTCTAACAGGCCTCCCTTCCCACAAGGCGGTTTCCAAAAGTAGAGAAGATTCTGGCTGCCTTCGAAAGAGCCTCCTGTGGGCTTGCTTTCTTGGGGCTTTGCATTCTTCCACAGCAGACAAGATGTTTAGAAAGAACTAGAAGGTCTTCTCCCCATATGCCCTGAGTTGGCCCAAACTGTCTGAGCCTCTCCTCAGGGATCAGAGGGAAGCTGCTCAGATGGGGCAGGAAAGTTACCAGTCAGGAGATGGGGTGGGACTGGAGAAGCAGCAGAGCTGGGCACACCCCCCGCCCCCATCCCAACCCCAGTAGAGACAGGGGACCTGCCAGAGCCTCAGGTCCTACTGCTCAGGGAACTTCCTGGGCTACAGTTTCTGCCTCCACTCAAAGGAAATGAGCCAAGGGCTCAAACTGAGTCCTAGAGATTCCTGAAGTCTGTCAACAGAATTTTTGGAGCATCTATTAGCATCTCTAGCCACAGTTCCTGGCAGTGAGGATCCAGAGGGACACGGAGACCCTCTCCTGATAGAAGAAAACAGTAAATACACAGACTTGGGAAATAAATGAAGACCACTCAAAGGAGAACCAGGGATCGAAGATTCCTGATCCAAGGATTGAACCCAGGTCTCCTGCATTATAGGCAGATCTTTTACAGTCTGAGCCACCAGGGAAGCCCAAAGGAGAACAAGCAGAGGCTATTTATTGGGTGCTTCCTAGAGTGGGGAACCAGCTACCCTCACTCATGTTAGGCAGAGTCAAAGGCAGGCAGGATGTGGGACAACTTTAGATGTAAGCGGATGTAAAAGGAAGGCTTCAGGTGTGCCCTGACTGCAGGCTGGTGACCTCGGGAAGCTGGAGAGGGGTTAACAGAAGCAGAGCATCCTATGTGCTTGGTTAAGGGAGCATATTTGATTCTCTTGAGTAGGTCCTGAGTTGGAAGTGCATGGGGTGCAAACATTAGAGGGAGCTGGTACTCTCTGACTCAGGCTGGACCAGTGTGTGCTGGGTTAAGGGAGCATATTTGACTCTCTTGAGTAGGTCCTGAGTTGGAAGTGCATGGGGTGCAAACATTAGAGGGAGCTGGTACTCTCTGACTCAGGCTGGACCAGTGTGTGCTGGCTGCTACAGAGGTGGTGGGTTAGAGTTCTACTGCCATATGTGGTCTAGCCATTGTCCATTTGTATATTTACACTCTCACAAATCAACAGGTAATGACAGCGCCATGATGGGATACCACTGTATACTGGTTAGAATGGCAAAACAAAAAACAAAAACAAACCAAAAAACCCATAACACCAAGTGCTGGTGAGGATGCAGAGCAACTGCAGCTGTCACCTCTTGCTGGTGGAAATGTAAGATGGTACCACCACTCTAGAAAACGGTTGCAGATTCTTGTAAAGTTAAACATGCAATTACCATAGGGCCCAGCAATTCTTACTCCCACTTATTTCCCCAAGAAAAATGAGACCTTCATGTATTCGCAAGAACTTCATCACAAGTTGCTGTAGCAACTGTAATCATATTCACGCAAAACTAAAAACAACTCAAATATCCTCAGTAGGGAATAAACATTGTGTAGTCATCCACACAATGGAATACTACACAGCTACAAAAAAAGGAATGAACTACTGGATCCAACATCATGAATGAACACCAAACACATTACACTAAGAAAGGAAGACAGACATAAAAACACCACATATAATATGACTCCAACATTTATATGATGTTCTGGAAAAGGCAAAACTATAAGAAGGGAAAACAGACTGCTGAGGACCAGGTATGGAAGGATTGACTCCAAGGGGGCTTAAGTGAATTTGGGGAGTGATGGAGCTGTTTTAGATCTTGACTGTGGTGATGATTAAAGGACTGAAGTTTCTCTCAATGCTCAGAAAACTGTGCATGAAAAGGAGTGAATTTTACTATACGTAGATTCTATCAGGAGAATGAAAAAATATAATGGGAAGCTATAATGAGTATGAAGAAAAACAAAGCAGGTTAAGGGGAGAGAAAGAGAGAGCTAAGGGGTTGCGTTTTAGATGGGTGGTCGGGGAGGCAGGGGAGTGACATTGGGGCAGAGAGGGAGTGGGTCCAGTGCGGCATGTGACTCTCTACGGGAGAATGTTCCAGACCACGGGACACAGTGCAGGGGCCCGAGGCTGGTGCTCCAGGTAGGGTTTCAGGAATAGTTGAGTGAGTGGGGGCACCAGAGCCACAGCCCGAAGCCCCAGCAAGAACTTTAGGTCTGAAGCTGGCTGGTGGCCATTGAGTCAGAGAGTGACACGCTGTGACTCACACCTTAAAAGGCCCGCCCTGGGTCTGATGTGGAGGATGGAGCAGGGGGCACTGGCAAGGTGGTGATGGGTGGTGATGGCTCAGACCAGACAGGTGATGGTGGGGACGTGAGGGGTGGTCCTCTGATTTGGCTTTGGAACCCCTACAGAGGTTGAGACAGGATTTGCTGATTGCTTCTCTGTGGGTGGTGAGAAAATACGAGAAGAGAAGGGTCTGGCGTGAGATAGTAGTAAGCCAGCTAGGGTGGGCCGGGCCTTGGGCACAGCCAGAGCAAAGGCCAGGGAGGCCAGGGAGGAGGGGTGTAGGGTGCTGGGTGCAAGGTGGAGTGATCCATTTCCTGCAGGGATCTTGCTCTGGACCCCAGGCTCTGCCTTCACTGGTCACAATCCTTGGAAAGCCCTGAAGGAAATCTCTACTTCCACATCCTGCCACTGCTCTCTTAAGACACAGCCAGCAGTACCCAGCCCATGGCTCATGGACCGCCCCTGACTGCTGTCTGTTTCTGATTCTTGGGCTCCCCTTGTTCCCTCATTCTCCCTGAGAGTGTTTCTCAGGCCTTGGCCTCTCCTCTCTCATTTCAGGTATCCCTTCCATTTCAACTCCGAATCTCCTTTGGCTACTCCTGAATCTACTTTCTAAATCTCACTCCTTTCCCATAGGTGGCCCCACCTTTCCTTCTGCCTGTAGGAAGCTCCTCGGCAACTCAAGTTCAAGATTTCAAAAAGCAGGTCTTTACTCTGTGCCCTCCGAGTGTGCCGGGGCGTCTCTAGCCGCCCACACTAGACCTGTCATCCGTCCGAAGTCTTCAGTGACAAGTTCCAGAGTCGTGTCAATTAACCTCTGGTCAAGAGGCTGTTCCCTTCCTGTCACTGTCACAGCCGCTGCCTGGGCTCAGGGCCACATTCTGGACCCCGGTCATGACCTCCTGAGGGGTCCCTCATTTTTCTCCAACCCCTCCCCCTTGCTATCAGGAAAACTTTTCCAAAACTTCTGTCTGCTTCCTTAGCAAGAATCTCCTCCTGGCTTCTCCATCTGGCCCAAGGTAATGTTGCAATTTACCATCCACACCAGGACGTGAGTGCATGCTAAGTCACCTCAGTCATGTCCAACTCTTGATGACCCCATGGACTGTAGACTACCAGGCTCCTCTGTCCATGGGCTTCTCCAGGCAAGAATACTGGAGTGGGATTCCATGCCCTCCTCCAGGGGATCTTCCCAACTCTGGGATTGAACCCAGGTCTCCTGCTTGCCAGGCAGATTCTTTACCACTAGTGCCACATGGGAAGCCCCCCACCTAGGACACTTCTGAACCAAGAGGAGCTGTTAGAGGTCAGGCTGGGATGACAGCATTCACCAGAACACAAGGGCGTCTCATTTTCGCCTCATCTGCTAGCCTGTCTCCCACCCCTACCCCAGTCATGATCCCAATGGGATTACAGGCATCAGATCAGCCTTGTGTCTGTGGCCATGCTATTTTTTGATATTTGAAATGACTCTCCTCATCCACAGCTAAATTTAACCCTACTTCTCCTTCAGACCTGGCTTTCCTCCTATGTGTCTGCCAAAGTCAGCTAGAAAGTTGTCGGGGTGTCCTCAAAAATCCCCCGTGCTTCCTCCGGCTCTGTACCCATGATAGCTTTGGCCCTGGACTGCTGCAGACAAGGCTGCAACCTTGAACAATTCCTTAAAAGTAGACACCTCAGTCTCCACATCTCTAAAATGGGTGTAACAGCAAGTGCCTTCCAGGCCCTTGTGGGCACTGAATGCTGACGTAATGTTTGTGAATCACCCAGAGTGGTGGAGGGGAGGGGTACTCACATGTTTGCTCCGATTACTGTCTCACAGCACCTATCATACTGTGTCGCAGACAGGGATTCACCCCAGAAAATCAAAAAGCTTAAAGCCAGTTTTCTTCTCTCTCCAACCCTGGGTACAGTCCTAACTTCCTGGTAGGTGCCAACACACACCTGAAAAATGGAAGACTCCAGGGGTGGGGGAGGCGACAGAAAAGGCTGGTGGTCTAGCTCAGCGACTGTGGGCTCTTGAGGGTCAAGTAGAAGCATTAGCTGCTCCTTTGCAAGGGGTCCCAGGAGGAAGCCGAGTCCTAGGAAGGTCTGGAGAGAAGGGATGGTTTATCAGATGCAGACTTGAGTAAAAAGTCTACCTGCAGGATAAAACCCCCGGGCTCCTCTTTGCATGGTTCTGCTGGGTGTGCTGTGAGCTCATTAGTTCTAAGCCCATGTCACTGGTCTTGAATAACGGAATATTTCCCCATCTTTTGGCACATCTTATATGTGTTTAAATCCCATCAATGCTGCACTTCACTGCTGTTCAACAGCCTTTTGCATTATTTCTGTTCTCAGCACAAGCTGTGTGTGTTCCTACCACCTTGCAGCCCCCACACCTGCCCTGGCCCACTGTTCTAACAGGCTCAAGGGGACCAGTGGAGGAGCCAGTTCAGAGGCCTTTCTTGAGGAATCCTGCATCACCACGGACTGTGTGACCCCCTGATCCAAGGAGGGGAGAGAGAGAGCACACAGGACTTGAAACAGAGGCAACGACTATTTGCTATTTTGCTAAAGGACAGGGGAGCCTGGCAGGCTGCAGTCCGTGGGGTTGCAAAGAGTCAGACACAACTTAAAGACTGAACAACAACAAAAGCTGGAACAAGGGGGATTCTTTCATGGAAGATAAAAGGCTAAAAATCAATGACAGGGTTGTCTGTAGGCTCAAGTTTCATCTTATCTCAAGAAAGAAAACACACACACACGTAGGAATCAGTTACTCCAGCCTTTCTCTATTAGATTTAGTTCAAAGATGTCACTTGCATTGGCAGTCAAGTGGTATGGGCTATTTATTTGAAGGATACTTGATAATCCATTTGTTTATTGATCAAGCTAAGCAGGTGTCTGTAACCCTGTTTACTTGGAAGGAAAAGACAGTTTCTATTACATGAAAGAGAAATCTTCTATGGGTTAAAAAAGAATTCTGTTCATGTAGAAAAACAAATTTATTGGGGTAGAAAAATAAAATCAAGTGCTGTCTAAGCTCTGAATATGTTCAGAAGAACCCAGAAAGTTATGTGAAATTGAAGATCTGCAAAGAGGGGGGATATTTTCTCATTAAATCATAGTTGGAGAGAAATGAACCAGAGCCCAGGGAGTGGGTGGAGGGGCGGGGAGCTCCAGAAAGATTGTTCCCCAGTTTTGGAGCGTTGGATGCCCGCAGACACGATTTCTTGGGAGGAACATGAAGAGGGAGTTGGACACTCAACTGTAAAGATGGCAAAGTGAAGTGTTAGTCTATGTGAAGGAGGAAGTGTGCCAGAGGAAAATCACTGGAGCCTTATAAAGGGTCAGGCGTTTTAGATAACGGTGAATTTTTGATTGCTTAAAAAATGTCCAAGCTATGCATGGACAGAGATGGAAGTTTGTTCTTTGTTCCTTTGTGGCAGGAACAAAGAATCTTATAAACAGATTTTTGTAACTTTGAATGGCAATCACATCACCAGGATCAGTGGGCTCTCTGAGAGGAAAACCATTTCATGCACACTCTGGACTGATTGCAGTTACTTGAGGCTGAAGACAGGATTTTCTCCATCAGGTGCTCTTGTCTGAATAATTGTGCACTCCCTGCCCACCCCCCACCCCACCCCCCGCCATTCATATGTTGAAATCCCAACCGAAAGGTGATGGTGGTAGTAGGTGTAGCCTCTGGGAGGTGATTAGGTATTAAGGGTTGAGCCTTCATGATAAGATTAGTGACTTAATAATAGACTCCAGAGAGCTGGCTAGTCCATTCTGCCCAGTGAAGACACAATGAAAAGATCACTGTCTGGGAAGCACTGAGTCTACTGAAACTGTGATCTTGGACTTTTCAGCCTCCAGCACCATGAGAAATAAATTTCAGCTGTGTATAAACTGCTCAATTGATGGGATTCTGTTATAGCAACCTGAATGGATGAAGACACTAGAGCTAAACCCACTTTACTATAATGAGAGAATCACAGTGTGGTGGAACTGGGAGTGGCCTCCACTATCCCCAACACTCTCATCATGCAGAGGAGAGTATAAGAGAAGAGGTAACTGATCCCTCATTACACAGCTACTTGCTCAGCAGAGGTAACTGATCCATGAGCACTGAGTTAGCTGCTGGCATCCTGAGGATGATGCCTGGGCTAGGTCTTGTGTGTAAACGCTGGCCACCAGAGGGAGAGAATGGTCATTTGAGCAGATGATGCCAGGCATTCTGGCACCTAAATATTCCTTTAAACTCCTAGCCCTCTTTGCTTCATTACTGAATAGGTACGTCATTACTGAGTAGGTACATTGAAGCAACTCAATGTAGCTTCTCCTAGGAGAAGTGACATTTAGTGACACTTGGGCCATGCCTGGCTCTTTCCTTAACAGGTTTCTAGGTTCTGTGTTGGACGCCATGTTATTCTGCTATGCATGTTATTCCTTGACTGTCTGTGGGTTTATGATTTTTCCCTGTGACATCCATTTAATCAGATCCTTTGGTGTCCCGCAACTTGTTGCTTACCGATTAGGCCTCATCTCAAATTATTTCCTCAACTACCATCTATTGGGCTGAACTCCAGCCTCTGGAGAGGCAGTCCCCCGGGTTGAGGCATCTCTAGTCCCCTAGAGGATCTGATTTCTTCAACGTTGGTATTTTCTACCTTCTACCTCTTAGGTCTCCTGTGGGTCTTATATTCAGTGTACTTCTGAATTTCCTTGGCAAGGCAGTACAGTGCGAATCATGCATTGTTGGGTAGACCGAGAATCTGCTTTTTCCTCTGCAGGTGGAGAGTTACAGCAACCACATCACAGGTCACTGGAGGGGACTGAATGGAGCAAGATATTTTCTGAGAACAATGGTGTCACAACAAGTATTAGTGTTAGTCCCCTTTGGATGGCTCTTTCTCTATATCATGGGTACCTTTAGTTCACATGTGAACCATGTTCAATGAGTTCACAGGGTGAATGAGACCATCCAGAGGACTCCACCATCTGTTCACATCAGCCCTGCTGGGAAGGCTAGAAAAGGCAGTTAAAGTAGATGAAACGTCCAACCAGACTCTCTCCAAACAGTGAGCTGAAATGGAGAGCTTAAAGGAAATTTTTTTTTTCATGATGTGCTGTGTGTGTGTTAAGTCGCTTCAGGCATGTTGGACTCTTTGTGACCCTATGGACTGTAACCCACCAGGCTTCTCTGTCCGTGGGATTCTCCAGGCAAGAATACTGGAGTGGGTTGCCATGCCCTCCTCCAGGGGATCTTCCTGACCCAGGGATTGAACCCATGTCTCTTATGTTTCCTGCATTGGCAGGCATGTTCTTTAGCACTAGCACCACCTGGGAAACCCCATGGTAGTGAAATAAAATGGGCATATTGGCTATACTACTTCATAAGCCACTTAACTCAGGCATGTAAATAGTTTAACTATTCCCCACTACTCAAACCATTTATCTCCCCAAGCTTCCATTCCAACTGTGGCAGAATTTAAGGCAAGTTGAGGAAACTCAGCTACTTGAAGGTCTCTCCTAAGGTTTCCAGTTGTACCTCTCCCTTATGGCACATCTACCCTCTTGTGGGCAGAGTGATGGGAAGCAGGGGGTGTGCCCATGTCAGTGGGGAAGATTGTCTTTGTCTGCTGCCACCTTCTATTCATGAAGGCATCTCTGATGCAGACCAATGACTGTTGCTGAACCATGAAAGACGCTGGGATTCTTGGCCTCCGGAGAAGAATTCAATCCAGGGCCAGAGACGAGGCTTGACCGCTCAGAGCTTTTGTGTAATAAAGTTTTATTCAAGTGTAAAAGAGATAGAGAAAGCTTCTGACATAGACATCAGAAGGGGGCAGAAAGACTGCCCCCTCACTAGTGTTAGCAATGGAGTTATATATTTTTAATTAGTTATTACAGTGAATCAAAAGAATGTCTGGAGGTTGTAAAGACCTTACTAGACCCACTCCCATAATTTACATTTTAAGATAACAGGATTAGCCAGAAGGTTTTTTCCAGAAACTGTCCTCAAGCAGAATACATTATTGTTATATAATCCTAAGGAATGTAGAGGGAAAAAAGTGTCCTTTTCTCCTCCTTGAGAATTCCAGACCCCTTTCTCCTTGGGGAGCCCCGGACTTCTTATCAACCTGCCTAGGAGTTGATTCATCTGGGGATGGCTATCACCCTGTTTTGCTCTGCCCAATTACATCCCCATTGGTATCTGCCGAGGTAGCTGGTTCTTCGCTAATCTTGGACTTGCATGATCCACAGGCTGCTGTCAACAGCCATGACCTTATGGCCCTGACAGGCAAAGATGTGCACATGCACACTCCTTGACCTTTGGTCTTAGAGCAAAGGTGGGACAAGGCCTTCAACTCTGTGTCCAGCTTTCTCGTCTTCTCTAGATTCTCCCTGTCATCAGTATAGGCATCTCTCATGGCCCCTTTCAATGGCTGAGCATGACTGAGGGCAGAGGCCCATTGGCTAAAAATTATGTCAAACCTATCGTTCCTGCTAAGCCTTGGACATTTGGAATCTTAAAACTCAGAACTGAATGTTAATGCATTTTCTTTCTATTTTGCTTGGTCCTTCTTTCTCTGGGAACAAGAAACCAGGTCTGCTCTGCTTGACTATCTGTTTTATTGGGGTGAGGTATACCACAAAGATGATGTAAACAAACAAACAACAAAAAAAAAGGGCAAAGTCCAAGAAACAAAAATGAAATCAGAAACTCATCCAATAAATGTCACATGGCAAAGATGCTTGCTCCTTGGAAGAAAAGCTATGACAAACCTAGACAGAATATTAAAAAGCAGAGACATCATTTTGCAGACAAAGGTCTATATAGGCAAAGCTGTGGTTTTTCCAGTAGTCATATACAGACGGATGTGCGAGTTGGACTATCGAGAAGGCTGAGCGCCGAAGAATTGATGCTTTCAAACTGCAGTGTTGGAGAAGACTCTTGAGAGTCCTTTGGTCAGGGAGGAGATCAAACCAGTCAATCCTAAAGGAAATCAGCCCTGAATATTCAATGGAAGGACTGATGCTGAAGCTGAAGCTCTGAATTGACTCATTGGAAAAGAACCTGATGCTGGGCAAGATTGAGGGGAGGAGGAGAAGGGGGCGATAGAGGATGAGAAGGTGGGATGGTGTCACTGACTCAGTGGACATGAATTTGAGCAAACTCCAGGAGCTAGTGAAGGACAGGGAATCCTGGTGTGCTTCAGTACAGGGGTCGCAAAGAGTTGGACTCAGCGACTGAACAACAAGCCCTCTCCACGGGCAGAGCACAGCAGTGGTGGAGAGAGCGCTGAGCGGTGAAAGGTAAGCTGGCTCTTTCCAAGCGAGGGAATCAGCACCAGGGGCGAGGCTCTGTGCTCCGCAGAACTGGAGGTGAGAAGCCGGCTCCCAAGTGCCCTGGCTCCCCGGCAGGCAGGGGGACAAGCGGTCACAGCATCGTTTAGCAGCACAGGGCGTTTAGGAGCAGACATCAAGGCTGAGAGCTCACTTCTGAGAAGAAGCTGTGCTTGCAAGATTGTGACAGCTCCTTCCCCCTCCTTCCCAGCAGTGCAAACAATGATTCTTCACATTAGTCTGCCTCCCTCCAGACCCTCATCCATCTCCATCTGAACGGCCTGAGATGAACACTGTCCAAAGAGCTCCTTTAAAATCCTCCCTCAGCACAAACGTGCCGATGCCAGCCATGGCTCCTTCTCCCTGCTGGAGGTCAGGTCCCCCCACCCCCTGTCTGCAGAATTACCGCCTCCCCTGAGACCACTGGCGCTGCGACCTCTGCCCACCCAGCGGCAGTCCCTGCTTTGCATGAGACCCTAGTGCCCCTACTAAGTCTTTTCCAGACCCATCTTATGTCTCTCCATGGCTGCTAATGACCACCCTTTATTCATTTCAGTGGCCTGTTGGGTCTCCTCAGAGCTTATGCTTTTGACCTTTCTCAGTCCTTATTGTCCCGTCAAATGGTTTTGGTGGAGAAAAGTGCAATTGACTCAACTCACTGTAGAATGGCAGCTGGCAGGCATAGGTGAAGCTGGTTTTCTAATTGTCCTTCTTCTCTGCGAGCTGCTAAAGTCAAGCTCAGCTACTCCCTCTCTACCGCCCGCCCCCTCCACTCCCAAATGTCCTTCCTCTTTCTGGGAGGGAAAAGATGGTAGTGGTGACCAGGGACAGTGGCCATCATGCACAGGTGACTGCCTCACTAGGCTCCCTAGGTCTAGTTTCTTATCCCAACCCAAAGAGGACCTTCTTTTGACCGTGTTTGAAGGTCTTGTAGAAATGAAACTATTATAATTCCATCTGCAAACTGTATTAAAATCATGAGAAGGTAACATTGCTGGATTACAAATTGCGCCACAGGGGACTGCGGGGACTGTAAAGCTGGTGTGTTAGTTCCCTATGGCTGCTGTAACAAATTGCCACAGACCTACTGGCTTAAAACAAGAGAAATGTATTTATTTCTTTATTTTTTTTACAGCTCTGGCAGCCAGTGGTCTGAAATGAGTCTTTGGGGACTAAAAGCAAGTGCTGCTTCTCTCTGAGGCTCGAAGGGAGAATCCCTCCCTTGCCCCTTCCGGCTTCTGGTGGCCAATGGCATTCCCCAGTGTACCACTCATCACTCCAACCTCAACTTCTGGTGTCACACTGTCTTCTCTTCATCTGAAATCAATCCTCGCTCTGCTTTATTCTTACAAGGACATTTAGGGCCTAACTGGATAATCCAGGATAATCTTCCCATCTCAAAATCCTTTGCTGTTGTTGTTTAATGGCTAAGTCTGTCAACACCTCAAGCAGGGCATAATGCCACCATCCATCTCTTGTAAGGGACCAAACAGCCAACTGACTTGAGATTAAGCATTGCATGTGGCATTCTGGAACATTCATTCTGCCCCAGGCAATGAAACATTACCACCATTTAACCTTCTCAATCTAGCAGCTAGGAAATCCTGGTGATGATAATTTAGTCAAGTCTGGCTCTTGCAGTACCATGGACTGTGGCCCACCAGGCTCCTCTGTCCATGGGATTTCCCACACAAGAATACTGGAGAGGGTTGCCATTTCCTTCTCCAGGGGATCTTCCTAACTCAGAGATCGAACCTGCATCTCCTGTATTGGCAGGCAGATTTTTTACCTCTCCACCACCAGCGAAGCACCTCAAAATCCTTACTTCCATCATATTTGTAAAGTATCTTTTGCAGTAACTTGTACAGGTTTCAAGGATTGGGATATGGATATGTTTGGGAGTCATTATTCTGTCTACCAAAACAGGAAGACCATTTTCAGTTTGGGCCCTATGCAGGAAGGGATTCCTCTTGCCAAGGGGAGTGGGTGACACCCAGCACTCAGGGAGGTCACTGGCACGATCCGAGTGCCAGCAGACGAGGGAGACTGCTGCAGGGTCACTCAAGTGGACCAAAAGTATCCCGAGGGTTAGCACATAACATAAGCAGATGACATTTTGCAGAGTTGTATGGAGAGAAAATCATAGTCACCCAAACAGGTGATGATTCCATGTGATTTGAGACTAGAAGATTGTGGCAGATACTGATGGCTGCCTACCCCCAATGCACTTCCCATCCTTACTGCTAGCATAATCCTGACTTTCCCTTGAACATGCCCAGCCCCAGAGGATGAATCATCATTGGTCTAAAGCTGGGATCATGATGCAGACTCAATAGGTCTGGGGTGGGTCTAAGACCCTGCAATTCTAACAGGCTCCCTGGTGAAGTTAATTGTGCTTCTCCTTGGACCACACCTTGAGTAGACAGGGTCAGAGCCAATCACAGCAATCACATTACCCCTTGCTGGGGACTGGTCCAGGGTGAGCATGTGACTCAGTCTTGGCTAATGAAAGCTAAAAGAAGATGAGCTGAAGGTCAGGATGGACTTCCAAGAGAGATTTTATTCCTGATGAAAGACCAGAGAATTCTAAGGAGAAAACAAGATCGCCCTTTGTGTAATGTCACAGGAAGACTTGAAGCCTTGAATAATGGCAGCTATCTTGTGACCAAGAGAGACACACTTGAGAAAAGTCAATCCACTGAGGAGGAAAATGAGGGGAACATCTCTGAGCCATCAAAATCTCCAGACTCTTACTGCCAGACTTCTTTGTTAAGTAAAATATAAATTCCTTATGGTTTAATCCCTGTTTGCTCAGGTTGCTATTGTTTGCAGCTGCATGTACCTGACCTCAGAAGAAACCTAACGAACAAGGAAAGGCATGGAGAATTGGAGTCCAGATACGACCACCAAAAGGAGACTAAAGGACTAAAGACTAAAAACCCACCAGTTCTTCACAGTGAGGAGCGGCATTAAATTCCTGTGTGAACATCCAATCACTCCTATGAGGCTTTATGCACTTACTATATGGTAAGTGTGCCTTTGGTTCTCATTCCAGAGTGTATAATAGGGTCTCAAGAATCCTTTAGTTATCTCTGTAAGTCACAGTTGGGAATATCCTACCTGTAATAATTAGGAATCTAATGTTGACACTGAGCTGCTAAACCCTTTAAGTCACTTCCCCTTTTATCTAAAATATCTAAACCCCCTCCATGTAAGATATTTCTTGCATGTCCCTTTCAGTATGTTTATTTCAGTCTGGGCACCACATCTCATGCAAACACTTCCCAAACCCTCCGAATGCTCCCTCAGCTCCACATCACAGCAATCAGTCACAAGATTAATTAATCCTCAGTGTAACTTGAGCTACTTTAAAGAAAATCCCAGGCAAATAGACATAAATACCTATTTTTCTGGTAGAATTGTTTGTTCGAATTCCCTCACTGAGATCAGACTTAATTATGCAATATCATAGAAATATACAAACATCTGCGATTTTATTTCTAAGCACATTTGAATGACAAAGACTTCAATATCCTGTGTGGTTTCTGTAACATGATGGCCCTTCTTGAGGCTGGGGGTAGGGAGAGAAGGGAGTTAAAGAAAGAAGGAAAAAAATGACTTCCTTTATTCAGAGGCTATGGAATTCAAAAACATATCAAACAATCAAAAGAGAGAGACACGGGGCGTTTCATAGCACAGATTCTAGGTTCTATGCTAATTTTTTTTTTTAAGAAGTAAATCTTAAGGATGTCACCATTGCCTCTGGGATGGCTATAGCATGCCTATAGCACTGATTAGCTACATAACTTCTAATCGAGAAGGTTACTAATTTGTCGACAACTCCCCTCCCATCCAGCACTGTCCTTCTGTTTTCTGAGTCAGCATACTTACTCAGACTGGAGCCTGCATCTTGCAGAGCTGTCACTTCTATCAAACACAATGCCCTCAGGTTTTATGCTCATCATTAAAGGGGGAAAAAAACTTGTTAGAGTATTAGCCGAGCCCAGTGCAGCACTGTTAAATTAATTTTTAGAGATGTATCTAGGTCAGACATCTGCATGTTGCATATAAACACACCAGCTAGTTACCTAGCATTGGCATGCTTCTAAAATGTTAGAGCCGTGCTTGTTGGAGACTCGCTGTTTATTCTGGCCCTGAATGGAGAAATGACTATTTCTCCCCGATATAATCTTAATGTAATTGGGATGTCTCTTCTGAAAGTTGGCTGCCACAAAGATATTTGCAAACATCTCTTTTGGAGACTAACGGACATTAACATTCCTGTTCCTGTTAACTAGCAGTTCTTCATATAAAATCTTTTAATGTCCAAATGATTGATTAATTCTCCTCATCTCATTTTATCTTCTGAGTAGAAAGAATGTCCCTTTAGAGGCGATGAAGGTTCGAAACACAGCTGAAACAATGAAGGCACAATATGTTTTCCTTTGGGTAGAAATTAAGCTTCACTGAGAAATGAAACAAGGATTGAATATTCTGGTGGTGGTGAATAAAAGATATTTGAAGTATGTGTACCTCAAAGGCTCTCTTGTAAAATAAAATAAAGAAAATGTGTGAGAAGGCTATGATACCCATTTCTTTCAATGCGATATCATGCCAATCTGAAGTATAACCAAAGTGGGACAAAATCAGAATAAAAATTGTGACCTCGAAAATGCCACCCCTGTGAAGATTGCTGTGCTGTTTTAAGGACATGTATTTCTTGTGAAGGGCTTCCCAGATGTCTCTGTCAGTGGTAAAGCATCTGCCTGCCAATGGAAGAGCCTCAAGAATCTCAAGTTCAATCCCTGGGTCGGAAGATCCCCTGGAGAAGGAAGTGGCAACCCACTCCAGTATTCTTGCCTGGAGAATTCCATGGACAGAAGAGCCTTGTCAGCTATAGTCCATGGGGTTATACACTCACAAAGAGTGCCCACAACTGAGGGGCTGAGAATGCACACGCGCATGCACTAACCTGATGGGTTCTAACGCAGCCTTCTTGGAGCTAATGCCATAAAAATCTAAGGCACAGTAATCCAGGCCAGCACAATAGCATTGTCACCTGGGAAGAATGCAGAGAGAACCAGCCAGCATGCCCTGTCATGGGCCTTTATGAGATAGATGAGAAAACTAAGATTGAGGAAAAGTGAAGTAGCCAGACTAGTTCCACGAACACACTTTCATTGAAAAGCGTTGTGTGTCAATTCCAATTATTGTAGAACCTGTGTAAGGAAAGGAAAAAAAGGGACGGTTAGTCCCTCAGTTGTGTCCAACTCTTTGCAACCCCATGGGCTGTAGTCTGTCAGGCTCCTCTGTCCATGGGGATTCTCCAGGTAAGAACACTGGAATGGGTTGCCATTTCCTCCTCCAGGGGAATGTTCCTGACCCAGGGATCAAACCTGGGTCTCCTGCATTGCAGGCAGATTCCTTACCATCTGAGCCACCAACAAAGCCCAGATCTGTGTAAAGAAGTCTTCTGAACAGCTGGTACTTATGAGAATAATACAAGAGTTCTAGGAAAGAACTGGAATGCCTCTTATTGCAACTTGTAATGCAATTTGAACTGATACAAATACAGAGCACCCATTATAACCTGTGATTTATTCTCTGAGAGCTCTGAACGCTGGGAAGAGTTGGGTAAGCAACAGTGCAAGATGGAATCCAGCAAAGAGAGGTTTGTTCAGTATAGGGTGTGGAGAGAGTAAAAGAGGGCAGTGTGATAAATGCTATCCAAATGGAGTAGTAATGATGGACAAGTGAGTCTCTGCGAGGGCCCTGACCACCTTTCTGATGACCTTTTGCTCTGGGCTTCGATGAACCGCCCAACCACAGAGATTTGTAAATCCCAACCAAGTGGAATGCTGACAATATGATCACATCAAGATGTAACTTGTAATTGCAAAGTCACATTCAATTAGATCACTGGCATTTTTTGTGACCCAATGATATGACATGATTAGGTCTGAAGCCAGCCCAGGAACATGCACGATGATTGTGTGATTAACTTAGTTGGTTCATGGGCACGGTGAGTCATGGGCATTTGAAAGCCTGAGACTGCCTAGAGCTGGAGAGACTTACAGCTCATTTTTGTGATGGCTCGGAAAGCTCAGATTGCTCATTAGAAAGGGCAAAATATCCCTTCGATTAAAACTGTTTCAATCATTAGATATTAAAGTAAGGGTATGATGGCTGGAGTTTTTGACATCATTTTTCTTGCTATTGTCTGAAAGCTGTGTGTTAATTAATCACCAGCAGGTTTCGGGGCACACTCTGGTAGATCTTTTCCCATATCTGCCACTTGAACTTGGGAAGGTTAATTTTCTCATCTGTAAAATAGGGGATTCTAATCATCCTTTCTTATTGGTTGTAAGAGGATTAAATAACATGCATACTGCCTGGCACATAGTAGGAACTATTCACTATTTGAACTTTTAGGAGATATCTGTCAAAACAGAATCATCTTCGGGAAGCTTATTCCATACCTATTGACTGATTTTACGGGCAAATGTAAACAACGAAATGACCATTCATGCCTCTACAGGAGAACCTAGTCTCCCCAACACCCAAACTGCCTTATGATACAAGAGGCAGCAGAATTGATGGAAGCAGAGCAAATCACAATTGAACTTATTACACAATGTGGCCTAATTATACAACTGAGGGATAGACCAGGCCAATTCATGACCCACAAAAGTATGCCACATGTCAGGAAAAACTAAGCAAATGAAGTCAGTCTGCGCAGTGGGCAGGCACTTGGCCCAGATGGAGGATTTATGAATGGGCTTCCCTCTGAAGCTCTATATCAGCAATTTCAGCACCACGATGAAAAACAAAAAAACTACTTAAGTCTAGATCTTCAAACTTGTCTTTGAGCTAACTGGAGCCCTTATTAAAAGCACAGATATCTGACAGAGCCCCAGATCATTCTTATCTACAGGACTGGAAAACATCACCCTGGTCTAGCTTTTACAAGCCAGTCTGGCTTCTGGCAAGGCCCACTAGTACAGGTGTACTAGATGGTTATTTTTATTCAGAAGTTTGTTTTCAAATGTTTGCAACTCCAGTAAAGCCCTCAAGGGAGCTTCCATGAATTAAAATATAGGCACTAATGTCATCTCTCTGCCCAAGTTCGCCACTTAGCCCCTACCCAACTGATCCAGAAATTCCCCAGAGTTCACCCCAGATACACAAGGTCCAGCTGCTTTCTGACAGAGAATCTCTGAAAAACACACTGGAATACATGAAGGACCTGGAATTTTTGTTGAGTGCTGCATTCAAACCATGGTCATCTCCTTCTGATTGATTTGTTTACAACAGGAGTTCTGAAAGTGGGGTCACCAGCTCCCGCCTCAGCATCACTCGAGAACTTATTAGAAATAAAATTCTTGAGCTGCATCCCAGAAACTCTAGTATTGGGCACCAGAAACTATTTTAATAAGCCCTCCAGGTGATCTTGATGTACTCTAAAAGTTTGAGAACCACTGGTTAAAAAATTTTTTTTTTCTTTCACACTTATTTCAATACAGGGAACCAGTAAGTATTTAACTAGTTAGGCCTCTCAAACATTTCTTTACATTTGTCTATATTTAGTTGGTTAGAGGAAGGAAAAAAGAAACCCACCTCATTTCACATGATTGACATTCCTGCAAAGTAGCCTTGACTTGAAGATATCAAAATGAGATGATCAGAAATTAGAGAAAGCAGTATTTTAATTTAGTTACTTTGAATATTTATGTTCATAAACCAGTAGTCTCCTGCTGAAGTCATTTTTTATACAAACTATGATCTAGTCATAGTGTAATGCCCCTTCAAGGTACAACTTCTCCATAGATTATGAGTATTTCCATGTACATAATGCAATGTGACTCAGCAGCTCAAGCTGTGAAGCCATTCAGGCCAGTTGTCCAAGGAGTGAAAAGAAAAATTTAAACCTAATGGTCCCTTATGACTCAACTTCTTTGATTCTTTTGCTACCTATATGTAAATTACTCTTACATAAGCATGTTCTATAAGTGTATATAATAAATAAGGGTGTGAGATGTATGTATAAACACAACTATACAGAGAAATGAAGTTTGTAAATAAATAGGACTTAAATGGGAGAAGAGGTCCATGAAACACACACACATAAATGCATAAGGAAAAGCATATTATGTAACACAATATACTCTATTTAATAATTCTCACCCCACACACATAAATGCATAAGGAAAAGCATATTATGTAACACAATATACTCTATTTAATAATTCTCACCTTGGTTCTAAAACTCAAAAGAGCAGACTTAAATGAACGGGAATTGAAAGTGCATGATAAATGCGTCCCTCATAGCATTTAAATCTCTTCCACTTGATTAAAAATTCCTAGTTCCTCTTCACTGAATTGTTTAGAGTTTTTGAGCAGCCTCTGCCCTGATTAAAACAAATTAGCATCAAAGATCCCCTGTTGAATGAGAAATCATTAATTGAGAAACATGCAATGCTCCTTAATTACCTTTAGAGCAGTAAGAGAACAAATAATCTCAGGTTCCAGAGGGGCCTCCTGCTCTGCACTGTGGACTCATTTCGTGTAGCTGCTGGAATAAAACTCAAGTTGCAAACACTATTGGGGAATATCAATGCGAGCTTCAGTAAACACACTGCTGATTGTTTATCTAAAAGAAAAATATCTAGATAAGGACTCAGAAGGAAAGAGGGGGAAATGTCTGAGTTTATTATCTTGTTGAGAGCTTTCAAAGTGTTTTACATGTGCCAATATTGGTTGAGAAATAATATAAGCTGTTCTTTCTGGTACAGATTTTAATGCTTTGTGTAAAATACTTCATTTATGTAATTACCTGCTAACACTTCAGATGCTTATATACAGATGAGTAACTTTATCATTTAACAGTAGGATAGAAAGCAGCAATGTTAAATTTCACAAAGTCCAGCTACAAATGGAAATTCAAATTTTGATGTTGCACCTGAGTCATTTATTTCTCTATCTATCGATACAATAGATTCAGGAGCTTCTGTGGGTCGGTGAGACATGACGTACCCTTCTGCCTTCTCAATCTAGAAAACACTGAATACTACCCCACAGGGGTAGCATTAGGAAATCAAATTATTGCAGGTGCTGTGACAATGTAAAGAATATCACCAAAGGCTCACACACACACACTGCCCTCTGGACAGCTTTCTGGTAACAACAGTCATATGGGACTGCACCTAAGTACCCAGGAAGGAGGAGGCATGGTAAGACTTGTTATTTAGCTGAGGATAGTATCTTGGTTTTATTCTAGTTTTCTCCATTTTATCCACTAGCTCACGGGTCAACAGCCTTTGAAAAAAATGACAGAATTGATTCAGTCACCTCTGCTTCTTTGGATGTTTTTGGTTCATGTACAGTTTAAACTGGTTCATGTAATATAAAGCACAAATGACCCAAACAATGCTGCCATTTCAAAATTGCTATTAATGTGGTTAAGACCCAATTCTGGGAGTTTGCATTTAATTTTAGTAACACGAAGTGACTTGTTTTGCATGTGGAATCAAACTTTATGCCAACAGTCACGGTAGATTTCAAACTTTATAAAGATTTCTGATTATTATTCTTTATCTTCTACTCCACCAAGATAATAAATTTGACATTGTTATAATCTTTGAAACTATTGCAAATAAACCCTTGAAGACTACATTGCAGGGGCAATTACAAAGACTACCTTGAGACTATCTACACAAAGTAATTTGCATGAGTGGGGGGTGAGAGGGACAGAGAAAGGAGACTGTCATTAACTAAATCAATGTATTATGAGAGGATATAAGAATCTTATGATATATTGAAACAGTAGAAAAACTGTTATTTTTTCTCATGGATTCCCATAAGGTATATTCTTTATTTGGCCATTCTACTTTAGGACAAAATAAATCAATTCACTAATGTGCAAAAGGCCAGGTGGTTCATACATGCTACCAAAGTAAGAATTACTAATGAAAAGTCTATCCCATAACTGTCTTCTAAGTATGGTTTAGGAAAGGAAAATCTTGTCACTAAAACAGTGCCTATTATGTACAAAAACACAAAGCATCCTTATATATCTTTACAAACCACTAGTTTGTAAAGCTTCTGAGAGACATAGCCCCTTGAGAAACAAAATGATGCTATTTGGTATTTTTCCCTTACAGAAAGGTTGTTTCTTTTAACAGTCTACACATTGCATTTTTGCAGTGTTGAAGGTCAAATTGGAGTTGTCACTTCAGAAATCAGCAAGGGGTGGATGCTGTGTACTCAGAGTTTGTTTCCTCTTCCAACTAGTTCATCTGCACATAAATGTTCAGAAGACCGTATTCTTTATCCTCACAGGGCAATGAGCTTCAGATGAACCTGGAGTTCTAACTCTCCGCAGGGAATAGTCCTGATAAGTAGGATATCCCATTTGCCATTATCTATTTGTGCTGCAAGGTAATTCATTTTAGGCTGAAATCAAATTGTTTTAAGCTGAGCTGGGATTTTTATTGGTGTCCTTCCAGCTGGCCTTCCTTTTAAGTACCATCGTATTTCAAACAAGCTGATCTAAAGGAAAAGATTACCACTGCCAATGTGTATTGTCACAAGGGAACAAAGATGTTCAAGACCTATTTTATGTTATTTATTTTTTTAAGCATTGATAGTGATATGAGACTGCTAGTCTGCTACAGGGGGAAACAAGCTGACTAGTTGATGAAGGGTAAGAAAGATGTGTGATGATGGGAAAGAAAAACAATCTGTTGGTACTTGCTGTAAAATTACCCTCTAAAGCTGAGAAAATATTTGCAAAATGTAATAAATACTTAAAAAAATCCTGAAAAGTACAACTCTGAATTACCGGGTAATATATACCATTGGTTTCTATTGTAATTTAGTTATTTGGGAACTTTGGCACATATATGCCCTTTAGTGTTACCCATGGAGAAGGCAATGGCACCCCACTCCAGTACTCTTGCCTGGAAAATCCCATGGATGGAGGAGCCTGGTGGGCTGCAGTCCATGGGGTTGCTGAGTTGGACACGACGGAGCGACTTCACTTTCATTTTTCACTTTCATGCATTGGAGAAGGAAATGGCAACCCACTCCAGTGTGCTTGCCTGGAGAATCCCAGGGATGGGGGAGCCTGATGGGTTACCTTCTATGGGGTCACACAGAGTCGGACACGACAGAAGAGACTTAGCAGCAGCAGCAGCAGCAGTGTTACCCAAAATAATGAAGAGAATTGTTGCACATGATTCTCTGAATTTAACTTTGAATCTTCTCATAGTACAAGGATAAAACATCAAACTCTGATCTACTTCCTATTTCAACAACAACATAAACCCATCACAACACCTAGGTAAGATAGATGAGCACTTTTTATCCCAGGTTACTTAGGAATAGTTTAGACAATTGGTCCAAGCCATTAAAAGAGTTGGCATTTGAGCTCACACTAAAACTCAAATGTGTCCTACACAAGACCTATTCTAACACAACCTACACATCGGTCAGCAACAGGGGCTACAGAGGCACAAAGAATTGGTTCAAGAATTTGCTCAGTAATGCCATCTCCCAAGGTGGATTTTCTAGAGTGAGATCTCCTATCTGACCATGCTCATAGCTGGTTTAAAGAGGATGGTGCTTAAACAGCCGTCTTGCCTGAGTGAAAATTTCACTTCTGCCAAAAACAAAACTGGTCAAACCTTTGGATGGATGAGTAGAATACAGCATATCTGGAGGGGTCTCCGAGGGGTTCAGTTTCTTGTTCACTCAGGGCTGCTGCAAAACCAGTCAAGCAGGGCAGAATTACTTCCTCATCAAAGGGTGGGATCCCTGGAAGGCAGGCAGGTCAGAGTGGAGGCGGGGAGTGGGGGGGGGGTGCAGTTTCTAGAAGCTCATCCAAAATACAACGTAGTTTCATATTTAGGAAGCAAAATAATAATACTTGCTGTTTTCATTTGAGCACCTGGACAAAGTAAAGGTC
Organism: Cervus canadensis; assembly: GCF_019320065.1. Classification (NCBI taxonomy): domain Eukaryota; kingdom Metazoa; phylum Chordata; class Mammalia; order Artiodactyla; family Cervidae; genus Cervus; species Cervus canadensis. Next base: position 15,307,988 of record NC_057393.1, read on the forward strand.
GACAATACTTCTTGGTGGCTGTAGCTGTGCCAGGCACCCTGATGCTAAACAAGGAGAAGAATCCATTAGAATTTGGAGACGGGGTTGCCTGTTCATCAGAAAGCACTGTGAGTTTGAGCTGAAGGAATGCCGGCCCCTCACTCCAGCCACTTACAGGTGACTTCTCAGAGGAAATCTTTCAGGGCAGAGAAAAATAAGTGTTGAATTGAAATCCCCAAATCCTCCGATAAGCACTGATCCACCATCTACCAGCTGAAGAGGAGGCGGCTCCAGGCTCAGACGTTCAGAGAAGCTGCTGCTTTTTGTTGTAAGAGAAAGGGGCTCCAGGGTTCAACCCTGAGCGCCATGTGCTTCAGACACATCTTCCTCTGAGGCCCGCCCCCAAACTCTCTCCTTTCTGGGACATGCTAGCAGGCTGGGCATGTTTCTCAGGGCAGAGCGGTCCCCTTCCCTGACCTGACCTGTGGGAGAGGTGCAGTTGGGTTTCCCCGGGAGAAAGGGTCTGCCATGTTATCCCCCAGAGCACTAGCAGGGCCCCGTCAGGGTAAGGCCTTATGTCAGGAGACAGACGGCCTGCCTGAGCCCCCGAGTGCAAGAACGGTCAGGGATACTTGGTCCTCCTGTGGGGTTGGAGAGAACAGAGGCATTTGGATCTGTCTTGGCTACTCCCTTCTTAATAACGCCAGACTGAGGCCCAGAAGAGAGGTGATGCAGACATGGGCCAGGACACAGACGGCAACGTGGGGACGAAACCCAAAACTCGACAAGGAACAAGCAGACTTCTCTTAGAAAACTCCTCAGCTATGCCACGACTGCACCAGAGTCAGAAAGAGGACTTTCACTGCCTCCTTGGTGGCTCCGTGATAAAGAACTCACCTGCCAACGCAGGAAACGCAGGTTTCATCCCTGATCAGGGAAGATCCCCTGGAGAAGGAAATGGCCACCCGGGAGCTCCAGTATTCTTGCCTGGGAAATCCCATGGACAGAAGAGCCTGGGGAGCTACAGTCCATGGGGTCGCAAAAGAGTCAGGCACGAATAAGTGACTAAACAACAAGAACGACTTATGTAAACACAGAACACATGGTTGGGACAGAGATTCTCAGTTTTGGCTGGAATCTTGGCCACTTAGGCGTCCATTCTCAGGAACAATCGAAGTGTTCAGCTTGCAATTCAAAGAGAACATGAAGGGAAACTACCCTGGTGGTCCAGTGGTTAAGACTTCACCTTCAAATGCAGGGTGTGCTGGTTTGATCCCTGGTCAGGGAGCTGAGATCCCATATGCCCCATGGCCAAAAAACCAAAATGTAAAACAGAGGTAGTATTGTAACAAATTCAGTAAAGACTTTAAAATGATCCACATCCAAAAACTCTTTTAAAAAACAAACCCAAAGAGAACATGTAGAAAAGGCCAACAAAAATCAGGTGAAGGAGAGAGAAATATATTTTGAATGTGGAATTCAATAATCAAATTTTATAACCAAGTCATAGATGGCAGATAAACTTATCCTTTGGTTAAGTGCTTTTTCCTAGATGATCTTGGGGAGGTAAAAAATATATATAACAAAACTGCATTGGCAATGGGGGTTGGAAGATCCAATGTTTTTATTTCAGCAATTAAATTCCTGATGAATAGCATACTATATCATAAAATGTTGGCTTTTTAAAGCAGGTTTGAACTTTTACACAATCTGTTTTAACACTGGCATGCATACCTGTATACATATATACTGAGATGGTTCTAATTCTTAATTTAAAAAATTTGATACAACTAAAATGTTAAATGTACACTATAATGAAAACACTGCTGTAACACCAACCAGATGGCTTGTATTCCTTGAAAAATTATTTAAAGCATTTTGACTTAGAATGATGACTTCATTGTTTAAAGAAATTCTAACTGTAAATAAAGGCAGCTCTTTGGCCTAGTGCAATGTATCCTTAATTTGCCTAATCCTAAGAACCACTGAGGTGCTTGCTTATTAAGCATATGAATCTCCAGGGTCCAATCCAGTCCTTCTGTATCTTAATCTCTACAGGCAAAGGTAGGAATGTGCACTGACCCAGGCAGTTCACATGATCAAGTTCCAAACTCATCTAAGTAAACTCACACCTATTTTAGCAAAGAGGCTTTGGAAAGTTGATTTTTTTTTAAAAAGTATATGTGGGTAGAATTCGTTCATTTGATTAGTTTTAATTTTTTAAAACTTTTATATGAAACACTCTTCAAATCATAGTTTTATGTTCAATGCCACAAGATGTATTGTGTATGACAACCAAATGTAAGGATCGATCCCTTCTTGCCAAATTTGAACATGAAAGTGACAATCGATGTTCCTGTCTAAATGTCACCAAGCAATCATTTAAAAAATGCTTTACTAAAACTATATATTTTGAAAGAGTCAAAGCTGCTATGGACCCAAATATCCAAGTGGATTTTTTTTAGAAATCTCTACAGTCTAGAAATATAGGAACTGACTTGAGGTTTTTAAGAAATCTTCATTTGCAAAAACCTACATGGCTCTTACAGATGGTAAAAATATGAATGAAAAATTAATAGATGAATTGATAAAACAATTGGTAGAAAAAGAGTGGCCCGGTGGCCCCACGATTGTTAAAAACCAGCTACATGTGCACTGAGGGCCCATCATGAAAGCTTTGTGTTTATTATGTCCACTATCTTCTAGGTTCACAACAGCTCTGCAAGGTGAGTATAGTAGCTTCCCCACACAGATGGTAAATCGGAGGCTTCGAAAGGGTAAAACTTGCCAGCACCACACAGCTCAAAGCTGGTTGCAACATCTGTCCTTGGGCCCAACCACCAGTCTGCACTCTAAGTGACCCCGCAGCAGCACAAAGCCATGTAGTCACTGCTGTCTTCCTGTAACCCAAAGAAAATGAGATATTGGGAAGCACAGTAAGGATCGATTACAGGTTGAAATATATTCTATTTGCAGTTTTCCTACTGAACATAACACCATAGTATATGGCATACATTTTCCTTCTATGTGTCTCACTAAATAAATTTTCATTTAAAAGCAATTATGAAAACCTCAGTCCTCTTCAAATGTATTAAATTGATCTGTGAGCATGTGCATCCTCTTCAACAAGAAATCTCTAACTGTCCACTATTAAAATGATTAAAATTGTTTTTTTTAACCAAAACTTTTCATTCTATTTAACCAAAGCTTTTCATCTTGGGTGGAGTAAGACATCCTAAAAGTTAAAGAATTTTTCAAAGTCATTCTAAACTGAAATGTACAGAGTTCCATTAAGGTAAGTTTTCAAGAGAATCAGTCATTTAATGCCTAACTTCTTGAACAGTATCTGTGTATACTTGTGGTTTCTTTTTTTTTTAAAGGAAGCTTCCAGATTAAAAGTGTTTGGGATGTGGGGGAAAAAGAAAATCATACAGATTCAAAGCAATTATCCCCAAGGTCTTTTCAATCTACTTCACATAGGGTGAAGTATTTTCTTGCCAGTAAAAAGCTTTGGAAAATTGAGAAGATATTGCATAATTTAGTCACAGAGTTAGCCATATTTAGCCCAGAAACACAGAGTATATGACTTTAACTTAACATTGCATTATGTCCCATAATTGTCTAAAATTCAAATTTACAAATTTTAAGAACTCTATGAGATTTGATATGAATGAGGCTTGACAATTCTTTCACAGTAATTCCATTTGTTTAGCCTCTCTAAAAATACAGCTGAAACAGATTTTACATTCAACTCTGTATATTTCTGTCTTTTTGTTATACGTGCTTTCATGATAACTGTTATAGAGTATTAAGCAAACTGGGCAATCATTTTATTTTTACATGATTCTACTTTTGTATTCATCGGTTTTGTCAATCTATTTTTCCAGGAGAGAAAAATCAACATTTAAAGGGCTCCCCAAAAAGCTAATAAAATTGCTTGATTGTTTTCAGGAGACATTTACAAACGTTGCTAAATTTCTTTCTTTTTTTTTGAAAGAAAATTTCATAGGGAGGTTAAAACAAACAGTTCCACTTCCTATCCCCACCAGAACCCCATAGGCTATAGATTAAATTGATCTAAGAATTAGTCTGACTTTTAACGCATGGAAAATAGCAAAATTATCATGCCAACATAATGAATGTATACTATAATTCATAAATGCCTAATCATCAAAACAATGACATAGTCATGGTTAGATGCAACCTAGCAATCTTATATATGATGCAACTACATATTTACGATCATTCCTGCTATACATCACATTCGATCCTCATCAAATTAAGCTGGCTATGTAAAAGTGGCATTGTGAAATAAACATTTAATATCACAATAGGGTCATATTCCACTACTGCACAACCATAGCATGCAAGTAACTATGCATTAGCTGTAAACAGTAAAGTGTCATTATCTTCCAGAAATCCAAAGAATGTGATAAGTACATAGAGAGTACTAAACATCAATTATATTTAAATGACTTTCATACTGAACAAAACTATACTGCACAAAGCAGCTTTGGATGTGTCTCTTGTCACTGCTCTCTTCATATATTCTGTAGTCACCTTGAAGTTAAGAAATTGCTGTTCCAAACAAGCTCTGTTCATCTACTGAGTTCTAGTGGACGGTTGTCAAAAATTAGGACACACATGATTCTACATTCCAATGTGAAAGCTGTCTTAAACCATCTTCCCTTTCTGCCATCATTCAGATGTTTGAATCATTAAGAATATGCTGAATGCGGGCAGTGACAAACTTACTTTATTTCTCAAATTGGAGACTTTCATGACACCAATGTGCTTGTGTTAGAAATAGAAATACTGTGTATGCTTGCCAGCAAATGCTCTTCTCTACTTGTATTCTAAGTGAAACAGTTGGCAGGAAGAAACCTGGGTCATATTATGACTTGGAGGGGGTTTTGACTCTAAAATGCTTTTCACAGCGTTTGTAAAAGGTAGATAAAATCTAGCAGCTAGGAGAGGAGGGCCAAAAGAACGTGATCTGTTCTTATAAAAATGCAGATGGATCATTGAGGTCTGATCCAATGATTCCGAGGCAATTAAAAAAATTACCATATTAGAGCAGAAGCTTGCATACTGTAAAATAACTATTTCAGCTCTCTTCAGGTTTGTGGCATTGGAGGCTGGTTTGGGAAGGAGGAGAAAAATTGATTGCTGGACAGGCTTTTCCATGCTCTATCAGCTCTGATAATGAGTTAGGCAGTTGGCATGGACGACAGCAATGTCCTCGTCACTCAGAATTCTAATAAACCTCCTGTGAAGTTGCACAATACCATCTAGCCAAATGGATTCATCTTGGTCTGCATTCCAGTTAGGTGGAAAAGAATCACATTTGAAAACTGAGTTTGGACATGATACGGTCCTGTGAAATATTTAAATACATTTACCTACATTCTACTAAATCAAAATCTTGCTTTTACATTTACAAGGAGATAAAATAGTATTTAAAGCCATTGCAGTTTGTTCATTTCCTGTTCATATACAAGTGACATAAGTTTGCTTAGGAGGCAAAAACTGTACATTTCTCATTACTCAGGCATTATAAAATGTCTTTCTTTAAAGCCCTGGGATATAAACAGTTTGGTTTATATGAATTACATATTTTTCATCTGCATTAAGAAACAATATACATCTTTTTTTTTTCCAGAGTACTTTAATGTTATCTATGATAAGCCTAAGATAGCTGTAAAAACTAATTTTATCAACTGTGACCATCAATACTATATTAATTTTATAAAACTCAGGAACATTCTTTGGCCACTCGGGTCATTCCCCTTTCAGAGGGAATTGTGTTTGGGCCCTGGGACCATACAGAGATTTGTCTCCGTGAAAACTGAGGCCTTGGACCAGCCTTTAATGGAAGCCATTTACAGAGTCAAATATGACAGAACCTACAAGAGCAGTTTCTATTTCTCAGACACAAGTTCCTTGACGCGTTGAGAGGTGGTGTTTTCGATTTCGGACTCCTGAAGTTTTGTCTTTACTATCTGAAGGCTTCTGCTGTGAAATATCTATTAGGGCACTGGCAATTGCAATACCTGGAAGAAGAGGAAAAAGGCAGGTTAGACATTTTTGGGATGGCAACAGTGGTGGCCTCGTATTTTTTTATACTCAGCAATCAAACATGTAGCTGTTTACTGGAAGTTGTCAAATGGTTTACCCTTTACTTATAATATATCTTGTTTTACTTTTTTTCAAGTGAAACATAGTTGACTTACAACACTGTAATAATTACTGCTATATAGCACAGTGATTCAGTTATATGCATAAATACATTCTTTTTTACATTTTAAAATATTTCTAACCTTGGACATATGAACTGTATACATGAAGAAGAGCAAGGACCTAACAAAATCAACTGACTCTGACTTTGGACAATCAAATTGCTGTGTGACAAAACACCACCATCAGTGTGGATATGACTCCATACCTTTGTTTCTATGTCCAAACACAAGTGTGTTCTACAAGTATAAGGAACTTGTAGTGTTACTATTGGTTGTGTGTGTGTGTGTGTGTGTGTAACAAAAGTCAGCATATTGTTGTTTTTTTAATTAGAGTAGTTTTAGGTTTACAGAAATGTTGAACCAATATTGACACATGATTATTAGCTAAAGTCTATAGTTTACATTAGGGATCACACTTTGGGCTGTACACAAAGTTCTATCGGTTTTGATAAATGCATACTGTCATATACTCACTGTGAAAGCATCATCCAAAATAGTTTCATTGCCCTAAAAAGCTCCTGGGCTTTACCAGTTTATCCTTCCCCTTCCCCTGAGCTTATGGTAACCACTGATCTTTTTTCAAATATCTCTATAGCTTTGCATTTTCCAGAATGTCATATAGTCGGAATCACACAGTATGTAGCCTTTTCAGATTGTCTTGTTTCACTTAGCAATATTCCTTTAAGTTCCACCATATCTCTTTTTGGCTTGATGACCCATTTCTTTTTATTGCAAAATAATATTCCATTGTATTGATGTACTACAGTTTGTCCATAGGGTCACAAGAGTTGGAGACAACTTGGTGGCTAAACAGAAGCAGCAGCAATAACATATGATGTTGAGCATCTTTTCCTATACTAATTTGTCATATGTACATATTTCTTTAGTGAGGTATCCATTCAGAGCTTGTCTATTTTTAATTTTCTTGTTTGTGTTCTTATTGTTGAATTTTAAGAGATTTCTTTTACATTTTGGATACCAGTTCTTTTTCAGATACAGGTTTAGCCAATATTGTCTACCAGACTGTTCTCTGTCTTTTCATTCTCTTACATTGCTCTTAAGAGGTAAGAAAGTAACCTAGGGATAGAGCTATGAAATGCACATAGAAGAAAGACAACTTGTAGAAATTTAGTGAATAAATGTCTTAAAAATAAGAAAAAGATCATTAGTATTATCAGTAGAATATCTACATGAAAGTAGATCTCTAGCTATCAAAGGTAATGAAGAATATTGTTTTGTCCTCTGATTGACAGGAACATGTGTTAATACGTACAGGAATAGTAAAGCCTTTCCTACATTTATACAAGCAATGGCTGAATCCAATACCCTGGTTTCAATTAGGTTCAGTTCAGTTCAGTTGCTCAGAAGTGTCTGACTCTTTGGGACCCCATGGACTGCATGGACCAGACTTCCCTGTCCATCACCAACTCCCGGAGCTTGCTCAAACTCATGTCTATCGAGTTGGTGATTCCATCCAACCATCTCATCCTCTGCCATTCCCATCTCCTCCTACCTTCAAACTTTCCCAGCATCAGGGTCTTTTTCAATGAGTCAGTTCTTCACATCTGGTGGCTAAAGTATTGGAGTTTCAGCTTCAGCATCAGTTCTTCAATGAATATTCAGGACTGATTTCCTTTAGGATGGACTGGTTGGATCTCCTTGCAGTCCAAGGGACTCTCAAGAGTCTTCTCCAACACCACAGTTCAAAAGCATAAATTCTTCAGTGCTCAGCTTTTTTTATAGTCCAACTCTCACATCCATACATGACCACTGGAAAAACCACAGCTTTGACTAGATGGACCTTTGTTGGCAAAATAATGCCTCTGCTTTTTAATATGTTGTTTAGGTTGGTCATAGTTTTTCTTCCAAGGAGCAAGCATCTTTTAATTTCATGGCTGCAGTCACCATCTGCAGTGATTTTGAAGCCCAAGAAAATAAAGTCTCTCACTGTTTCCATTGTATCCCCATCTACTTGACATGAAGTGATGGGACCAGATGCCATGATCTTAGTTTTCTGAATGTTGAGTTTTAAGCCAACTTTTTCACTCTCCTCTTTCACTTTCATCAAGAGGCTCCTTAGTTCCTCTTCACTTTCTGCCATAAAGCATGGTATCATCTACGTATCTGAGATTACTGATATTTCTCCCAGCAGACTTGATTCCAGCTTGTGCTTCATCCAGCCTGGCATTTCTCATGATGTACTCTGCATATAAGTTAAATAAGCAGGGTGACAATATACAGCCTTGATGTACTCCTTTCCCAATTTGGAACCAGTCCATTGTTCCATGTCCAGTTCTAACTGTTGCTTCTTGACCTGCATACAGATTTCTCAGGAGGCAGGTAAGGTGGTCTAGTATTCCCATGTCTTGAAGATCATTTTCCACAGTTTGCTATGATCTACACAAAGGCTTTGGCATAATCAATAAAGCAGATGTTTTTCTGAAACTCTCTTGCCTTTTTGATGATCTAACGGATGTTGGCAATTAGATCTCTGGTTCCTCTACCTTTTCTAAATCCAGCTTGAACATCTGGAAGTTCACGGTTCACGTACTGTTGAAGCCTGGCTTGGAGAATTTTGAGCATTACTTTGCTAGCATGTGAAATGATTGCAACTGTGCGGTAAAAAAACTGACCTTTTCCAGTCCTGTGGCTACTGCTGAGTTTTCCAAATTTGCTGGCATGTTGAGTGCAGCACTTCCACAGCATTATCTTTAGGATTTGAAGTAGCTCAACTGGAATTCCATCACCTCTACTAGCTTTGTTTAAAGTGACGCTTTCTAAGGTCCGCTTGACTTCGCATTCCAGGATGTCTGGCTCTAGGTGAGCGATCACACCATCATGTTTATCTGGTTCATGAAGATCTTTCTTGTACAGTTCTTCTGTGTATTCTTGCTACCTCCTCTTAATACCTTCTACTTCTTTTAGGTCCATACCATTTCTGTCCTTTATTGTGCCCATCTTTACATGAAATGTTCCCTTGGTATGTCTAATTTTCTTGAACAGATCTCTAGTCTTTCCCATTCTATTGTTTTCTCTGTTTCCTTGCACTGATCACTGAGGAAGGCTTTCTTATCTCTCCTTGCTAATCTTTGGAATTTGCATTCAAATAGGGATATCTTTCCTTTCCTCCTTTGCCTTTCACTTCTCTTCTTTTCACAGCTATTTGTAAGGTCTCCTCAGACAACCATTTTGCCCTTTTGCATTTCTTTTTCTTGTGGATATCTTAATCACTACCTCCTGTACAATGTCAGGAACCTCCATCTATAGTTCTTCAGGTACTCTATCAGATCTAATCCCTTGAATCTATTTGTCACTTCCATTGTATCATTGTAAAGGATTTGATTTAGGTCACACCTGAATGGTCCAGTGGTTTTCCCTACTTTCTTCAATTTAAGTCTGAATTTTGCAGTAAGGAATTCATGATCTGAGCCATAGTCAGCTCCCAGTCTTATTTTTGCTGACTGTGTAGAGCTTCTCCATCTTTGGCTGCAAAGAATATAATCAATCTGAGTTTGGTATTGACCATCTGGTGATGTCCATGTGTAGAGTCTTCTCTTGTGTTGTTGGAAGAGGGTGTTTGCTATGACCAGAGCATTCTCTTGGCAAAACTCTATTAGTTTTGCCCTGCTTCATTTTGTGCTCTAAGGCCAAATTTGCCTGTTACTCCAGCTATCTCTTGACTTTCTATTTTTGCATTTCAGTTCCCTATAATGAAAAGGACATCTTTTTTGGGTATTTGTTCTACAAGGTCATATAGGTCTTCATGGAACTGTTCAACTTCAGCTTCTTCATTACTGGTTAGGGCACAGACTTGGATTACTGTGTTATTGAATGGTTTGCCTTGGAAATGAACAGAGATCATTCTGTCATTTTTGAGATTGCATCCAAGTACTGCATTTCAGACTCCTTTGTTGACGATGATGGCTACTCCATTTCTTCTAAGGGATTCTTGCCCACAGTAGTAGATGTAATGGTCATCTGATTTAAATTACACCATTCCAGTCCATTTTAGTTCACTGATTCCTAAAATGTCAACGTTCACTCTTGCCATCTCCTGTTTGACCACTTCTAATTTACTTTGATTCATGGACCTAACATTCCAGGTTCCTACGCAATACTGCTTGTTACAGCATTGGACTTTACTTCCATCACCAGTCACATCCACAACTGGGCACTGTTTTTGCTTTCGCTCCGTCTCTTCATTCTTTCTGGAGTTATTTCTCCACTCTTCTCCAGTAGCATATTGGGCACCTACTGACCTGGGGAGTTCATATTTCAGTGTCATATTTTTTTGCTTTTTCATACTGTTCACGGGGTTCTCAACGCAAGAATACTGAAGTGGTTTGCCATTCCCTTCTCCAGTGGACCATGTTTTGTCAGAACTCTCTACCATCATCCATCTGTCTTGGGTCACCCTCATACCCTGGTTTATCACAGCAGTATAGGAACCATTTTAGTTTCTGTCGACTTCCAAAGAATTTTTGAATAAAGTGAGATGTGCCAAATCCCCATGCTAATCCATGAGATGAGACTGCTTGCTTCAAGAAGTCACCAATTTCCCTTTTGCAAGGTCTTGGAGACTTGACTCTGAATTGATTTGAACCAGTCCCTGAGCTCTCACAGACATCTTCTCAATGTGCTGCTCTTACAGGAAGGCCTCACATTGGAATCTCATGCTATGCAAGGTGTTGTTGAATTATTTTATTCCTTTGGGTCAACGTATACTAGATAAGTCTCAAATATGATCTGACAAGAACAGAACTCCAGAGATTTATGACCAGAAAGGAATGCCAGTGAGGGGAAATGGGCAGTATAAGAAGGCCAGCTAGTCTCCTGCACAGTACTGTGCTGTAGAAATCAAGGGAAAGGGGGGTTCACGTCACCTGCATAAAGTACTCAAGGGGCCAGCAGGTGAGGCTTGCCACAGAGGCCTTTGGATCCGCTCAAGGAAGATTCTGGTGATCCTGGAGTCATTTCCGTACTTAGCCAGACAATTCAGCAGGTAATGAGGTGAGAGGGAGTGTGGCCAACATATATTAGTTCTATGTTGATGACATTTGTCAATGGAAAGAGGTAAGTAAGCTGGTACACAGAGGAAGCAGCAGGGTCAGATGAGATCTAGGTGAATGCATGTGATGATCTGAGTACATATATTTTTTAAAGGAAAACAGGGTTTCAGGTACATTTGAAAACAGAAGAGAAGGTATTTATGCAGAAGGAGAAATTAATGGTGTTATGGAGGGAAGGGATTAAAAAATTAATCACTGGCTAGGCTGATAATCTTCCATATTTCCCTTTTAAGAGTTGCTGCTAAATAAACTACTCTTTCAGGATATTAAATAACTATCCTGAGTTTCTTAGAGATAATACAAGCTCACAGGTTCAAAATTTAAATAAAAACTGCTTTTGTGACCTATGAAGAGTCCATATGAACTTCTGAAGTGTAAAAAATGGACGTTTTAACCACTTACTCTGCTGTAAGAAAGAATTATTTTGTTATTTCTTTAAGGGAGGGAGTTGAAGCACTTTAAAAACAAACAAACAAACAAACAAACCACAGACCATGGTTGTGCTAAGTGACAGTTCTGTTCAGACAGGCATTACGTTTCCAAGGATCTCCTGGCACACTTATGTCAAAATTTACAACCTTCTGTTATTTTATCCTTGGCACCATCTTATCCAGAGACAGCCAAATATGAAAAATAATACATGTCTCTTTTAATGTGGACAGAGACCACTTACACTAATTCCGATGATCACAGCATCCAAATATGAAATCATGTTATTCATTAAACTACTGCATGACCTCGTCCAAAGAGCCCTGAGAAATAACACTTTCCCACTTACATGTGGCTGCAAACATTGTTTTCCATACAGAAGATACATGGCCAAGAGAGAAGTAAACAGCTTAAGTGGCCAAAACAGGAAATTTTATGCTAATCCTAAACTGTGACTGTATCTGTGTATTTTGGGGTATGAAGTCTGGGTTTACTAATGATTTGTAAGCTTAGAAACATTCAGTTGAAACTAATCAGTCACAAGACATATTTCAGTCCTTAATTTAAAACTAAAATTACAGATCACGCTTGTTTCTAATTTGACAGCTTTTTATCCTTTCTTATGAAAACTGAACAACCAATTGCATTTTCAGATTCTACATTAACAGCAATTTGTATTCAAGAAACTGTTCTTTCCTCCAGGCAGTGATGTTTGAGTGACCACCACATATACTCAGAGGGCCATTTGCCCAGGTCTTATCTTCTTAATGGGCTAAATGATGCTTTTATTCAAATTTAAGCTTCAGTCCTTTCACTGGACCACACAACTGGTGACACACCATGAGTTCTTCTGCATTTAAATCCTGTAATCTAATTACAAACAGCACAATCATCATAATAACTGCATGTATGTGTGTGTGCCTTGTGTTAAATTAAGTGTAAGTTTTTATTACTATGTTTGCATTTCTTCATATTTTCATATATGTGTGTATGTGTGCTAAGTTGCTTCAGTCCTGTACGACTCTTTGCGACCCTTTGGACTGGAGCCTGCCAGGCTCCTCTGCCTGGAATTCTCTAGGGAAGAATACTGGAGTGGGTTGCCATGCTTCTTCCAAGGGATCTTCCCAACTCAGATTGAACTCAGGTCTCCTATGGTTCCTGCATTGCAGACAGATTCGTCACCACTCAGCCACTGGGAAGCCCACTCATATATGAAGAACTTTTAAAAATTGCAACAATAACCCCAAAACTGATAGGTCCTCCTTCATCCTGTAAGAGGCCCTGGACACAAAAGTAAACTGGAGAGACAAAAATCCTATCTTCTTAAATTGTCTTAAATTTAATGAGTGTGTGAAGGACTCATCAAAAAAGAGAGAGAGAGAAATTAAAGTAATTTCTATCATTACCTTTCAGCATATTTATTGTAAGGAACCTACTTTTCTTAATTGAGAAAAGGACGTCAAATCAGTAGCTCTTTAAAGAAAGAAAATATTGCCTCCTTTCTCCCAGAAAATGTAACAGTTATATGCTGGTAAGAGACTGAAGATATAGATAATGGCCAGATGATATATGAAAACAGAACTCTGGCCCATAGGCTGTAGCAACCTGCACAGGAAACCAACCTCTTATCTACAATCACCAGCCCAAGAACCCCACCTGCTAGGGCAGGCTTACAGGAGTCAGACTGCTATCTTTAGTAACAATTCAGGGTGTCAAACAATTACCCCTGTAACAAGGAGCCCTGAAAAGTCAGGACTTGGTTAATGACTGACAGCTTCCCTAATTTTTGTCCCTGTTTTCAACTTAGGACCTACTGGAGAAAGGTAAACATATATCCCTAACCAACCATATGGGCTTCCCTGGTGGCTCATATGGTGAAGAATCTGGCTGCAATGCAGAAGACCAAAGTTCGATCCCTGGTCGTGAAGATCCCCTGGAGAAGGGAATGGCAACCCACTCCAGTATCCTTGCCTGGGAAATTCCATGGACAGAGGAACCTGCAGTCCATGGGGTTGCAAAGAGTTGGACATGACTGAGTGGCTAAGCACACAACCAATCACGTAGGATGTCAAGCTTCAGGTTAGCCCGCCTCTAGCCTTCCAGCTCTCTAGTGCCAGCAGTCTCCAAGAAGCACATACTTGAAGGCCTCTCTTTTTTTCCATTATAGAATGTTTCCACACATTTGCCTGTCTCTTAAGTCTTCGCGGGGCTTCCCCAGTAGCTCAGTGGTAAAGAATCTGCCTGCATTGCAGGAGACGCAGATTCGATCCTTGGGTCAGGAAGATTCCCTGGAGAAGGAAATGGCAACCAGTTCCAGTATTCTTGCCTGTGAAATCCCATGGACAGTGGAAGCCTGACACGCTACAGTCCATGGGGTCGCCAAAGAGTCAGACGTGATTTAACAACTGAACAACATGTCTCTGCCACAGTGCAAGCAAGCAATGATGGATGACTCCCTCACTGTGTAGCAAGTTCTGAATGAGCTGTCTTTGCTTCTAATTTGGTTGGTCTTGGCTTACTGTCACACTGGCAATGAGGAAATAAAGGCAGCTTGAGATCTTTCCCGGATTGTTAAGAAAATGTACATCAAGAAAATCAAAGCAACTTAGAAATGAGGTCTCCGAATTGGTCTTTGAAGCAAATGCTTTCTCCTGGTTTAGATTTCACTAGGAACTTTTTCCCAGTGAGAGATTTTTCTGGTGATGATCCCGCACTCCGAGAGCCGCTGGAGAAAGTACTTCCTCCTGGCAGAAGGCTGCGCAGTGGCGCACGCCCCGTGTTCCATTAAAATCGGGTCACTCCTGAAGATCATTTTTCAAAAAGTCACACAAATCATCTGATGAAATCCACTTATTGTGTTCTCTAGGCCTAGCACAGTTTCTTGTTATCAAAGCAATACAATTAACCAGGGGAACAATTCATTATTTTAGACTGGTGGTCTAAAGGAATTTCATTTACCATGTCAAGATGATGCACAGACGCTGCAGGCTAGCAAAATTTACATCAAAATATGCCGGGAGATTCAATACATATGCTGGGGTTTAGGTATTTATTATAAGCTTTACCTTTTAGGACTTTTAGTTCTTCTATACCAGCTACTATAATATTTAGATTATTTAAAATATGAATTATCAACCTCATAAGGGAGAAGGTGCCATCTTCTATCTCCTATTCCATTTTCCATGGCCTCTTGGCATTCTGGACTGGCGCTTGCTAATGGGGAGTGGCAGCAAGGCTGCCCTGGTTCATCCAGGGTGGAGCAAACTGGGAGAAAAGCAGGCTTCTTTGGGGCCATGCACATTTCTTTCAGAACACTGGCACCGTTTAGTAGTCACTGGTTCAGAAGCCAAGAGCTACCAGAGATATTTAGAACATGTAGAAGATGCACCCAAATCAGGCCTTTACTCGGGACCTCAGATTAAAAAACGCTTTCCTCTTAAATTTAAGAACTTCATTTCTCAGTAAATACGTACAGACACATCCGAAAGAGAAAGCAATGGAAATGAGTACTAAATAATTTAAATGGTAAATATATCTTTCTAAGACCACTAAGTTTGAGATAAAAACCACCAAGGAGAAACATTAGGAATTTAGTTATCTTGAGTAAAGCTTTAGCTTTTTCTAATGGAAGTGAAATGGTATTAGTAGGTGCCAGCAGTAACAATCTAATCATAAAATTACTGATGTGTGTTTGTTTTTTTTAACAATTATGCAGAACAATTAATAAGTACAGTAATAAAATACTGCACATCAAATGAAATTGCCTTGGAAAGAACACTCTCGCTTTATGTACCAACATTGCACTTCCATTTTACATTTGAACAGAGCCTCAGAAAAGTCATTCATTTCGAAATGTTCTCCTCCCAAGTCTGTGTAAGAGCAGGCACCACTATATATTTTAATTTTCCAAGAAAACAGCTTCATTAGGCGTGAAAGGTTAATTGCAGGTTTAAGTGGAGCTCAGGGAATGGTTCTGGGTCTGTAGTGAATTGCACAGCCTGCTTCAGGAAGACTTGAATGAGTGCTGTAAACTGTTTGCCCCGCTGGAATGTTTTACTACCTCATTTACTATCTGTCTTCTTTTACGGCTTGTATTTGTAGTTCTTCTAAACCTTTAATGGCTACAGTTTTATTTCACTGTAATCAGATTTAAATGGAAATACCATGCTGGGATGTTTAAATGCTTTCCCTCTGATTGTATACAGCTACATACTACTGATCGGAGTCTTGGCTATCCTTCACACGATTAAGAAAGTGACTTTGGGAAACTTCGGTGTGACATAGACTCGTGCTATTGTGCAGACTGAATTTAATATTCAGTGTGGCCACCCTTGCCAACAGGCAACTAAGGCTGGATGCATAATTAGAAAATATGCATTTCCATTTTAATTTATCTGTTGGAAGGCCAGCACCACTGAAGTCATTATTAGGCAAAACTCCAAAGGTTACATTGTTGAACAAAAATTGAAATACTTCAAGTGCTGAAGACACTGGAATGACAAATGGACTAGTCATATTTGTCTGAAACTTAGAGAGCTTTCCCTTCACCTACTAAAAACCAGTGATAACTACAGATGCCAGTGTTTAAATACAAATGATAATTGTCTTTTGGTTTATAAAATTTTGTTTGGCCTTTAACACATTATAATATTTTAAATTTTCATTTAATTACACACTATAAAATTCTACAAAATGTAATCTTGCTTGAGCACCACAGTGCTGAGCACTTCCTGAATTTTATATGAAATATTTCCTCATTGGTTAGAATGAGCTGAAAAGATCATGGACAGTACTGTCTCAAGTCATTGTTTAAGGCAAAATCCTCATGGTTTTTCACAAGCAAAGTTTCTCTTAGATCTTTTCAGTTCTGATTTTAATTACATACTAGGAAATTTTATTCAGTCATTTGAAATACTTTGTGACTCTTTTTAGAGCCAGGAACATTGTTAAGAACCAGCTTTGCAGCTGCCTCTTCATGCTTTTAAGTAAATTTGTAACTGAGAATTCCCTGTTTCTAAGCCAACAGGGAAAATATATCCTAGTATTTTCTTAATTCAATTAAAAAAAACTGTTATATGATAATCCCTTCTTTTAAGCCCTAATTATCTTTAATTTAAGAGCATACTGTTTATTGAAGAAACTGAACTAGAGCAGTTTTATAAAAATTGCAATATTTATTTTCCATTATGTAGAGACACTGTATTTTAGCATTTCTAGTAGTATAATGTCATTGTTTGCTTTAGATTAAATGTGATTATATGTAAAAGTATTTTATAGAGTGTTATATAAAGTGAGCTAATTATTTCAATAATAGAATAATAAAGTTTTTTTTCTGTGTGTGTGAGTGTGTGCTCAGTCATAACCCACTAACCCTGTGGACTGCAGTCCGGCAGGCTCCTCTGTCCATGGGATTTTCTAGGCCAGAATACTAGAGTAAATTGCTAATTCCTACTCCAGGATCTTCCCGACCCAGGACTGAACCTGTGTCTCCTACACTGATAGGTGGATTCTTTAACCCTGAGCCATCTGGGAAGCTCAGAATAATAAGATACTACCACCAATAATAAGAAATCACAATCAAATCATAAATGTTCAGAAAACTCGGAATTCCTAAGGATCAAAAAGTTATTTCAACAGCAGATCACTTCATTCAACTATTATTTCTTGAGTGCCTACTATATGCCAGGTCCATTATGGTTAAGCTCATAAGACAGATAAGACATAAAAGATTCTGTAGCTCCTGATGTTTACATTATAGTGAATCAAGCTCATGTATTCTTTTGACTAAGTTACTGTGAGGATTGAATGTGAAGGGCTTAGAGAAGTCCCCGGCATATAAAAGCTCAAATGTGTCTGTCACCATCATCATTATCAACAGTGGGAAATTTGAAGTCAAATAGGAAATCGGTAAAACATTGGGTGTTCAAGATTTTGTCTCTATCCTTTAGGATCATCCATTCAATAATTCACTCAAAAACACAGTATAGCTATCATGTGGAATGAGAAAAGAAGGGGAAAAATTGATAGAAAGACATCACAGATGGTATCACTTGAGAACAATCCTGTCTGTCAGGTGATACTTTATTCAGAACTCAAGTCAATTATTTTAATACTCTGGATAATAAACATGAGAACTTGCTCATGAACATATGAATGACTTGGGTGTGTTGCCTGTTTATTAAGGAATGTAAAAATAATTGAAAGTGATAATGGCAAAATAGATGAATGACAATACTCAATAAAGAAAACATTTAATTAATACTGCTTGCACTATTAAAGATACCACTAATAATTAACTTGCATCCATTTTTTAGAATTAAAAATGCTTTTACATTAATTATCTAGGTTGTTCCTCAAGACTGTTCTGTTGAAGTAGGCCGGGAAGCTATTTATATCCTTGCCTCACAGATGGCCAGAATGAGGCACAGACTGATTGAATGAATAGTTCAGGCTCACACAGCTGGTGGTCATGGCAGGACCTGAACCCAGGATTCTAGATCCTTTGACTCCCACTTTGCTCACCTTATTCCCATTAGCAGGAAACTTCTGTGTTAGTACAAATGGCTAACACATGATTTTGAACCAAAAGAAAAAGAAAATAAACTGGTAGGGATTTAAAATCAGTTATGGTCAAAGGCATTAATTATTGCTAATAGTAATAAAGCATCATCAACTCAACAGACATGATGAATTGAAGTGAACTCTGGAAGACAGTGAAGGACACAGAAGCCTGGAGAGCTGCACTCCACTGGGTCACAGAGAATTGGACATGACTTAGTGACTGAACAACAACATAGTTATAAAAACAACAATAATAATATAAACAAGAACTATTCTGTCAATACTATTGCCAGGCATTACATGCCAGGCATTGCCCGCCGCACTTTATATGCATTATTTTATCCATTTATGCAGATAGGAGTGGATGACAATACAGGTTAAACCCATCAACATGCATTGAGGGCATATTGCAGGCAGTGTGGTTGAGGTTGGTTGTTGTCAAAGTGTGAACAAGTGAAAATGAAAATCGCTCAGTTATGTCCGACTCTTTGTGACCCCATGGACTGTAGCCTGCCAGGCTCCTCTGTCCATGGCATTCTCTAAGTCAGAGTACTGGAGTGGGTAGCCATTCCCTTCTCCAGGGGATCTTCCCAACCCAGGAATTGAACCAGGGTCTCCTGCATTGCGGGTGGATTCTTTGCCAGCTGAGCTAAAGAGTCACTACCAAATAGCATCAAGCGAGGACAATGATATTGTACAAAAGCTCCTAGATTTGCTAACAGTGGCACAGAGAAAAATTCTACAAAGTAGGCATGAAGCAAGAGAGGAAGAAAGATACAAGTGAGAGCCGAGGGTGGGTATGGAGGTCGAAGATTCCCAGGGAAGATGATCTCTGAGCTGAGGTTGAATGAGGAGAAGGAAGTAGTCAGATGAAGACTATTGGCATGAGGAATGTGGTATGTTCTCGGTGAAGTGAAGTCGCTCAGTCGTGTCCGACTCTTTGCGACCCCATGGACTGTAGCCTACCAGGCTTCTCCGTCCATGGGATTTCCCAGACAAGAATACTGGAGTGGGTTGCCATTTCCTTCTCCAGGAGATCTTCCTGACCCAGGGATTGAACCCGGGTCTCCTGCATTGTAAGCAGACGCTTTACCGTCTGAGCCACCAGGCCAGTCAGTCATGTTCTGGGTGGAGGGAACTAAAATGTGCACAGCATGGAGACAAAGGATGTCTGGGAAGCCTCCGGACATTTGCTATGGGGGGAACATAGGTGTGAATGGAGAATGATGAGAGAGAAGAAAGATAGTTAAGCAGAAGTGGGTCCACAAACTGGCCTTAGGTGCCAAAGTAGGAAATAGACTTTTAACCTATAAGCCAGAAAGAGACATGGAATGGTTTTTAGGAGGGGAGAGGCATAATCAGACTTTTCAAAGACTCACCTTTGAAAAGCATTTCAAAGAGATACCTCTACTGGTAGCACTGACAGACTGGAGTAGTGGGTGAGTTTACAATTATCAAAACCAGATAAGAGAGAGACAATAAGGAGAAAGAAAATCGGGGGAGAATGGAGACATATACATGCATGACCGTGCACCTGAAACTATCACAACACTGTTAATTGGTTCTCTTCCAATATAAAATTAATAGCGAACTGCCATATGACCCAGCAATCCCACTCCTGGGCATACACACTGAGGAAACCAGATCTGAAAGAGACACGTGCATCCCAATGTTCATCGCAGCACTGTTTATAATAGCCAGGACATGGAAGCTGCCCATCAGCAGACGAATGGATAAGGAAGCTGTGGTACATATACACCATGGAATATTACTCAGCCATTAAAAAGAATTCATTTGAATCAGTTCTAATGAGATGGATGAAACTGGAGCCCATTATACAGAGTGAAGTAAGCCAGAAAGATAAAGACCATTACAGTATACTAACACATATATATAGAATTTAGAAAGATGGTAAGGATAATCCTATATGCAAAACAGAAAAAGAGACACAGATGTACAGAACAGACTTTGGGACTCTGTGGGAGAAGGCGAGGGTGGGATGTTTCAAGAGAACAGCATCAAAACATGTATATTATCTAGGGTGAAACAGATCACCAGCCCAGGTTGGATGCATGAGACAAGTGCTCGGGCCTGGTGCACTGGGAAGACCCAGAGGGAGCGGGTAGAGAGGGAGGTGGGAGAGGGGATCGGGATGGGGAATACATGTAAATCCATGGCTAATTCATGTCAATGTATGACAAAAACCACTACAATATTGTAATTAGCCTCCAACTGATAAAAATAAATGAAAAAAAAAAAAGGGAGAAAAGGGATGAACAGGACAGATATTTAAGAGAGATTAATATGGGAGATTAAAAATAGGGAGGAGCCTTGTACGACTTCCAGCTTTCCAGTTTGGGTGGCTGAATGCATACAGATGCTATCTGCTACTATATGAAGGAGGACCAGGAACAATCAAGGTGTGCGGAAGTGGGTGGATCACTTGCTCAGTTCTAGACATCCTGAATTTGATGACCTGTGGAACATCAAGTGGAGATGTCTAGATGGAGATGCAGATGTGAAGCCTGGGAATAAGTCGAGCCCCGTGAGGCTATTTGCATATATTGAATATGAAGACTTTCTAAATGTACGGATGAGTAATGCTAGCTGTTACAATAGCTAAATCCTGCAATCTCAATGGCTTAACAAATAGAGATTTGTTTCTCACTATATAAAGACTGAGGTGGGAGCCCTGATTGGTGTCAGGATGTGTGAGGGGATAAAGAAAGCATCTATTCTATGTAGTTCCTCAGGGAGCCAGCCTGATGATGCATCACTCTGGGGTTTCCAGAGTGCCTTGAGCACTGAGATACTGGGGTGTAGTTTTTTTTTTTAAGATTTATTTATTTACTTTTGGCTTCACTCGGCTTCGTTCCTGCATGTGGGCTTTCTCTAGTGGCAGTGCACAGACTTCTCACTGCAGTGGCTTCTCTTGTTTTGGAGCATGGGCTCTAGGTGTGTGGGCTCAGCAGTTGTGGCTCACAGGCTTAGCTGCCTCATAACATGTGGGATCTTCCCGGACTAGGGACCGAACTTGTGTCCTCATTGCAAGATGGATTCTTAACCTCTAGACTACCAGGGAAACCCCCTAACTTTTTGGCTAATTTTAAAAACAGTTTTATTTAAGACACTACATTTTTCACTTACAACACAGTGCTGGTAAATGCAATGTTACTTTCTCTCCCTGTGCACACATTCCACGTTCATTTATCAAGAATGCCCAGTTATTTACTACAGCAGTTCAACTTTAAAACTGCCATGAAATGGGGCCTTCAATGTTTTGTGTGGTGGCAGGTGGGAGAAGAGAGGATGAAGAAGGTTCAACTCCTTCTAAACCACCTTGGACCAGAAAAGCTCAAGACTCTGTTTCAATGCCATCAGCTTCCCAGAAATAATTCTCCACCAGGGGAGGGAAGGAGAAATCTTGGCTGAAGGGCCAGCAGCCTTTGCCACTGGAGTGGATAAAGCCTGGTAGAAAGAGAGTAAGAGGGAGAGAAGGACCAAGCAGAGGGCTGGTAATGGAGAAGGGGAACCCATGAGAAGATCTGAACATCCCAAAACATAGGAGAAAGACAGAACTGAGACAGTCCACAGACTCTTTAAGACTAGGCAGTGGCTAGTTACAACCTGTGGCTCCTGTTTCTGTTTGCAATAAATAGCCCCCCAATTCCATGACAACTGTAAGCCAGCTGAGTTTCTGGCTTCCAAGTTTTTCTTGGTTTGGAATTCAGAGTGTCCCCAGAGATTTCTCTTGGAAGGAAGTTGGAGAAGGTGGCTGCTAAGGTCACTTCTGGCTCCATGAATTTATGACTGCAGCTGCCTTTCTCCAGCAGGCCAGCAGCGGGGACCCAGCATCTCTGCTGACCTCCTCTCTCACATATGTTCCCACGTGACTGCCACAGGTACCACTGTGAAGTCAGGGGACTAGCTGGGTTCAAGATAGTCCTTGCTAGAAATCTGCACTTATTTTTGGTAGTTAAGGACTCGGGAAGGAATGTATATACTTCTACCTGAGTGAGAATCACAGTGGTAATATCAGGTATGTGTTGTTACTTATTCTTTGTCAGGTATGGTTTCTATTAATATGATGCCATTAAAGAAACTGGCTCTAAGTCTCACATCAGAGAAGTAAAGAGACTGGGCAGTGTCAAAGACCAGGCTGGGACTTGATCTTACACCTAGCAATCTATGCACAAGCTAATAGACATTTTTTTTTCAGTTTAATTTTCTAATTCCTCACATTATATTACAACTCTGTCTTTATAACTCTGCCTACCACTCATGACTGGGAGCACCTTGAAAGCAGGGGTTATGTTTTCATTACCTTTATATTCCAATGCTTCGTTTAAGATGGGTGGTCGATAAATATTACTTGCATGAGAACTAAGTGGTGTATCACAATTCTCGGTCGTGTCCGACTCTTTGTGACATCATGGACTGTAGCCCGCCAGGCTCCTCTGTCCAAGGAATTCTCCAGGCAAGAATACTGGAGTGGGTAGCCATTCCCTTCTCCAGGGGATTTTCTCGACCCAGGGGTTGAACCTAGGTCTCCTGCATTGGCAGGCAGATTCTTTAGCATCTGAGTCACCAGGGAAGTCCACTATTTGACCTTAAATGTATTTGAAAATACAGGCTGGCCTCCTTCTTATGTTTCTCTGAAAGCAAAAGTCGCTAAGTCATGTCCAACTCTTTGAGACCCCATGGATCATACAGTCCATGGAATTCTCCAGGCCAGAGTGCAGAAGCCTACTGGAATGGGTAGCCCTTCCCTTCTCCAGGGGATCTTCCCATCCCAGGGATCGAACCCAGGTCTCCTGCATTGCAAGCGGATTCCTTATCAGCTGAGCCACCAGGAAAGAATACTGGAGTGGGTAGCCTATCCCTTCTCCAGCAGATCTTCCCGACCCAGGAATTGAACCAGGGTCTCTTGCATTGCAGGCGAATTCTTTACCAGCTAAGCTACCAGGGAAGCCCTATGTTTCTCTAATCTTTGTATTTAGTTGCAGAGAAGTTACTGAGAGGAAGGTGGGAATCAGGCCTGGCAGGGGAGGGACACCCCAGCACCAGCATGGCTACCATTAACCTATTGTCCAAGAAGGTGACCCAGGGGAAAGTTTCCTGCATGAAGCCTCTGTGCTGCAAAGTGTCCACACCCTTTCCTGAAGTCTGGGTGTGCTCATGCCACAAGAGTGAGAGCTACATCCGTGAGCATCGGGCTCACGGTATCTTGGTCAACATTGTCCCTAAATGGGTTTTAGTATGTGTGGCTGTGTGTACAATATTGAAACGCCTGCAACATTTGCTTGGCATCAAAGCATTAGCCATTTAATTCTCCCTGAATGTCTTTGCAGAGACTTTTAATATTTTAAATCAACTTTGGCAGTACAACCATAAGCTTCCTTTGGTTCCTGGATGGACCACTTCCCCAAAGGAAAAAAATCAGTTCACCTTTCATGTACTGAGATCTTCCTGGAAATTGTGCAAACATAGCGCCAACACAAAAATACAAATGATTCTTTTTAAAGAAACTAGATTACAATTTTAAATCAAGGTTAAACAGTGCTGACTGGTGATGTGAATCACTGTTGCCCATAACACTTACAGGAGTGTATGGGAGATGGTTACAAGTAGGGGCTTCCCTGGTAGCTCAGACAGTAAAGCGTCTGCCTGCAATGCGGTGACCTGGGTTTAATCCCCGGGTCGGGAAGATCCCTTGGAGAAGGAAATAGCAATCTACTCCATTACTCTTGCCTGGAAAATTCCATGGATGGAGGAGCCTGGTAGGCTACAGTTCATGGGATCGCAAAGAGTCGGACACGACTGAGCAACTTCACTGACACTTATATTCTCTACACAGATATTCACTGTTGTTTGGCCGTTAAGTCATATCTGATTCTTTGCAACCTCATGGAGTGCAGCATGCCAGGCTTTCCTGTCCTGCGTTATCTCCCAGAGTTTTCTCAAGCTCATGTCCATTGAGTCAGTGATGCCACCCAACCATCTCATCCTCTGTCACCCCTTTCTCCCCCTGCCCTCAGTCTTTCCAGTATCAGGGTCTTTTCCAATGAGTCGGCTCTTTGCAACAGGTGGCCAAAGTACTGGAGCTTCAGCTTCAGCATCCATCCTTCCAATGAATATTCAGGGTTGATTTTCTTTAGGATTGACCAGTTTGATCTCCTTGCTGTCTAAAGGACTCTCAAGAGTTTTCTCCAGCACCACAATTTGAAAGCATCAATTTTTTCAGTGCTCAGCCTTCTTTATGGTCCAACTCTCACATCCATACATGACTACTGGAAAAACCATAGCTTTGACTACATAGATAAACCTATGTTAAATATTAAAGGACAAGTTACCAACCAAAAATAAAAAAATTAAGTATTGTCCAAGGTGATATTTCTGCTCCTTTAAGTTCCTGTCAATATTTTAAAAGAAATTTCAACATTAAAAGAAGTTGAGATGGATGAAGCTGGAGCCCATTATACAGAGTGAAGTAAGCCAGAAAGATAAAGAACATTACAGCATACTAACACATATATATGGAATTTAGAAAGGTGATAACGATAACCCTATATGCAAAACAGAAAAAGAGACACAGAAATACAGAACAGACTTTTGAACTTTGTGGGAGAATGTGAGGGTGGGATATTTCAAAAGAACAGCATGTATACTATCTATGGTGAAACAGATCACCAGCTCAGGTGGGATGCATGAGACAAGTGCTCCGGCCTGGTGCACTGGGAAGACCCAGAGGAATCGGGTGGAGAGGGAGGTGGGAGGGGGGATCGGGATTGGGAATACATGTAACTCCATGGCTGATTCATATCAATGTATGACAAAACCCACTGGAAAAAAAAAATAATAATAAAAAAAAATAAAAAAATAAAAAAAAAAAAGAAGTTGAAAACATGGAACTATATTTGCAAAGTCAAAATACTATTTTAACAAACTTCAATGACAAATTTATGCCTTCTATATAAAACTCAGATCCTGGCAAAAATGGGAGGGGCCAAAAAAAAAAACCAGATAAAATTATGCAAATCCTCACTTCTAGCCATTTAGATAAAATGGATGAGAAAAATGCTATACAGAATTGTGATTTTTTCCATTAACACTATTACAAATTGGTTAGACCTTACCAAAAGTTATTAAGGATAACTTAATGGCTAAAGGCATTTTAACAAAAACAGATGTGTCCGTAGCCAAATTGATCGTTGATAAATCTCTTTCACTGAAGGAAAGGCAATATAGTTGGACAGTGTATTTCTCAAAACAGACTTTGAACCATTTCTCTGATATTTGCTAAGTGATCCAGGACCCCAGATAGTACACTTTCTCTCCAGTAATTCAAAGCAGGGACTTGGGGGAAGTAGTTTGTTAAAATGACCTCCTTTAATCTCACAGAGGATAGTATAAAAGAAACCTTCATTCTCTGATGCAATTTTGAGAATCTGACTGAGCACGTCCCATAAACGCTGACCCTTCTGAGTGAAAAAGGTATCAGTTTGCCCTACTTTGCCTTTGGGAGCAATGAAAGTGGCCTCTGAGCCACTATAAATTGAGAAGTGTCACAAAGAGTCAGTGCTAGTGGAAACCTTTCGAACTCTACAGGCAGGTAAATCATAGAGGGAGCAGCCTTCAGAGTCATCTGAAGCTTTCTGATGTTATATCCAGGGGGATAAACATGGCCTTGCATTCACTCCAAGCTATCTCCAGACACAAAGAGAATTCTCACACGCTGTTCCACAAACCCTAACTACGGTTTCCGAAGTGATCTGCTAAGTGTATTTGTAGAAGGGACGTCTTGCTAACCATAGGTTCCCCAGAGGTGGCGGGAAATGGGTCAAGAGATGGGTGGAGATAGAAATTCTTAATAGCACATCATTACAGAAGGTCCACTGGAGAATCAGAAGGTTATCTGGGAGAAATGGAAGACTCTGCCCTCTTTATCAGGCATATTCACTTTGGATATTATCTACCTACTTTCAGTAAGGGCCTCAGCTACCAGGAAGATGAAAAAACAGGCTTTCAGGTCAATAAAGGCAATCTCTTATGATCAATGGTTGATTAGAGCAGGATCTTCTAAGCAGGAGGCTCTGGGCTGCATTCTGTAAAGAGTTTGCAAATTAGTCTTACTCTGAGATCTGGGCAAAAGGCCAGTTCACCACCCAGCTGCCGATGACTTTCAACCCAATGGTCGATGAGTTCCCATAGTTAGAAGAAAAAAAGAATTCTTTTTAAATAATGAAAAGAAACTTACATTTTAAAGGCATTAAATTTAAGTAAAGTATAGAGAAGTACAGCAGAAGTATGGTACTATCAGGTTTTAGAAAGTACATATATTATATCAGATTTGTTTCATATTCCTTATGCTAAGCCCTCACATTAAACTTGGAGAAATGCTGATTGTAATTATTTGCAAAGGTATTTATGACTTGCCCAAAACAATGTAAAAGAGGATTTTGAAAGGACAAACTATAAATGGCTTATTTATAATTGACTAAATTGAGTCTTCCTTGTGTGTATAAAACTACCTTTTTAAAAGTATTTTGACAAACTGGAATCATAATAATCAAAACAAAAGCAAGTCCTTGATGAATAACTGCAGATTTTAATTAATTATATATCATTCTCATTTCACTTTCTAGAGCTGCAAATAGACAATCAGTTGTATTTCTTTGGTCAAGAGAGAATTGAGAGAAGAAAATAGAGAAGTAAAAATATTGATCTTGAGTTAATGAGCCATAATGTCAAAGGGCCACCCATTATTTCTACAGAGTTAGAATAATTTGCAAAGGATGGAAAGTCAACATTACAAAAAAGCAGATCCTAATGCTCCTGACTTAGATGTCTACTGTCTATCAGCATGACTCTCAGTTGCATGTTTAGAACACTCTTTAAAGGGGATTATAAACAACATTATTCGTAAAAAGCGTTGGGTGACCTGCCTGAGACAGAGGACTGTCTTTGTAAAAAATGAACCTACTTGTTTGGCCAGAACTGACACTCAGCTGAATCAATAGCAAAACCAATTCTATTCAGAATTTAATTTTAATCTAAATAAAAGCAATTGAAGTGGAGGTGACTGAATTGCTTGGCTGTTTGAACTGCTCATATCAGTATCCACTTATGGTCCACTTCGTGTATTACTAGACCACTTTCTGAAGTTTATGATCCAACATGATGAGTTGTTACACTCCAATTCTGAGCATGGCCTTTATTTAGATGTGTAATTAAACATGGCAGAAGCAACATCGGGGCAAATGTCTAATAAATCTCTACTATTCCTGTGGGATGAAATAGATTATTTAGTAATTTTAAATGACTAAATTTTAATTTGGGAAAGAGCCTGTTTAGAAGAAGGAAACAGGCCACAGGAAGCCATGGGGAGATAATTTTAAAGTATGGAGCACTGGCATTAAAATGTGAATTCAACATAGTATATCAAATATAGTCACACCCCTTTAGGTCAGGTACATGAGGAATTTTTCCTAAGTGTCCCAAAATGTCCAATATTTTAATATGCAAGAATGCACAGCACAACCTATGAAAAAATTTTAGCAACTCTACCACCAAACTTCAAGAGGTGCTTCTATCACAGGTTATTTAACCTTTTTCAAACATTTATATTGGAATGATATTTGAAAAGAAAGGTGAACTGAAAAGAGAAAAAATATATTTTATATACATAAGCAATCTGTTCAACTTTCAGCCTTTAATATACTGACATGTGTTTTGTTCTAGTATTGCTCAAAATTAGCTTTGGGATAAAAGTTCATGTTAATTATCCTATAATGTAATCTAATCACTGCTGACATTTTGAAAGAAGACATTAGGCAGCCAAGACAAACTAAAAAGTGGGTGAAAAATATTACACATGTTCATCATGGGAAGCCAATGGTACTCCTCCATGACTTCATTTTTTTCTTAAACTAAAACCCTGGAGGCAAGATAAACTAACGGGACACAGTGACGTTCTCAAGCATGAGTTCCTTCATATTTGGCACTTCTCTGGTTCTTAAATGATGAGACAAAAAGATTTTTGGATGCATTTCAGCTTTAATTTCATCGTTTTATCGATTTTTTTTACTTTAAGTATGACATAAAACTAAGATAGGATGTGTCAACAATTTCCCTTTCTCAATTTAAATGATTAGCCCTAGAATTAAGTGAAGATTAAATCTAAGCTGGCACTACCTTTTGAATTTAGTGAATACTGCAAACTTTAATATAAAAAAGTTACTTTTATTATTACACAAAAATTCCTAAATCCCAGTATGAAGTATGTGCAACCAAACTTAGCATCTGCAAATCTTTTTCTTTTAAAAAACACAAGCGTAAATGAGTTCCTCTAGTTTATATTTATTTAGTCAATACAAAAAAATTGAAATTTCTTCTCATTGAAATGAGTGAAAAAAAACCAAGCATAAATACAGTTATAATACAAATGCAAAAGAAAATACTGACTTAAAGAGTGTCTCATGTTCTTCAGGATAAGTACTTAGAAAATGAGGTTTGTGGGACTATGTGAGTTTGGAAATGCCTTTACTTATTACAATCCTATTGAAATGAATTTAACAATTTTAAAAGGATGAAAGAATCAAGTTCACAGGACAGGTTTCTAAAATCATCCTTAAAATCTTATCCTACACATATAAACACAGACATATATGCATGAAGTATTAGATTAAGTCCTAAGAACCAACAACTTGCAAAATATTCTAACTAATATATACTGGTTCTCTTTGTACTATCAATATGAACAGAAGCAAAATACTCTCTATGTAAAAAAGAGAAAAAGAAAAAACCTTTTATTTCTGATTTTGATAAAAAATATTCAAACAAGGAAAAAGGTAAAACAGTGATCATTAAAAACTAAATCTGGGACCCTTGGTTTGAGATAATTAACTAATCAATAGACAATTCTTCAGGGACACACAGGACCAGACATTTATTAAGGAAATTCTCAGAGTTTCATACAAGGTAATTAATATAAGCTTCACTATAGAAAATTACATTTTACTGACTTTCTGTGCAAGTTACATGAATTTTATGTAAGGAAAAGCTTATAAAGTTTAAGATTTTCTTTCCACCCAAGTTATTAAAATTTGTATTTGAATATAGTTCCTTTCATTACCATTAAATCAGTTAGCTCTAATTTATGAAAAAGGACTGCTAAATTTTACCACAATAGTTTGCATGGCTTTGATTTGCATTTGTGAAAAAAAAACACAATAAATTAATTTGCTGCTTGGAAAGAATTTGACAAATGCATTAATCATGAAGAAACTGAATTCAGTTTTCTTTACTCTTTCTCACGAAGATAGATGTAAGATAAGAGACTACTGATTTAACATTCTTGAAGCAAAATGAGGTGTAATGATAATAGACATATTCATAGAACTAGGGAATTTTGGAGCTGGAAGGAATCTTAGAAATTCTCTGGTTTAACAAATGGGGAAAGAACAATTTCTTCTCCAAGACTGTTCACGGAGCAGGGTAGTGAAGAGGGTGTATTCTCATTTTCTCCACTGGAAACCGGCACAGAAGTTAGAATTATTCAATTGCTGACTAATTTGGCTTTTAAATGACTTCAGTTCCTCCTGAACCATGCTACTTCCCATCCCTAAGGTTTAAGAGTATAGTCTGAGCTGAGAGATCATGCTGAATCATAACTTGAAATATCTACTGCAGAATTTAGATTTTCAAAAACTAGCATGAAAACAGCACTAAAACTGTTCCTGGCATCTACATTGTGCACTGATTCCTTTGACAAGTTAATGAAATATTGTCAAATACATTTACAAGCTTGTATCACTGTGAAATGGTTTGGATAAAGAAACATTCAACAGCAGTCTTTACTTTTTGTAATGGTACTGCAAATATTTCTATAATTTTGCCATTTGTCTCTTAACGTTGTTTTATTTATTTTCTCTTTTAGCATCAGACTTTTATTTTCAGATGTAGTTTCAAGTTACAAATCATCTTTAGAACTCCTATGCTTATGTGCTGTTTGAAAAAGTCTCTCCTACTTAGACTATCACAAGGTATTCCTAAGTTGCTTTCTATTGCTTTTTTAAATTTAAATTTTGTTTTTTTTTTTTAAATACAAAGATTACTAAAAGCAACAGTAATCACAATATTCTAAGTAAATGTTCAAAATTTTTAAATGACTTTTAAATGAAATGTAATTATGCTTTTGATCCCCTACATATGTATTATATATGTGCATATATGTATATATACATGCATGCGTGCTAAGTCGTTTTAGTTGTGTCCGACTCTTTGCGACCTATGAACTGTAGCCCTCCAGGCTCCTCTGTCCATAGGATTCTCCAGGCAAGAATACTGGAGTGGGTTGCGATGCCCTCCTCCAGGGGATCTTCCTCATGGAGGGCTCAAACCCATGTCTCTTACGCCTTTGGAATTGGCAGGCAGGTTTTTTACTGCTAGCACCAGCTGGGGAAGCCCATACATATACATTAATTACTTAGTTGCATAAAGATGTTGTTATAAAGTTAAATCATGGAACCAATTCATCACAGTCACTTCACCACCATTAGAAACCTTTCAATCCTTAAGTAAAGACTTTGGACAAGAAAATACTGTAAGTGCCTACAGAATAATCTTAACAAAGAATTGAAAAACTTTTTAAGATTCACACATTATGTTGAATTATGGAAATAATTTATATCCTCCTTTTACTGTGAGGGAAAGAAACACTACTATCTTAAGGAGAAAAGAAAAGAATCCATGTGCCCACTTACCACACATGAGTTGTGTTTTCCTTGTGCTAAATTATTTTTACTCCATCGGTTCTTTGTTTACACAGAAATAAATTTAATTTCTTCTTCTCTATGCCTACAATTATTTTGTCTATATGTTATTCTTCATATAAAAGAGCTTGCCTTACTTCTCATTAGTTTAAAAAAATTTTAATCTGTTCTTATACTACCACAGATGTCAATATGGAAAAAGAGTATTTTTTGCTAGAGATAATCGTACTGACTTTTCAGAAAGAATACTATCCTGGTTATTTATTTATATATGTAGAAGGGTTGCTGCTGTTTAATCACTAAGTTATGTCCGACTTTTTGCAACCCTCTGGACCATAGCCTGCCAGGTTCCTCTGTCCATGGGATTTCCCAGGCCAGAATACTGGAGTGAGTTGCCATTTCCTCCTCCAGCGGATCTTCGGACTCAGGGATTGAACCCAGGCCTCCCGCATTGCAGGTGGATTCTATACTATCTGAGCCACCAGGGAAGTCACCTTGGAAGGGTCACATTATCTTAAATTATAGTTAATTTTGATGGGCTATTTATCCTCTGAAATTTTTAATGACATCAATTCTAACTAAATGATTACAGACAAACCACTCTTCATTCCATTTTCTTTAGTAAAATGTACAAATCCCAGTGGACAAAATGTACTGTTTTTCTAAAAGATAAGAATTAAAGTAAAAATATTCTCCCAAGCTCAGGCAATGCCAAACTGCCTACATACATCCACAACATTTTTCACTTCAGGTAAACTTGGAGCCCAAAATGTCTAGTGGGAATGTGAGACTGGGTTCAGAGAAGTTTCAGGCCCGATCCAGCACTATGTCACCTACAGCCCTGGGTACTAAGGCTGACAAGCAGCCTCATTCAGCCAAGCAAACCTTAGCCCTGATACTCCAGGTGGGTCCAAACCACTGAGACAGGGAGCGGACGAGTGTTTAAGAAATATTGGGTTGGCCAAAAAGTTCATCCAGGTTTTCTCCCTGTAACATCTTACGGGAGAAAAAAAACAAACAAACCCTGAATGAACTTTTTTGCCAACCCAATACTTTCACTCATAGGCTCGAAAATAGAAAGTTTTGGTTAACCCTGAATTACCCACAACGTTCAGTTGATCTCTTTTTATTTGACAATATTTGAAAATGCACTTATAAAGAGGTTATTAAGTTTAAGATAATTTCACTTCAATATGAGGGGATTCCCTAACGTTTTATACTGATGTGCTTCTTAGAAGATCAATTTCTGCTTGAAGTGAGGCTTTGTTCACGTTATA
This sequence comes from Cervus canadensis, assembly GCF_019320065.1. NCBI lineage: Eukaryota > Metazoa > Chordata > Mammalia > Artiodactyla > Cervidae > Cervus > Cervus canadensis. The sequence continues at coordinate 15,340,315 of NC_057393.1, forward strand.
TTTCTTCTGGTATTGATGCTAGGTGTGCACGCGCGTGGCACCTGCTGCTTGCTGTTTTCAACACCTGAGCAATCCCCTTAAGATTCAAGCCCTAACTATGAAGAGCAGCTGCAGCCAGAAGGTAAATGAGGACTGTATTCTTCAAACTGCAGCACAGAACAAGCTGGAAGCGTGGAGGCAGAAGGTATACAAGAATGAAAGAACTTTAACGTTAAAAGATGTTGTAACTTGAGGCTCTTATTCATCTTTTTTTTAAAAAAAAATGGTGCTAATTACTACAAATTTCTTTTTATCCTTTAATACATATTAGTTAGTATGTTGATATAAACTTTTGAGAATAATACTGCTTAGCTACACCCATAACTTTGAGACTGTATGCAATTATGTTTTACTCTTCCTTTTGTCACTTATTCTTCTTTTAAAAACACTCTTTTTTGTTCCTGGTTTCCTTTACTTTAAAGAGCAGGTGGTTTAATGGCTGGTATTTGACATTCTTGATTAAATAATTGCATTATCTAAACCATCTTCTAGTTTTCAGGAACCTCCTTTTGTAAAACTACAATAATGCCTATTAAAATTTCTCTAATACTCTGTTAGTCTGTGACCAATACTGTGAAACTTGGAGGAAATTTCAAATAGTTTCAATCATCATTTCTGTTCTTGTGCTATTCTGATCTCCTCATTTTGGTTAACAGGTGATTTATATGTCAATATCTTCCACATGTACATCAGTTATAGAAAAAAGTAGTGATATTTTGATTATTCTTAACATCTTCATTTTTCTCTTAAATTTTGGTGTTTTTTTTTTTTTTGCAATTTCAGTAGCAATATCTATAAAACATTGAGTTTATATGACTTCGTTTTATGTATACTGATTAGAAAAGCTCGCTCTTTTATAAATGCTTCCATCTAGGGTTACAAAGGTGATTCTTTTCAAAAAGCGCAGTGGAAATTAATCCAGATTTTGGTTAACAGTGGACGGTGACTTTAAGGGACAGTTTAAAGCCACACCGTGCACTTTGGGGCTGGTCTGCCCCTTGTAAGTGTTCCTCCTGAGCATCTCTAGCACACGAGTCTCATGCCAGATCTGACTGCCTGGGCTCTTGTGTCCTCCTCAGCCTCTGAGTTCTAATGCAGATAAACAATCAGAGTCTTCCCCAGCAGGGATGTGTGAGTCTCAGAATGACCGTCTTACTATCACCCCTTCCTGCCCATAATCTGGCTTTTGCCATTTCTTCGGAGGGGCTTGTGATAACTTTAGGTTTTGCTGGTCTTGAGTTACATTGGTAGTGGCAACGGTGACCTGGATGAGGACAAAATACATTTTAGCACAACTCCTCAGGTATGCTAGTGTCAGAACGAGGTTCTGTTCACCAATAAGCCCAGAGGAGAGATCAGAGAACAGCATGTGTCAGAACACAACTCTCAATACCGATCTCCAGATCATCGTGTCCTCGTGAGAGGAGAGATGTGGATGGTGGGGGTCTATGGTGATCATGGGAGAAGCACAGATCTCAAATTCATTGTGCTTTGTTGTCGCTTTGGTGCAACATTTTGTATGGCATGAAAGTGAAAGCAAAATCGCTCAGTTGTGTCTGACTCTTTGCGACCCCATGGACTGTAGCCTGCGAGGCTCCTCCATCCGTGGGATTTTCCAGGGAAAAGTACTAGAGTGGGTTTCCACTTCCTTCTCCAGGGGATCTTCCCAACCCAGGGATTGAACTGAGGTCTTCTGCATGGCAGGCAGACTCTTTACCATCTGAGACACAAAGGAAGCTCATCACTTTCGCTTTGTACGACATGGGTGACAGCTATTCTCTGCATCAGAAATATAACTGAAAATGTTACTGCATATTAAAAAAAACAGAGATCCCTTAGCTTGCTAATAATTTTAGTGCATTACTTTCAAGCACTCCATTGACTTAAAGCTTTGTCTCTTTACTCTCCAGTTGAATGATACCTTATATTTCATTGGGTTTCTCTATTACTATTTTTAGGAAAAACTATTTTTAGTTTTCAGAATCAAGCTGGCATCCTAGCTAGCATACCTGGGAAGAATGATTACTGATTTGCCCATTATTGAATGGGTCAAAATATGTACTATTATGTACCAAGATATGTATCATTCTTACAAACTGACAGTGGCCCAGGCACCATCCTGAACACTTGAAAACATTAACTCTAAACCTACCAAAACTCTGCAAGGTAGTTGTTATTAATATTATTTTACAAACAATATTTCTTAATAAACAATTCTTATTTCACAAACAAGAAACCTTAATCCTGAAAGAGGTAAAAGTTACTAACTCACAGTAAATGGCAGAACCAGGACTTGAATCTGGGTCTGAGTGTCACTCTACCTTGCCTCTCAACACATCTGCAATGATTGAGACAAATGGTTCTCAATATGCAATGCCTGATTACAGCTATGAGTAGTCATATAATTTCACTTATTAAAGACTCCCCAAGAATTTCAGGTACAAATGCAGATTGCTATCAGTGTCTTTTTGATGAGGTTTTGAACAACTGTGGAAAGATGATAAGCCAATAAAAGTATAATCTGCTATCAACTTACCTACTGGTTCTATTTCTGGAAAAATTCAGTATATAGTAAAAACCATTTAAAATTGAATTTAATATAAAACAGAAGTTCTAAGTTCAGACAATTTAAAACAGTTTTTGTTTTTACCTTCATGAATGTCTAGCAGGGCCCTCTAAACTGGTGAGGGAGTTAGGATGATTCTTTGCTGTGTGGCACTGTCCATGTTCTACAGGGCATCTAGGCCCTCTGTATCCTGCTGCTATCTGCCTTTCTAGTGGTCCCAATCATTATGAAAATCCACTGTGCTACAGATGTCTGGAAAAATCCTAGGGGGCAGTATTGCCCACACTGAGAATCACTGTTGTCAATGTGTTCCTTTGGTCCAGATGTGAAAAATAATAGTGGTGGACCAAGGCTTAGTCTCTCTTTTTAAGGCCTAACAAAATAAATGACGAATTCTCATCTAACTCCTTGAATGTTTGTTTGTTTGTTTTTTAACTTCAGGATAACACTTTACACCCAACCAGTAATGCTAAAGAAGCTGAAGTTGAACGGTTCCATGAAGACCTACAAGATCTTCTAGAACTAACACCCAAAAAAGATGTCCTTTTCATTATAGGGGACTGGAATGGAAAAGTAGGAAGTCAAAAAATACTGGGAGTAACAGGCAAATTTGGCCTTGGAGTACAGAATTAACCAGGGCAAAAGCTAGTAGAGTTTTTGCCAAGAGAATGAACTGGTCATAGCAAACACCCTCTTCCAGCAACACAAAAGAAGACTCTACACATGGATATCACCAGATGGTCAGTCAGACTGATTATATTATTTGCTGCCAAAGATGGAGGAGTTCTACACAGTCCGCAAAAACAAGACTGGGAGCTGACTGTGGCTCAGATCATGAACTCCTTACTGCCAAATTCAGACTTAAATTGAAGAAAGTAGGAAAAATCACTAGACCATTCAGGTATGACCTAAATCAAATCCTTTACAATTATACAGTGGAAGTGACAAATAGATTCAAGGGATTAGATCTGATAGACAGAGTACCTGAAGAATTATGGATGGAGCTTCATGACATTGTACAGGAGGCAGTGATAAAAAGAAATGCAAAAAGGCAAAATGGTTGTCTGAGGAGGCCTTACAAATAGCTGTGAAAAGAAGAGAAGTGAAAGGCAAAAGAGAAAAGAAAAGATTTACCCATTTGAATGCAGAGTTCCAAAGAATAGCAAGGAGAGATAAGAAAGCCTTCCCCAGTGATCAGTGCAAGGAAACAGAAAACAGTAGAATGGGAAAGACTAGAGATCTCTTAAAAAAAAATTAGAGATACCAGGAGAACATTTCATGCAAAGATGGGCAGAATAAAGGACAGAAACGGCATGGACCTAAAAGAAGTAGAGGTATTAAGATGAGGTGGCAAGAATACACAGAACTGTACAAGAAAGATCTTCATGAACCAGATAAGTATGATGGTGTGATCACTCACCTAGAGTCAGACATCCTGGAATGCGAAGTCAAGTGGGCCTTAGAAAGCATCACTTTAAACAAAGATAGGGAAGGTGATGGAATTCCAGTTGAGCTACTTCAAATCCTAAAAGATGATGCTGTGGAAGTGCTGCAATCAATATGCCAGCAAATTTGGAAAACTCAGCAGTGGCCACAGGACTGGAAAACGTCAGTTTTCATTCCAATCCCAAAGAAAGGCAATGCCAAAGAATGCTCAAACTACTGTACAATTGCACTCATCTCACACACTTGCAAAGTAATGCTCAAAATTTTCCAAACCAGGCTTCAGAAGTATGTCAACTGTGAACTTCCAGATGTTCAAGCTGGATTTAGAAAAGGTAGAGGAACCAGAGATCAAATTGCCAACATGTGTTTGATCATTGGAAAAGCAAGAGAGTTTCAGAAAAACATCTACTTCTGCTTTATTGATTAGGCCAAAGCCTTGGACTGTGTGGATCACAACAAACTGTGGAAAATTCTTCAAGAGATGGGAATAAGAGACCACCTAACCTGCCTCCTGAGAAATCTGTATGCAGGTCAGGAAGCAACAGTTAGAACTGAACATGTAACAACAGCTGGTTCCAAATAGGCAAAGGAGTACATCAAGGCTGTATATTGTCACCCTACTTATTTAACTTATATGCACAGTACATCATGAGAAATGCCGGCCTGGATGAGCCACAAGCTGGAATCAAGATTTCCAGGAGAAATATCAATAACCTCAGATAGGTAGATGACAACACACTTATGGCAGAAAGCAAAGAAGAACTAAAGAGCCTCTTGATGAAAGTGAGAGAGTGAAAAAGTTGACTTAAAACTTAACATTCAGGAAACTTAGGTCATGGCAACTGGTCCCATCACTTCATGGCAAATAGATGGGGAAACAGTGACAGACTTCACTTTCTTGAGCTCCAAAATCCGTGCAGATGGTGACTGCAGCCATGAAATTAAAAGATACTTGCTCCTTGGAAGAAAAGCTATGACCAACCTAGACAGCATATTAAAAAGCAGGGACATTACTTTGCCAACAAAGATCCATCTAGTGAAAGCTATGGTTTTACCATTAGTCATGTATGGATGTGAGAGTGGACCATAAAGAAAGCTGAGCACTGAAGAATTAGTGCTTTTGAACTGTGGTGTTGGAGAAGACTCTTGAGAGTCCCTTGGATGGCAAGGAGATCCAACCAGTCCACACTAAAGGAAATCAGTCCTGAATATTCACTGGAAGGACTGATGTTGAAGCTGAAACTCCAATACTTTGGCCACCAGATGTGAAGAAGTGACTCATTGGAAAAGACCCTGATGTTGGGAAAGATTGAAGGCAGGAGGAGAAGGGGACGACAGAAGATGAGATGGTCGGATGGCATCACCGACTGGATGGAGTTTGAGTAAACTCCCAGTGTTGGTGATGAACTGGCTTGCTGCAGTCCTTGGGGTTGCAAAGAGTTGGACACGACTGAGTGACTGAACTGAACTGACTGAACACATTATATTAAGTAACTGTATGCAGTATCAATAATATATATAAAGTATAAGAAAGTGAAGTGAATGGGTTAGTCACTCATTCGTGTCTGACTCTTTGTGACCCCATGGACTATAGCCCGCCAGGCTCCTCTGTGCATGGAATTCTCCAGGTAACAACACTGGAGTGTGTGGCCATTTCCTTCTCCAGGGGATCTACTATCTGAGCCATCAGAGAAATCTTAATAATAATATAACAAATACCCTCAAAAGTAGATGTTTAGAATAATAAGCATTTATTAATATCAATGTTTCTGTGAGTCAAAATTTGGGCAGGCTAAGTGAACAGTTCTGGTTCAAGGCTTCTCATGAGGTTGTATTAAGATGCTGGCCATGGCTACAGTCATCTGAATGAAGGCTTGATCGGGATCCGAGGATCCACTTGGAAGCTCACTTGCATGGCTGTCAGCAGAAGGCCTCAATTCCCTCCTGGCTGCTGAACAAAGACCTCAGTTCCTCACCATAGGGACTTCTCGGTAGTTTGTGTCCTCAAGACCCGGCAGCTGATGTTTCTCAGAACAAGTGATCCAGGAGAGAGAATGAGGGGAAAGCTGAAATGCCTTTTATAACTCAGCATCAAAAGTTGCACACTGTCACCTTTATCTTGTTCTTTTTGATAGAAGGGAATCACTGAGTCCAGCCTACATCCAGGAGGAGGGGAATTAGGCCCCATCTTTTGAAGGAGGCAGTATCAAAGAATTTGTGGACATATTTAAAAACCACCACAGCCATCAAAGCTGGGAACAAGATGCCCCTGTTTGGAACATGAAAGACCTAGAGAATTAATAGGATTCCCACAAATGTAACATAACTTGGGCATGGAGTCTTGGGAAAGACTGGGAAAAGAATGGCTGTCTGTGGCTCCAGGTTCTGAGATGAGTGAGGAAGGATGGGATTTTGTAGAGAGACGGGAAGAGGGTACAAGGAAGCCACATGGGCAGGTGAGCAGACTCTTAAGGCAACTATGAGTGTTAATTTATGTATCACCTGTATGTCTATCTGTGGGCTTCCATGCTGGCTCAGCGGTAAAGAATCCATCTGCCAATGCAGGGGACTCAGGTTCCATCCTTGGGTGGGAAAGATCCCTTGAAGAAGGAAATGGCAAGCCACTCCAGTGTTCTTGACCAGGATATACCATAGACAGAGAAGCCTGGTGGACTATAGTAGTCCACGGGGTCGCAAAGAGTCAGGAACGACAGAACAACTAAACAACAACAACATATATATATATATCTGGAACTAAACACTTACACTTGTATATTTATATATATCATCTATAGCACAGAATTCTAAAACTTTCATCATTTTATCTGAAGGTAAAAGTCACTGTGATTCTTAAATGTCTGCACTTTTGGATGACAGACTTCGAAGGAAATAATTAGACATGTGGAGAGCTCCCCATGTGCCTTCTGTACCTATCACTGGGGAACTCTGAGCTGGGATCGTAATGAGCAGAGCTGTGTTAGAAAACAGTCTCCATTCTGCTGCACTTCCTCCAGGCTGAGAGAACCCATCATTTCTTATCAAGTATGTTCCATTTAGCATTTCAGCCAGCTTTCCAATTTAGCTAACTTTCAAGTTCTCTTGTTTCCTATTTGCTTGTGCTCCCAAGTAGAATTTGAATATCTCATTTGCATAAACACAATCTGTTGACCCCTTATCCTTTGAAGATCTGCCTGGAAAAACTCAGGGCAATACTGCATGCCAATTGGAAAGGTGGGCCTCAATGGGAGTATTCCCTCTTCCCAAGGGGTCAGCTCTCTGAAGTTTTACTGTTGAGTTAAAGGCCATTCACTTTAGCCATTCATAGTCAAGTTCTTACGTTTGCTAATTATCTAGAAATGTTTTATACTCTCATAAGATGAAAGAGTTCACAGATTCCCACTGCAGACCAGAGGTGCAAAACACTTAAGGAGTATATTTCATCTGCCTATCCAAATTCTGTTCCTCTGTTTCTCAGGATCCAGCCTAAGACCTGACTTCTCCACAAGCTTTTCTGATTACCAAAGACTGCACTAAAATTTCTCTCCTGAACTTATTAGCACCTGAAACCTGCATTACATAATTCAACTCCTGGTGGTTTTTATTGTTTAATGTTCTATCCGTAAGACTGAAGAGGATCCTCAAATCCCTAACCCCACTACACCTCTACTATAGAAACACTCACTTGTAATATTTTTTTTAAAAAAGCTAATTATTTCCTAAAATTTACTAAACTAGTAGCCCTACATTTTTTTAAACTTTTCCTGAGAGTTTCTTATTCGTATATTCTACAAGTCATGTAAGCTATTACTACTTATTCATCTATAACTACTCAGAAGGCAAAAAGAAGATACTGGAAAATAAACTGCTGTAAGCTAGAACACATATCACTCAAATTTCAGATGCTTTATTTATAGCAGGGCACGAAACACCTTTAAAAAGATTTTAAAATGATAGTAATCATTATTTCTGGGACCTATTATTTACTATTTTAACAATTATTAGAAATAGGATTTCATATAAGGAAAGCCAACCAATCAAAGAATACCTGTGTGTCATAATTATAATAGCAGGGGTTTCTGTTGCTCCTGCTTATTTTGTGGTTGCTTGTTTACAGGGAGAATACCAGGTAAGTAAGCATTGAGATGACCTCATGTACTAATAATCAACCCCTGCAGGAAGTTTTCATTCAAGCACTATTATGAACAGAATATAGTTATCATAACTATTTGGTGAGCTTATTTCACAGGGTCTCTGTTTTCCTTTTATGAAATAGCACTTGAGAAAAATAAACAAGCATTTAAAAAAAAAATATTAATCACATAAGGACTTTTTACACCATAGAAAGTCTATAATATTTAAGTAACCCTTCTCATTCAAAACAAAACCAACCAAACAGAAAACCACTACCTACTGAGCAGGCTTTTGGCATACTTATCACGTGTAGTTCACACAATCACTCCAGAAGGTGAAGATTATGGCCTCATGGCCTCCTCTTAAAGAGGTCATAGATGGATTGCCCACGATCTCACAGCTACTAAACTTGAAGGCAGAATGAGAATCCATCCCCAAACCACTAGAACATTCCCTCTACTGTGCTGCAAGATGATGGCATTTGCACTGTTGCCATACGTGGGGTGGGCTGGGCAACCTACATGGCTATATATGGCTTATCCTCTTCATTTGCATCACAAAAGGAAAAGCTCTGGACTCAATTTTTGTGCCCCACTTAGAGAGGACTTCTGATGGAGACCAATCCTAAGCCTGGTCCTACTGAACATTTTAAATACTGGGAAAAAAGAAAAGAAGGAGTGTTGGTACACGAAGTCAAGCGAGGTATCTTAAAGTAGAAGAAATAACTTTCTAAGGGTCAGAGAAAGAGTGCCCAGCAAAGAGAGAGTCTGAGCCCCAGGACTGCAGTTGGTCCCAGCGTGGAGAGGTGCCTCACAGACACTGGATAGCTGGGAGCTGGGGTGTCTGGCAGTTAACCTCATCTGGATCTCTCCCCATTGACATTTTCAAAGAAGACTTCTGTGAATTCTAATGCGTGTGGAATTACAGAATGGAAGTCAGTAGAAAATTAGGATTTGCTTTACAGATATTAACTGAACAGCCACATGCTATAACACACAGACCATAAGGTGAGGGAGAGCCGAAATCACCAGGCTGTGCAAGTTCATGTGGCTCTAAATGTTATATTTACAGCCCTTTTCCCTCTTTGCAGTTTGTTGCCGTGGGACTGATGGACGGAGACTATTTCAAACAAAAATGTCTCTGAGGGTCAAGACTAGGTCGACTTAATGTGCCCTGTGGAATACTGGTCTGAGCTCGACACGCATTTCAGGAATTTGTAATGTTATTTGGGGTTGGTAATTATGATTAGGCTAAAGCTTCAATCTGAAACAATTCAGCAGTAAAATGGAGACTAAAATGTAAAGTCATTGCCTCCCAGCAGTCACAATCAGATTACTGATGCGTGAGTATGACACGAGATGTTGGGGAAGGAAGCTGCCCTTTAAAATGCTCCATTCAAGCTGGAAAGCCTTCTGGACAAACGAGTGAGGAGTGACTTACTAATGTGCCTGAAAACACTTTAAAACTGTGCTTTAAATGATGCTTTGCTTTGAACAGATAATTGGCCCAATTCTTCCCTTTCTCTGAGTCTGTAACTCCCATTGAAATCAATGAGAATTGCATATTCAAAAGGATAAGAGAACAAAGTTGCAGGTTGAATTAATGGGATAAAGGACTGCAGATCTCTTAAAGCTTGTGCAATTAAATTGTGGCCTCACACAATTCTCTAGGGTCACCGGCAATTTGCTGGCCTAGGAAAGCTAGCTGACTTCGTTTTCAGAGGTGTCAAAATTTATAGAATGCACGCTTTTAGACATAAACACGTGAGCCTTCTTAGCTCAAAATCTACCTCCTCACTTTAATGTCTTTAGGATCTGCTACCTTGGAGTCTGGGATTTTATTCACTTGTTCTTATCACCAGCTAAGATCATCAATCAATCAGCAAAATCTCCATTTAAAAAAGTCATGCAAAATAAGCACGTGTGAATATCTTATTTTTTCTATGAAAAGCTTTCTTTTATGCATCATTTGTATACATATTAATTATCTGCTGTCTTTCCCAACAGCTTTCTAGGAAGCTCCAACTGGCAAAAACTTTGTCTTACTTATTGTTACATCCTTAGCACTTGACCTGTTTGTAATTGTCAAATATTTTTAATCTTCAAAACACTTACGAGCATGTTTGATTAGATATTCCCAAAGCCACAAGAACAATGCTGACTTTTAACATCGCAAATGCATAAAATGCAATCTTTGCATTAAACATTTCTCTACTGAAGAGAAAGAAGGGATTCACTGTTTAATATATGCTTGCTTCTCTACAAGTATTTATTTTTTACCGAATTCTCGCAAGAGTGGGGTGGGATATAGTATTTTTATACTTACGTTACAAATAGGAAATGGAGGCTTAGAGAAATTAAATAGCTTTCCCAAGGGCTCGAAGGAAGTAGCAAAGCTGAGGTTTTAATCTTCGGTCTCTAAAGCTCATATTTCAGTGCAGTTCAGTTCAGTCGCTCAGTCCTGTCCAGTTCTTTGCAATCCCATGGATGGCAGCACGCCAGGCTTCCCTATCCATCACCAATTCCCAGAGCTTGCTCAGACTCATGTCCATCGAGTTGGTGATGCCATCCAGCCATCTCATCCTTGTCCCCTCTCCTCCTGCCCCAATCCCTCCCAGCATCAGGGTCTTTTCCAATGAGTCAACTCTTCGCATCAGGTGGCCAAAGTATTGGAGTTTCAGCTTCGGCATCAGTCCTTCCAATGAACACCCAGGACTGATCACCTTTAGGATGGACTGGTTGGATCTCCTTGCAGTCCAAGGGACTCTCAAGAGTCTTCTCCAACACCACAGTTCAAAAGCATCAATTTTTCGGCACTCAGCTTTCTTCACAGTCCAACTCTCACATCCATACATGACCATGGGAAAAACCATAGCCTTGACTAGACGGAACTTTGTTGGCAAAGTAATGTCTCTGCTTTTTAATATGCTATTTAGGTTGGTCATAACTTTCCTTCCAAGGAGTAAGCTCTCTTTTAATTTCATGGCTGGAATCACCATCTGCAGTGATTTTGGAGCCCCCAAAAATAAAGTCTGACACTGTTTCCACATCTATTTCCCATGAAGTGATGGGACCAGATGCCATGATCTTAGTTTTCTGAATGTTGAGCTTTAAGCCAACTTTTTCACTCTCCTCTTTTACTTTTTATCTTTGCATTGATCACTGAGGCTTTCCTATCTCTCCTTGCTATTCTTTGGAACTCTGCATTCAGATGGATATATCTTTATTATAAAGCCCATCTTTATCTCCCATTATTTCACTGCTTAACATTTGAAAAATAAGGAAACACGTTCATAAATTGGAGAGGAGTTCAACGTGTGCCTCATTTTCCATCTACTTTGACTCATTTGTGACTTATTTCTCACCCCCAAATGCCTGCTTTCTGGTTACAGGACCTTAGGATTCCATCACTTCCATATGCTTTATAGATCACACCACATTTCTTCTTCGCAATGCATATCCTTTCCCAGCGTTCAGTTTCCCCCACACACGATCCCTCCCAATTTCTCCATGAAGTGTTTTTAAATGTTAACCATTCCCAGTTTCAACTTACACTCAAAACCTACATCAAAGTAGGGATCCACAGTTTGGAGTTCACAGTCTGGGGATCCACAAGCAGTCTGGATGTCCACTGGGATTTCTACCAAGTTCTGTACCATCACCTATGTTTCCTGTGCTGGCTGACATGTTATAAGCACTGTTATAAGCACTGCTCTGTAACTGGAAACTGAAAGTCATGCAGGAGTTTGGGGCAGTAGTAATGATAATAACAAATCCCATATCATTTATTGTTGACTCTGTGCCAGGTGTTGCACTAGCCAAGCCCTTACTTGGACCACTTCATTTAATCTTCCCATGGTCCCAATGGGGTTGAGGTTCTTATCTCCAACATCCCCATAGTAGAAGGAACTGTGGACTTAAAGTGGTGTAAGTACGCTGACTTAGGTTTTACAACAGGTACTGTGACTGGGGTTTGAACCGGGTGTTCTGACCCTAGAGCTGGTCTTCTTAACCACAATTCTACTCTGCAAGGCTCCATGTGAGGCCACAACCATCTCTGGGAGCTGGGGTAGGTGGGTGTGATCAAAGGACTCAGAACTCTTTGCGTGAAAGGGGCTTCCCTGGTGACTCAGATGGTAAAAAATCTGCCTGCAATGCAGGAGACCTGGGTTCGGTTCCTGGGTTGGGAAGATCTCCTGGAGAAGGGAATGGCTACGCACTCCAGTATTCTTGCCTGCAGAGTTCCAATTCCACAGACAGAGGAGCCTGGTGGGCTACAGTCCGTGGGGTCACAAAGAGTTAGACACAACTGAACATCTAACACTTTCACTTTCTTTTTTAAAGATGCTGATGACAGCTGGGGAGATGCATGCTCTCTATGTGGAAAAAAATGAAAATTAGGAGTGAATTAAAATATTAAATGTAAACTGAAAATTAGTTTATAAAGTGCTTTTACAGCTTACTATCCCTCCTACTAATAATTCTCCCTCTTGAGCACCTGCACTCTATACTAAGAGCAGCCAGCTTCACCACCACAAGGCAGCTTTCATACACATCATCTCACAGTTCTCACTCTGAGGCAGAAGCAGAGGGCACTGGGAGGAACTGGGAGATCTGGGTAGTCTAGAGACTTTGCCAAGGCCACCTGGATAGTTAGTGGTGGCAGCCAGGGCGTCTGGTCCTCAGCCCAGTGTCCCCTTACTGCCTCACGTGCCCTCTTAGATATGGAGAAGGTCTCTTCTTACTTTACCATTCCCACCATATGAAGAGCCATGACATTCTTCCAGGATTTAGGTGAATGAATTTTGACACTTAACGAACTGACATTTCCCCTTGTCATTAAATATTCTTTGCATGATTATTATATAACACATGGCTACATGATAATTTATGTACATTTTCCCTGCTATTATTTATCTAAGCTTTCGATTTTATACTATTAAAAATAATGCTGGGTTGGCCATCTCTGCTTTTGATTATTTGACCAGACTTCTGATTGTTTCCTTCAAGTAGATTCCTAAAAATGAAATTATTACGTGCAAGAATGAAAAGTGAAAAATGAAATGACTAAGGGCTTCCTTGATGGCTCAGACGGTAAAGAATCCACCTGCAATGTGGGAGACCTGGGTTCGATCCCTGGGTTGGGAAGATCCCCCGGAGGAGGGCATGGCAACCCACTCCAGAATTCTTGCCTGGAGAACCCCCATGGACAAAATCTGGCAGGCTACAGTCTGTGGGGTTGCAAAGAGTTGGACACAACTGAGCAACTAAGCATAGCACAAGTGCAAGAATATGAACTATGCTGAAGCTCTTGATACATGGTCCCAATTTTATTTTACAGAGACTTATACCTCTACCCATGACGTTTAAAGTATGCCTATTTCATTGTATAGACATATAATATGTATTTAATTTTTCTTTAATTTGACAGATGCTTTAATTTGACACTGTTTTAATATCTATTTTATTGACTACTAGTCAGATTATAAGCTTTTAATATTTTTTATTGGTCATCAGTCTACTTATCAATTGCTTCTTTGTGTACTTTGTCTCTTTCTGTATTGATGTGTTAGGTTTCCCTTATTTGTATGAGCATTCCCTATAATAAAACAGTCAACACTTTATTGTATTTGTTGGTAATAGTTCCCTAGATTGCCCCTCCCCTTGCTGTGGTTGTCATTTCATACCTTCATTACCAATAAAAAAAACCTTCAGGACTGGGATGCCACCGCCTCCTGCAGTTCTTCCAACCAAGTTCTTCCTGTCACCCCAATGGGTGGGAAGCTGTTTAAGTCAGAAGATGACTATTAAATCATTTAATAGTCTGATGTTAGCACATGGTGTGGTGGGAAGAAAAACTGCATAAAGGAAGCACATGATACGGAGCTCTTTTAAGGTACGCAGACATAGGAAATGAATCACAAATTACGACCTTCCAGATTTCAAACTTTCCAACTGAGCATGGAACAAGTTACTCAAATAATAGGTGGCTCAAATAAGCAGTAAGGGGGAGAAACACAGGATGGGGCATGGGCCCCTTGAGGGGCAAAAGCAGAGCTTGTGTTTTCTTGTGCTGTTATTAGTGCCCAGGACATGCCAGCTATTGCTGTCTGCCATGGACAGAGCAACCTGGTGGGCTACAGTATATGGAGTTGCAAGAGTAGGACACAATTGAATGATAAACCACCATCACCTCTTTGGGGCTTCCCTGGTGGCTCAGACGGTAAAGAATCTCCTGCAGTGCAGGAGACCCGGGTTTGAGCCTTGTATCAGGAAGATCCTTAGAGAAGGGAATGGCTACTCACTCCAGTATTCTTGCCTGGGGAATTCCATGGACAGATAGCTGAGCGAGCTATAGTCCTTGCGGTTGTAGAGTCAGACACCACTGAGCGACTAACACATTTCACTTTCACTTTCAAAAGATTGTTGGAGAAAGGTAGATGGATGACCACACCCTCCTGCCCCAACTGTCATCCAATGACTGTTACTTTAAATGGTTGCTCTGCTGGGCCTTGATTTCTCCATCTGTAAAATGCACTGACCAGGGTTGTTGTCAAGATCCAGTGAGATAACGAATATGAAAACAACCTGTGAGCTGTAAGGCAAAAGGAAAATATATCATACATTCCCATGGAAGTTTTGCTGTTGTTATTTAGTATCTTAAAGGAAAAGTTCGTTGTCAAGTAGGGTAAGAAGGTTATGGGTTTTCTCAGATGATTAATCTGCTTTCTTTTCATTCCCTCTCCCTCTTGCCTCTGCCTCATGATATACATCTAAATGTCCCTGAAACACAGACATCATAGCCATTTAACTTTACTTCTATGGTGGCCAGTTTAGCCTGCTGGACAAAATGTTTTATGAAAATTCTGCAGAGAAATTCTGTTATATACATATACGTTCTGTATAACACATTAAAGGTTAGCATACAATATTAATTAATGACCTTTCCTGGCTGTGTCTGATGGGTTGCACCGGTCATTAGGAAGAGCTTCACAGATCTGATGCTGGGTATAGACAATGAGCAGGAATGGCCTGGTGTGCTGGTGGAGGTGGGTAAAAGGCTGATTCGGCTGCTGGAACAGCATTTACAAAAGTCTCGGGGTATGAAAGGGCACGACATGCGTCCTGGGTGGCTTCTCTGATAGGTGGAGATGGGTGCTGGGGAAAACAATCTATCAAAAATCATCCACCAGAACAATCGGATTGAGCACGCTTAACACAGCTCTTAAAAAGTAAATGAGGTCTGCATAAAGGGCAGAAGGATGAAGAATGAAGCTGAGAACGAAGGCAAGATGGCCCCTTTCCTGTTACCACAGCCCTGATCCCTTAGCACAACATTCTCGTGGTTTAGGCATCCTCCCTCATAGGAAAGTGACCTGAGGAGAATGTGCTGCTAATGACCCTTGAATTGTTGCTTTTCACCAGGTGACTGGTGTTAAGACATCAGGTGACTCAAAAGGGGGACCTTTAGAGATGAGAGGGACCCTTCCTGGTCTCCATGCTCAACCCTCCCCAAATCAGGCTGTGACATCCCAAGAAGAAGCTAATTTTCCACTATTTGCTTACTCTTAATGTCCACTGAGTGAAGTAGGAACTCAGTTATTCTTGGCTTGCCCATCTACTTTGTTTAGGGAAGATAAGGCTTGATGTAGCATGTGTGCATGCTCAGTCATGTCCAACCGTAGTCCATCAGGCTCCTATGTCCATGAAATTCTTCAGGCAAGAACACTGGAGTGGGTTGCCATTTCCTACGCAAGGGGAATCCTCCTGATCCAGGGATTCAACCTGCGTCTCTTGTGTCTCCTGCCTTGGCAGGTGGATTCTTTACCACTAGTGCCACCTAGGAAGCTCAAGATAAGGCTTAATAATGCTTAAAACTTCCTTCTGGCCAGGTATCACTCGCCACTACAATGTTATGTCTGATGAGCTCTATATTCTAAACTGAAGCATACATTTTTATCTGAATTTAAACACACTCTATTTCCTCTCCTTTTCCAAGGCAAGATAATCATTCTAATATTTTAGAAAATTTTGCAAACAATGGGTGATACTTGCTCTTCCCCAGCCCCAGTTTTTCCTATTCATCAAAGAAGGAAAAAACCCAAATGGAGGAAACTTTGTCATCTTCTCTCTTCAGCATGTTTGGGGCCAGGCAAGAAGGGTTTTGCTGAAGGGCTGTGTGCAGTGGAAGCAATGAAAGATGAAGCTGCAAAGTTCAGGTAGGATCAGACTTTGAAGAGCCTCTGTGCTGAGGAGTTTGTCCTCTATCCTGCAGGCAGTCTTGAGGGCTGTTCTGGAAATCAAATGGGTTTCAATAAAAGACAAAACTGAAACACTGGTTCCTTAGCGCAGTATGAAGCAGAAAATTGACCGCCATTCCCTTTTCTGTATGAGAAAACTGAGGCACGGAGAGAATCAGAAATTCCCTGAGGACTCACAGCTACATGGCAGATCTGACTCTGATAGCTTTACTCCCCTGCTGCCTCGATTCCTTTAAATGATGGGGGACAAGGAAGAAGAGACATGGGGAGCAGGGGAACAGGGTCATTATTAGCCACATCCATTAGTAACTCACACGGCATCTTGAAAGGATCTTTGCATGTGGCAATTTTCTTAAAAAAATTTTTCCAACTAAAAAGTAGAGAAAACAGAGATAAATATGGGATGGAAAAATGTCAGTATGGATATGCAGACATCTCACACACGTATCTGTGAACACAGCTCCCGTTCCCATCAAGGGTCTCTCATAGGGTATTATTATCAAGGGAATAAAAGGAAGATAGTGAATCATACAGCTTCCCTATCATTAGGTTTAAGGGTAAAGTAATGAGTAGGAAGAGATGCAGCAGCAACTTGAGAGGCAGAACGTAAGGTGCATTAGGGGAACCATACAAGAAACACAGCAAGACGAGCTGAACAAACTTTGGAAATTACTCAGAGCCCTGAGGAGTCTACTTACCTAGAGTCTGCCAAGTGCCTCTATGGTGGGCAGAATAACACCACCCATAAAGGTGCCCACGTCAAGTCCTAATTCCAGGAATCTATTGTACGTGGCAAAAGGGACTTTACAGATGTGATCAAATTAAAGATTTTGAGATGGGAAAGACAATCCTGGATTGTTGGGGATCTGGGAGGGCCCAATATAATCGAGGTGGCATGAGTGGTAAAGAACACACCTGCCAATGCAGGAGATCCGGGTTGGATCCCTGGGTCAGGAAGATCCCCTGGAGAAGGGCATGGCAATCCGCTCCAGTATTCTTGCCTGGGGAATCCCATGGACAATGGAGCCTAGTGCGCTACAGTCCAGAGGGTCGCAAAGAGTCGGACACGACTGAAGTGACTTAGCATGCATGTCATACAATCACAGGGTGGAAGTGGTGGGCAGGGTCAGTCAGAGTGATGCAATTGAGAAAGACTCTACCAGATAGTTGCTGGCTTTGAAGATGGATGGAAGCAGGGGATGGGAGGTGGCGTGGAGGGCAGGGAGGGTTGGGAACTGCCAATATCCTCTAGAAGCTAGAAGAGGTGAGGAAACACGTTCTCCCCTTAGAACCTCCAGAAGAAATGCAGCTCTTCAGGCCGGTTTTAGATTTCTGATTTCCAGAACTGAAAGATGATAAATTTGCCTTGCAAGCCACCCGGCTTGTGGTGGTTTGTTATAATAGCATTATGAAACTAAAAAGCCTCCAAACTGCTGAGGACTGTACTGGGTGCTGAGAGGGAGTCATGGGATATTCAAAATAATGCAAATGGGCAATCTGAGTTTTCTTGGCCCCAGGTGTGTCATCAGCCTCAGGAGTTTATAATGTGGGTGGTCAGCTGGTTCACCTGTGACTCCCAGCCCTTCCCTCTCAAGCTTCCCCTGCTCCCGCCTTCCCAATACTGCTGTTTACTGCTGCTTCTTCCAGGGGGCATTTCTTAGAATTACAAAGTCAGAAGACAGGGGAGGCATAATTCAAACATTTGCATGGTAGTATTCAAGAAAAATACCTATTAACTTTTACAAATTGATTACATATGAAGCTTATAAACAAGGCAATGTACACTTTCTTCTTGACTTCATTCAGCCTAGCTGCTGTGTACAAGTAGAGAAGTGGGCCACGTGCTATGGAGTCTGTGAAGGACTGAAGTGAAATGAGTCATTACAAGGTTATTTTAAGACCTTCATAGATCCCTCTACACACATACCAAATACAGTAAAATATACTGACATGAAATATTTTTTATACAGGATTTGAAAAGTTTTTACAATTTTTATTTAAAAATATTTACTATAATATCTCATGGAACACATGATTGATTATGATTATTCAGTGATGATCCTGCTTACTCAGGGATTCTAATGAAGTAAGCAAACCTAGACTGTTTGCAAGTGTACTGAAATGTTTATGAGTGCAAAACTGAATAATTAATAGAGTTGGCATTCTACTACATTTTCTAGATATTCCTTAAGTTTTGTAGTTCTCTTATTTTACAGTAGAATTTTTGTTTCCATTCTTAAACACTTTCATATGCCTGAGGCACTGTGCTCACAGTACTGATAGATAAGATGGTTCCATATATCAAAACCACACCCACAACACACAGAGCTCAACTACACAAATGCTTCTTTTATAACACACATATCCAATTTTCTTGGGCTCCAAAATCACTGTGGACAGTGACTGCAGCCACAAAATTAAAAGACGCTTGCTCCTTGGAAGAAAAGCTATGACAAACCTAGACAGTGTATTAAAAAGCAGAGACATCACTTTGCTAACAAAGGTCCATGTAGTCAAAGCTATGGTTTTTCCAGTAGTCATGGATGTGAGAGGTGGACCATAAAGAAGGCTAAGTGCTGAAGAACTGATGCTTTCAAACTTTGGTGTTGAAGAAGACTCTTGGGAGTCCCTTGGACAGCAAGGGGATTAAACCAGTCAATCCTAAAGGACATCAAGTCTGAATGTTCATTAGAAGGACTGATACTGAAGCTGAAGCTCCAATACTTTGGCTAACTGATGTGAAGAGTCGACTGATTGGAAAAGACCCTGATGCTGGGAAAGACTGAAGGCAGGAGGAGAAAGGAGTGACAAAGGATGACATGGTTGGATGGCATCATCAACTCAATGGACATGAGTTTGAACACACTCCAGGAGATAATGAACGACAGGGAAGCCTGGCATGCTGCCGTCCATGAGGTCATAAAGAGCTGGACAGGACTCAGCAACTGAACAACTACATCCCAAGAGTGAAGAGTTAAGATTACTATGAAAACCACAATTCAAGTCTAGTACTGAATGATTGATAATTCAATCAGCTTGCTATCGCAACTCCCTTTTGGGTGATATGATCTTCACTTTCATCAAGAGGAGGCAGCACTGTGTAAGGATCAAGAGAATAGACTTTGAAGCCAGGCAACATTGAGCTCCATCTGACTCTACCACTTACTCAACCCTATGATTCTGGTTATGTCACTTAAGCTGTCTGTGCCTGAGTCCCCATCTATAACCTGGGCAAGATGAGAGTAGCTATCTCAGAGGATCATGCTGATGAAGTGGGTTAATATTTACAAAGCACTCATAGCAGAGACAGATACATATAAGGGTTATTCATGTGTTTCCTGAATTAAAAAACAGTATTCAGAAGTTTACTGAGTATGATTATATGGCCCCCATTCTGACAGTGAAGACTAGGACACAATCCTTAACCTTAAGGCACTGAAAGTCTAGTGGCAGGTATGTGCTGGAGCAGAGGTATAAAAAATGAATAATAGAGAACATTGGAAAGTGGTTAATTTTAATGATGAAAATTGTTTTACCCAGTTATAGTTAAAATTATTTAAAATAAATAAAATATCTCCAAATACTGAAAATAAAATTAAAATAAGTGTCTATTTTGTTTTCCATCCTGTATTGTCCATTGTATAAAGGCACATAGAGAGCTGCTCTGTGTCAGGGGCTTTGAAGCCTTTACTTAGCTCTCTCAATTTTTGCAACAAACTTTGAGTTATATATAATCACTTCCACTTTACAAAAGAGTTACCTGAGTCTCAAATATGTTGTGACAGAGAATTTGAGTTCAGATAAAACTCTCTGGCTCAAAGCCAACTTTACTGTTGCTAAATCAGTGATTTTCAAACTTTATTAGCAGAAAACTAGCTTTAAAAAGATCACATTTTGTTAAATGATTTTTTTACTTGTATAAATATGCTTTGTTTATAACCATTTAAACAGTTATAACAGTAAACATTTGTCATAAAATGAATCAATGAAAATGGCTATAGTGATGAATTTTAAATCAGAGGTTATAGATGACAGTCAGAGTAATATTGGTCTCAGAGCCTGACTTATTTCTACTTTTCCTTTTTTGCATAGTGTTTAGAAATTCCTACATCACATAGTTGTAAATTATAATAGATATTTTAACGGGTCACCTTGTAAACTAGGCTATTTTTCAAGTAAGGTCATATAGAAGCTTGAATGACATGAGTGGGAATTATATTCTATTACATTCTATTTTATTACAACAATTTTTTATCAAGCCCATTCTTTATGTTAGGCATAGTTCTGGGTGCCAGAAATTCCATGGTGCACATGACAGACATAGTTCTTGGCCTCAAGATAAGTGTTTGAAAGGAGAAGTGCTGGGTCAAGAACATTCACTGGAGTGGAACATTTAAACAGATGGATTTTTTGCCCCATAGATATAAATGTATAAGGCCTAATTAACCTCTTATGGAAAGATTTTTCCCAGTTGAATTTATTCTCACAGGTCATGGATTCTGGGCATTAGGCATAAACGGCCTGGAATTCTTGGGAGACTAGAACCAAGATTTTCTCCATCTACCCTTCACTAATTTACCACTGAATCTCTGCTGCGGTTTGGGGGATGGGATAATTACATTAGGGGCTGGGGACCAGCTCAATGTCCAGTATGGATAAGTAAGAGGTCAGAGTTGAAATAATCTCAAGGTTTGTATGAACTTCATGGACTCTTTCAAAATTATCCAGCAATTTATGAAGCACTGAAGAAACTACATCCATCCTAATTCTGGACAGTCCACAATGAAGCTGCTAAAGAAACTCTAACTCCTGTAGGTATCAAGAACCCCAGTAGTTGGCCCTGAATAACATAAAATATTGGAGAGAGTGAACTCTTTATTTTTTTTTTTGGATTTTGTTTTTTTTAATTCAGTAGGGCAAGAGAACCTGATTGCAGACTTCATTTACTTTGAATTTCAATTTGTAAAGTTATTAAATATTTGGATTTAAATGTCTCTGCAGGAATTTGAAAAATGGGAGTGGGTTTCTATTTAAACTTAGGGCGTCTTCATATTGGCAGTCTTATTAAAGAGTCTTAATGGTGTTTGATCTCTACAACCTGTTATGTGCTCTATTAGAAACATGGCTATACATAATTTGAAATGGGGAACAGGAAATGGATTTTCAGCCTTGACTACAGCATTGCCTTGGAGCTAATTTAATTGATGTATGGTTTTCATCAATTTCCGAGCTTTCGGTGGGGGAAAGATCTGCACTGCCCATCAGGGATCCCATGATGATTCTCAAAAGAACAATAGCTGGTACTGGGAGATTGGCCAGAAGGAACTGACTGCTCGGATTGCTTGCTGGTGTCTTACCCTGAGGGCAGCAACTACACTGCAAGTGGGAAAACAAACAGCGGGGTGTGGTGGCCTAAAAAGGTGCCAGTTTGATCTCCTATACAGTTGCCTGCCAGCCCCAACTGCTACCTCTTGGGTCCATCACCATGTTCAGGATGCCAGGGTTCTCCCAGGTTGCCCCCTGCCACTGCTGAGATGGTGAGGGTACTAGTGCAGCTCCATTCCAGCCTGATGAGGGACTTCTCCAGCAGGCGACTGGCTTGAGGACTTCCCCATTGGCCTTCCAAAGCTTTCTGAGAATGGTGCCGGTCCTACCCAATCATCCTTTCCTCCCCCGTCACAGGAGTCAGATGTACATCCAGGTCCCAGTGTCTCCTTACTCAGCCACACTTCCTCTATGCACCTTTACAGGCACTTCCCCCAACCAAGCTCTTGTACATCCATTCTCATACTGGTGTCAGTCTTAGGAGACCCGAACTAACAGTCTCTAAATTCTGTCCGACTCTTTTTGGAATCTCATGGACTGGAGCCTGCCAGGCTCTGCTGTCCACGGGATTTTCCAGGCAAGAAAACGAGTGGGTTGCCATTTCCTTCTCCAGGGGATCTTACTGACCCAGGGATCAAACCCAAGTCTCCTGCATTGGCAGGTGGATTCTTTACCACTGATCCACCAGGGAAGCCCTACTGGGGGACATTGCTGCTGCTTCTGCTAAGTCACTTCAGTCGTGTCTGACCCTGTGTGACCCCGTAGACGGCAGCCCATCAGGCTCCCCCGTCCCTGGGATTCTCCAGGCAAGAACACTGGAGTGGGTTGCCATTTCCTTCTCCAATGCATGAAAGGGAAAAGTGAAAGTGAAGTTGCTCAGTCGTGTAGCCGACTCTTAGCGACCCCATTGACTGTAGCCTACCAGGCTCCTCCGTCCATGGGATTTTCCAGGCAAAAGTACTGGAGTGGGTTGCCATTGCCTTCTACTGGGGGACATTAGGGGGAAATAAAAGTACTTTAAAAACATGAAGTTAAAATAAAATGCCTATGGGGCCTCCTTACTGTCCTCCCTACTTCCTCCAACATTAGTTTTCCTTGGATACATTTCTCAAACCACTTCACAATACTGAGGATGAAAAAAACAGGGCTTTGTTATGAGTGGGGGATAAACAGGATGATTCTTTAGGGAATTCTGACAACAGTAGATCAAGGTTGAACTGGATCGCAAGACAAGGGAGAGGATATTAAAAGTGATTAATAAAGGACTGGGATATGGTCACATCTTAAACTAAAAAAAGAACGCTGGCTACAGGAGCTGAATCTCTTTTGGCTCCAAAGAAAGCGGAAGGTAATGCACAGAAGCACGGAATCTGTTACAGTGGAGAAAGGAAGCAATTAAAGCAGGAAATACCTCAGAAGCATTTTCCAGGTCAGTATGAATAGTAACAAGAAAGGAGGCAGAAAGTGATACTATGGAGCCTGGATTTTGTAGTCAAAGTCCAGGCTAAGGAGAAGGAGGACAAGACCGAAAGATACCAAGGAGAGGGCTGTTACTCAGAAGGGCTGCTTTCATCTTTGAAGGTTAAAATCTAATGTAAACTCAACATCTGCCAGATGCAAAATGAATGTCTCAATATTTTTAAAGGAAAGATGATGGTATGGGGACCTAGTCACACTTTAAATAATTTGCCTCCCAGGCAATTAACTTGAAAATAAAATGATGAAAAGAGAAGCTTGCCCAATTTGTGTCAGGTTATATAAGTCTAACATTTAAAGGTTTCATAAGGCACACAAGAGGACCAAGAGGATCACTGATTCAGAGGCTACACTGAGAAGTCAGAAGCAGTTTCCAGATTTTGATAGGTTTCAGGCAAGATGTGTCAAAAGAGAAGCCTGACATGGACAGCCTGGCTCCCCTGAAAATTCAGCTTCTGTGGACAGAGTTCTTCAGGTAACCAATTTCTACTTTCACCTCTGCCTCCCAAAGCAGGTCTCACAGGACTCTGCTTCAGCAACAACCTGTCAAGTCCCCCAACTGCTTTTCATTCGAATTCCTCCTGTAAGTTGTCTCATTTGTGCTAAAATAACAAATTCACATCCAATTGATTTGTGGAGGATGGAACTGCCTTGAAAGTATTCACTGATTTTCTTTAATATACAACAAGCAGAAAGCGTAGGGGGAAAACACATTTGTGAACTGAGCTGTTTGCTTTTTGTGCAGCTTCTCTAGAGAAAAACATGGAGACGTTCATGCCAGACTCTGCTTTTTTTTTCACTTTCTAATATGATGGCTCCACTCATCTCCATGCAAGTGTTTCCCTTCCATTAATGTTAATGGAAGTCACTCTTGTGTATCAAGGGGAGAATAGACCCCTTTGTCTTTTTAATTGGTCCTATAAAACAATAAATGAATGCACTACGTGAGTTCTATCTAGAAATAATTTCTGGCCATCCCTACTACCGTACTAGGCTGCTTTAAAAAAAAGGACAAAAACAACATTTTTTTTTTCAAAAGAAGATAATATGTAGCTTCCTGGTTGGACACTAGCTAGAAACCAAATACATAAAAAAGTACATCAAAATTAAAGGGATAATAGGTAATTTCATTCTTTAGGAAGATGATGTTAGTAAGTGTGTCTGCAGAGCATGGGGCAGAATACAAAGCACAAATCGCCTGTTAAGTTGAAGCAATTGCAACCGCAATTTAATGGAGGACAAGAAAGCAATTAACAGTGTAAAGTCATTGATGCGAAGGATAGACCTCGAGATTAGAATCTTATTAAAACAAAGGCTGGTACAACTTGATTATAATGAGCAAAGTTGAAAGATCTCCAAAACAATCTCAGCGTGCAGATGTGGAAAAGAAAACATAATCTACCCTATTATTATACTTTGGGCCCCATGAGCTGCTGATAGCATCCAGATGCTTCACAGATCAATATCTCAAACAAACTGGACAGGAACTGCCTCTCAGACTTAATTCTTACAGGACTAGACTAAAGGATGGAGGGGAGGCTTTTGTTTCTGTTTTTAATCGCTATGACCATGATAGTTTAAACATGATGATTTTTAGCACTGATGTTAGGGACCTTTCTAGAACAAGAAGCCTCTTTTTTTTCTTAAAATCTTTCTTCTCTGGTCTTCTTATAGTAACATCACTGAGACTGTTTTGCAGGCCAGTGGTAAAGATACACGTTGGTTTGAGATGAACTGAGCTGTAATCTTCTGACACTCTCTTACTGATTCAATATTTTAAGATAAATATAATACAAGGAACAGTGAGAAATGATGCAAAGGGCACCAGATTAAATGATTAATAAAACAGAGCCTAAAACCCTGCAATCAATTAACAGTTACTATTTTGGTTTGTCAACCCCTCCAAATCAGTACAAAAATCCTTCTTAAATAGACTCAAGAAAAAGTTAAATACCTTTTTCACTCAAATATGTTCCCTCTATTTAACGAAAATAGACTTGAATGAGGCTCAATTTTTCCATCAAGTTTTAAAGACTAATTTTATATTTTACAAGCCATTTAATAAACTTTATAAGCATATTTTATAAATTGAAACATATCTGCTTCCATTTTTAATGGGACTATTTCATGTGTCCATGTTAGATAAAGAAAAATGTGGCCTAAAGAGAGCTAGGATTTTTTTTTCTAAACAAAGTCTTTAGATAGTACGACCAAAATACCAATTAATTAACTCTTATAAGGATGACTTTAATATATTGATCAATTTACTGTCCCTGTATCCCTGATGTTACAATATTTGGCAAACTTTCTGACCCTGGCCAATCAGGTGAATGTGCAATTACAGCTCTTTGTAGCTCTAATTTACATTTCATTGATGGCTAATGAAACTGAGCATTAGTCACATGACTATTGACCACTGATATTTCCTATTCTGTGATGTGAATGTTAAATCTTTTGCCCATTTTTTATTGTAGTTAGTCTTTTTGTTATTGATTGGTAGGTGGTCTTTATATACTTTGGATCATCATGCTTTATTTACTATAGCTGAGGAAGCATAACACAGTGTTCAAGTGGCTAAAAGAACAAACTTTGCAGCAAGTCTGCCTGGGTTCACATCCCAAATTACCACCTACAGTGTGGACCTGAGCAAGTTTCCTAATCTCTCTGTGCTTCAGTGATATCCATAAAGCAGGGATGACAATGTGACTTGTCTCACAGGGTACTGTGAAAATGAAGTTCATTAATATAGGCAAAATTCTGAGTACAGTATCTATCACACAGTAAGCACTCAAAGATTACTAAATAAAAATATTTGCCAGTTGCAGATTTTTAATAGCTCCTATGTTTTAATTTAACTTTTAATTTTTTAGTGAAGTCTTTTCATGAACAGAAGTTGTATAATGTAGTTGAATTAATCATTTTTTCATGGCTTGAGCTTTATATGAAATAAATCCTTCCCTTCTTCTAAAGTCATTAAAGTCTTTTGTAGACTGTCTTCTAAGAAATGTTTTATATTACCGTTCCTATTAAAGCTTTAAAGCCTTGTGACATTAATTTTGAGTTACTATGTGAAGCAGGGGTCCAGTTTCATTTTAAAAATTTGGATAGCCAATTTTCCAACACCACTTGTTGGAACATCCATTTCTTTCACACTTGCTAGCTTTGTATCATGAATCAAGTTTCTGGATATGTATACATGTTGAACATTTCATTATTGGTTCATATACCTGTATTGTGCCAGTACCACACTGTCTTAAAGTTATTAGAGCTTTATAATAATTATTAAAATCCTGATAAGCAAAGCTCTGCATTTTGATTATTTTAGGGGGACTGCCCTGGCTAGTTTTGGCTCTACAACCAAGTTTCTAGGAGAAGACAGATATTTACTTTTTTTGAGGGGGAGAAATCTCCTAATGGGATGATTTTATTATCTTCTACGTGGCTCCTGAACTTCTTTCAACCATCAATCTTGTAAGGATAGTAATTATTTTCTTTCTGCAAAGATGATTTGTTATAGAAAATAAAAAAATACAGAAAAATACAAATACAAAAGTAAAAACTGTCCTAAGTGCCACATCTCAAGAAAATCACCATCAACAATTTTTATATATCCTCCAGAATTTTCTTTAATACATATATGTGTGGTTGTTTAGTTGCTAAGTCTTGACTCTTTGCAACCCTATGGACCACCAGGCCTCTCTGTTCATAGTAGTCTCCAGGCAAGAATATCAGTGGGTTGCCATGCCCTCCTCCAGGGGATATTCCTGAGCCAGGGATTGAATCCGTATCTCTGGCTTCTCCTGCCTTGCAGGACGATTCTTTACCACTGAGCCACCTGGGAAGCTCTAGAGGGTGGGGGACATAAACTCATTTTATGGAAGAGAAAGCCAATGGGGGCCAGTACACCCGTCTACCACAATGATGGCTATACAGTATATCATTGTATAAATTAGGTGGCACAAACTGGTGTTTTGTAAGTCAAATTTGATGTATATGTGTAAATAAAACCCACACAGTGTTTTCTTTTATCATTAAGCTTCAGAATCCAATTTCCAGCTTCTTTTACGGAAAACTGGAAAAGCTGGCAGCCCAGCTCAGTTCTGCAATTTCACAGCAACAAGTAGCTGGAGCTGAGAGGCGGTCCTCCTGAGAAAGGAACTGCCTTCCTGTTCTCTAGAGTCCCCACATCTCCCTACAGTCTCACACCTGACCCACTTCCCTCAGTTCACTCTCAGCGCAAGAGATTTCTGTATCTCCTGAGAGAAACTGTATTTCCTTCCGATAAACATTTAGGGCATTTTCTAATTTTTCATGGTACAAAATGCTGAAGTCAACAGTGTTGAGTCTACCCTTAAATACTGGTTTGGGTATTGTTAATTTCTAGATCACTTCATGGCAAATAGACGGGAAAACAATGGAAACAGTGAGAGACTTTTTTGGGGGGGCTCCAAAATCACTGCAGATGGTGACTGCAGCCATGAAATTAAAAGACACTTGCTCCTTAGAAGAAAACCTATGACCAGTATAGACAGCATTCTAAAAAGCAGAGACATTACGTTGCCAGAAAATGTCCATCTAGACAAAGCTATGATTTTTCTAGTAGTCATACACGGATGTGAGAGATGGACTATAAAGAATTATGAACAGATGTTGGTGACATTGTACAGGAGGCAGTGATCAAATAATTTCCAAGAAAAAGAAATGCAAAAAGGCAAAATGGCTGTCTGAGGAGGCTTTACAAATAGCTGAGAAAAGAAGAGATGCGAAAGGCAAAGGAGAAAAGGAAAGATATACCAATTTGAATGCAGAGTTTTAAAGAATAGCAAGGAGAGATAAGAAAGCCTTCCTCAGTGATCAGGGCAAGGAAATAGAGAAAACAATAGAATGGGAAAGGCTAGAGATCTCTTCATGAAAATCAGAGATACCAAGGGAACATTTCATGCAAAGATGGGCACAATAAAGGACAGAAATTGTATGGACCTTAAAGAAGTAGAAGGTATTAAGAAGAGGTGGCAAGAATACACAGAAGAATTGTACAAGAAGGATCTTCATGAACCAGATAACCATGATGGTGTGATCACTCACCTAGAGCCAGATATCCTGGAATGTGAAGTCAAGTGGGCCTTAGGAAGCGTCACTTTAAACAAAGCTAGTGGAGGTGATGGAAATTCAGTTGAGCTATTTCAAATCCTAAAAGATGATGCTGTGGAAGTGCTGCACTCAATATGCCAGCAAATTTGGAAAACTCAACAGTGGCTACAGGACTGGAAAAGGTCAGTTTTCACTCCAATCCTAAAGAAAGGCAATGCCAAAGAATGCTCAAACTGCTGCACAACTGCCCTAATCTCACATGCTAGCAAGGTAATGCTCAAAATTTTCCAAGCCAGGCTTCAACAGTACATGAAATGTGAACTTCCAGATGTTCAAGCTGAATTTAGAAAAGGCAGAGGAACCAGAGATCAAATTGCCAACATCCGTTGGGTCATCAAAAAAGCAAGAGAGTTCCAGAAAAACATCTATTTCTGCTTTATTGACTACACCAAAGTCTTTGACCGTGTGTGGATCACAACAAACTGTGGAAAATTCTTCAAGAGACAGGAATAGCAGACCACCAGATCTGCCTCCTGAGAAATCTGTAGGTAGGTCAAGAAGCAACAGTTAGAACCAGACGTGGAACAACAGACTGGTTCCAAATAGGGAAAGGAGTACATCAAGGCTGTATTTTGTCACCCTGCTTATTTAATTTATATGCAGAGTACATCATGAGAAATGCTGGGCTGGATGAAGCACAAGCTGGAATCAAGATTGCTAGGAGAAATATCAATAACCTCAGATATGCAGATGACACCACCTTTATGGCAGAAAGCAAAGCAAAACTGAAGAGCCTCTTGATGAAAGAGTAGAGTGAGAAGGTTGGCTTAAAACTCAACATTCAAAAAACTAAGATCATGGCATCTGGTCCCACCACTTCATGGCAAATAGATAGGGAAACAATGGAAATAGCGACAGACTTTATTTTCTTGGGCTCCAAAATCACTGCAGATGGTGACTGCAGCCATGAAATTAAAAGATGCTTGCTTCTTGGGAGAAAAGTTATGACCAACCTAGACAACATATTAAAAAGCAGAGACACTGCTTTGCCAACAAAGGTCCATCTAGTCAAAGTTATGGTTTTTCCAGTAGTCATTATGGATGTGAGAGTTGGCCTATAAAGAAAGCTGAGCACCGAAGAATTTATGCTTTTGAACTGTAGTGTTGGAGAAGACTCTTGAGAGTCCCCTGGACAGCAAGGAGATCCAACCAGTGCATCCTAAAGGAAATCAGTCCTGAATATTCATTGGAAGGACTGATGCTGAAGCTGAAACTCCAATACTTTGGCTACCTGATGCAAAGAACTGACACCTTGGAAAAGACCCTAGTGCTGGGAAAGATCGAAGGCTGGAAGAGAAGGGGACGACAAAGGATGAGATGGTTGGATGGCATCACTGCTTCGATGGACAGGAAGCTCCGGGAGTTGGTGATGGACAGGGAAGCCTTGTGTGCTACAGTCCATGGGGTCACAAAGAGGCAGACTGAGTGACTGAACTGAACTCAAGAGAGGCTGATAGAGTGCACTCCACATTTGATAAACGTTGCCTCCAAAACTGTGTCCCTTCAACAATTTATGAGCATGGCCCTCTCTTCAAACTCTGTTAACAGTGGATAGTACAGAACTGTTTCATCTTTGCTTCTCTTTGTTGATGCTTATTTGCTAAGTTGTGTCCAACTCTTTGAGACCCCACATACACAGCACAGCAGGCTCCGCTGTCCTTCACCATCTTCTGGAGTTTGCTGAGATTCATGTCCATTGACTTGGTGATGCTATCTCACCATCTCTTCCTCTGCTGACCCCTTTTCCTTTCAATCTTTCCCAGCATCTGGGTCTTTTCCAATGAGCCGGCTCTTAGCATGAGGTGGCCAAAGTATTGGAGCTTGAGCTTCAGCATCAGGTCTTCTCTAACAGATCATAAAAAATTATTTACTATAGTCACAACTTTGCGTTTCCTTCAGTTCAGTTGCTCAGTCATGTACGATTCTTTGCGACCTCATGGACTGCAGCACACCAGGCTTCCCTGTCCATCACCAACTCCCGGAGCTTGCTCAAACTCATGTCCATCGAGTCAGTGATGACATCCATTCCTTAAGTATTAGCAAAGTTTAATACCTTTTGTATTCTTATAGGCCATTTCTCTTTCTTTCTTTGGTAAGCAGGTTTGTCAATTCCTGTTCATTTCCTTTGCCTGTTTCCTATTGGCACATCTGTTTTCAAACATTAATTAATCAGGACACTTTCATTAGGAATATTGAATCCATTATAAATGCTGTAACTAGTTTGTCAGTTGGGTTTTAATCTTTCACTGTCGCTTTGGTTATGGAATTTATGTGTCAGTACAGCAATCATGGCCATTAGTCTTTCTCTTTGTGAGTCTTTCCAATTAAAAGTTATAAAACTGTTTACTCACATTTGACTTAATATATTTAACGTGTGTCTTTTTATAGTATGTTATTTTATCCATCTAGACCTTACTTGAAAGTAAGGATAAATGAATTCATATTTTTAATAATATGAGGCGACTGTCCCAATACTATTACTGAAAAATTATCCTTCTTTTACATATTTGATGTTCTTTATTATCACACTGAATTACCACATATATTAGTGCATATTTCTGTACTCTTTATTTTTTATTTTATTGATTTGTGATTTAGTCCAAGCCCTGCAGTGTTTTAATTTCTATAGCTTTATGTTTTAGTATCTAGAATAATTATTCTTTTCTCATTATTATTTTTCCAGGCTTTTACTAGATATTTTTATACCTTTATTGTTTTAAATAAATTATATAACCATTTTGTCAAGATATCTTTTTACTGTGATTTCTTTGTCAGGTTTTGGACTATAGTTATACTTGTTTCAGAAAAAGTTGACTTAGATCTCTATGCTCTGAAATAGTTTAATTAGCATTTGAATTATTTTTTCTGAAAGGTTTAAAACAATTTGCCTATAAAATCATGTGGATCTAGCACTTTTTAGAGCATACGTTTAAAATACCTTTCTAATATTAACTATTTTGTGATTATTGGCCAATTTAAGCTTTCTGATGTGTGGATCATGAGTTTCTTTATAACTTAATAGTACAGCACAGGAAGAAAAATAATCCAAGAGAACATATGACACATGAGGAAGACAACATTTCACTGAATCCACTCATGTTGGGCAATGTGGCTTTTTTTATCAACCTGCTGACTATATTAGGGGAATGGATATGGGAAATATAGTTTGAGGAGGATATGATGACAGTAAAAATGACAATAACATAGAGGAATCTAACCCGGGTTCCAGCATGCATCCCATTTTCTCGTTTTATGGTCTCTTTATTGGTTGATGGCATCCTTATCCACGTGGTCAATCAAGATAGCAAATATAGAACCACCCTTTCCGCCTTCATTACAGCTCTCTCCTCTGTCTGGTAACATCTCTGTTCTCTACATGGTCAACCTGACAAATTCCTCACAACTTTCCAGACCCAGTTCAAGCACCAGCTCCAGTGAGAAGACTTCTAGGAATCCTCTTTTGCACATCCCCTTTGGATGATACCCACAGAACAAAATGCCATGAACAAAAAAGAGGGGGAACACCCACTGCTCTAAAATCTATTTCCTTCATAGGATATTAACATCTTAGAGTACCAGGCTGGTTTTTATTTACCTTGTCTGGTGTTTAGTGTTATCTTGTATAGTGTATATGCTCACTAGGTATTTGCTGAGTGTACAAAGCAGAGGAGCTGGCTCTCCTGAGTAGGGGAGACAGAAGATGTTTCACTCTCAGATACAAGATTCACAGGCAAGACTGGGGAGGAAGTGACCATAAGCCCCTGCTGGAGTGTCCCAGAGATAGAAGTAACACATTCACATTAGAATAACATGATGTACCGAGACTATGTAAAAACATAGCACTGGAGGGATAACTTTTTGGCAACTGGGAATGTACTGTTGCATGTGTGTGTGCTAAGTAGCTTCAGTCATGTCTGAAGGGTCTTTGTGACCCTATGGACTGTAGTCCGCCAGGCTCCTTTGTCCATGGGATTCTCCAGGCATGAATTATTGGAGTGGGTTGCCATGCCCTTCTTCAGGGGATCTTCCCAATCCAGTATCTCTTAACTCCTACCTGCACTGGCAGGAGGGTTCTTTACCCCTAGTGCTGCCTGGGAGGCCCTTGTACTGGATGAAAGACTGAATTACAACAAATACATCTGATAGATTCAGCTGTGTCCCCCAAGGGCCAGAGTGGATTTGTTCCTTCAATACACACAACCACCATGGACTTTTACCTCTGGTGTCATTTCGGATCACGCAAATCTTTGAATACTTGTGCTAAAGTTATGAAAGTAAATTCCCCCTTTTATTTTATTGTGTTTTTAGAAATGATCTTTGGAGAAACCAAGAGGACATTAACAGTATAACAGCGATTTAAAATAAGAAGCTTTTGATGAAATTGCTTTAATTATATAGCCCACTTTGGCCTACTTCAGTTTTCATCATTATTCTGGATCTCAAGCACATGGTAATTTGAGTTTTACTTAAGAAAACAAGTAAACTAGAATTACCACACACAGCTTGTGAGTGAAACCACAGTTACAGCTGAGCGATTAGGAGCCATTTAATTGACCTAGAGGTATAGTAATTAACTACCAGGGGATAAACTAAAAGCTTATTCTGTAGACTCCAAGTGTTTCTACACAGGCCCCCATGTTATTTCAGTCTGCCAGAAGCAAAAGCCATTATGATTGCCTTTGTATAAACAGAAGAAGGTAGATATTTGTGGTAGTTTTGGAAGGAATTTCATTGCCACTCATTGTCCAGCAGTATCAGGTGGTAGCATCCCAGACACAACATGACTTTGCTGTTGTCTTAAACAAGTATTAATAGGATAAAGATTTCTTTTATAAGAACATAGTCTTGACCATGGTAACAATTCAACAGTGGTTAAAATCTTGGTAGCTACTTCAAAAACTAGCTTTCCTTGGTAGTTTTTGGAGATTACCAGAACATTTATATTGCAACTCTAGTATTTTGCAGAGGCCTGGTAAATGTCCTTGCAATTATAGACAAGGAATAAAATTCCCTTACATACATTGCACCTGTCTATAGCCAATTTCAAAGCTCTTAGATTTTTGAGGAAGTGAGTCTAAAGTATTGTCTACTGGATGAATAGTGACAAGGCCAGCAAGTTCCTGAACAAAGCTCAATGTGACTTCCTAAAGGACAGCAAAATTAAGGAAAAGCAACACGATGCCAAAGTTCTGTTACAGTCATTAATTTCATGGCCTATAAAGCAGAGAAATATAACCATCATCTCAGGCCCATTCCTCCAACCATTTGGTGGATAGTGGGCCATCAACAATCCCCTCTGGTGCATCTTCAGTCAAACGTTATGCTAATTAGCATCACTGATTCAATATTAATTATGTTTAAGACACTAGGCTTTATATGCAGCCTAGGAGTTAGCGCAGGGCTTCCTTGTCCCGCAAAGTCTCATTGAAATTCCCCTTTATTCCTCTTACCTCTTTCTTCATCCTGTGGAAGCATAAAGTACTTCCAAAGATTTCTGTTCCTTCTTGAAGGTGAGGTTATGGTGATCTTTTAAGTTTCCTTGAATTTTGGCTTCCTCGGGAAACTTTCCTCTGTCATGTTGACTCAGGTATGTAATAAAGATCCTTGTCTGCTTCACATCATTAGAATATCCGTACTCAGCATTTCTGAGTGCAGTAGGCATTAGAAAAATTATTTTTGGAGGGAGTTCCTCGGAGTCACATTTCATGCCCTGTCAGCTGTCTTTCCCCCTTGCTGGCCTTCCACTCCCACTGCCATCTCTGCTGCCGGCCCCTGGCCCCCAGGTCCCCTCTGGGGGCAATCAGATCTCTGTGTTCTGAACGTGGAGCAACTCAGCCGCCCTCAGGCTTGCTTCCAAAGTGCAACTGGCTAGTCCAGCAGCATGCTCGGCAGAACTCAACGTCTTCCAGTTGGACAGGATGCACCCTTCTTATAAGAAAGGTGAGATATAAAGAAGAGAAACATTCTGTTAGATATATGACAACGAGCTCAATTTTGTTTATTTTTAGATTCCAGATATAAGCAAGATTATACAGTGTTTTTTGGTCTGACTTATCTCACTTAAGCATAATTCCCTCGGGATCCTTCCAGTTTGTCACAAGTGGCAAGATTTCATTTTTTTATGGCTGAATAATATATATATATGTGTGTGTATATATATGTGTGTGTGTGTATATATATATATATATATATATATATATATATATACCTCACATCATTTTATCTATTCATCTGTTGATGGAACACTTCGGATGTTTACATATCTTGGCTATTATAAATAATACTGCAAAGAAAATTGAAGTGTATATATCTTTTCAAATGAACGTTTTTGGTTTCTTTAGATAAATACCCAGAAATAAAACTGCTGAATCATATGGTAACTCTTTTTAATTTTTTCTGATGACCTTCCATACTGTTTTCCATAATGTCTGTACCAGTTTACATTTCCTCTGAAAATGCACAAGGGTTTTCTCTTCTCCACATCCTTGCCAACATTTGTTATCTCTTGCCTTTTTGAAAGAAGTCATTCTAACAGGTGTGAGGTGATATCTCACTGTAGTTTTGATTTACATTTCCTTGATGATAAGTGATGTTGAGCATCTTTCTATGAACATATTGGCTATGCCTTCTTTGGGAAAATGTCTACATATAATATTTTATAATTGATCATGGAGTATGCTCCTTTTAATGTATTGCTGAATTCAGTTTGCTAATGAATGATTGAAGATTTTTGCATCCATGTTCATCAGAGATATTGGCCTATAATTTTCTTGTGGTGTCTTTGGTTTTGATATCAGAATAATGCTGGCCTTTTAAGATGAGTTTGGCAGTTTTCTTTTCTTTTTTAGTTTTTGGAAGTTTGAGAAGAATTGATTTTACTTCTTTGAATATTTGGTAGAATCCACCAATGTAGCTCTCTGTTGGGAGGCTGCTGATTATTGATTCAATCGCCTTTATAGTAATTAGTGTGTTCAGATTTTCTGTTTCTTCATGATTTAGTCTTGATAGGTTGCACATTTCTAGAAATTTATCCATTTCCTCTAGGTTTTCCAAACTGTTACTGTGTAATTGTTTATAGTAGTCTTTTATGATCATTTCTATTTCTTTGGTGTTAGTTGTAATGTCCCCTCTTTTACTTCTGATTTTATTTATTAATATTTGAGTCCTTGTTCATTTTTTTTTCTTGTCCATACCCTTGAGGTGACTCTTTTATAGGGAACATATAGCTGGTATTTTTTTTAAAACCCATTCAACCACTCTATGCCTTTTGATTGGAGAATTTAGTCCATTTATATTTAAAGTAATTATTGATAGGTAGGTACTTTGTGCCATTTTGTTAATTGCCTGGGGGCTGTTTTGCAATTCCTCTGCTACTTTTTTCTTCTCTTGCTCTCTTCCTTTGTTGTTTGATGACTTTCTTTAGTGGTATGCTTAGATTCCTTTCTCATTAACTTTTTTGTGTATACTATAGGTTTCTACTTTGTGGGGTACGAGGGGTACACATAACAATTTATATTTATAAAAGTTTATTTTAAGTTGTTAACATCTTAACTTTTAACAACACATTCCAAAGCTCTACATTTTTACTCTCCTCACCACAAAGTTTTATGTTTCTGATGTTACATTTACCCAACAATCTTTTGGTTTAGGTATCATTATTTCGACTTTATAGAAGCAATGGATAGATGCTCAAGAAGTTAAATACATTGCCAAAAGTATACAGTTTGCAAATCCGAAGCCTGGTTCTTTTGCTCTGTATCATACCCTTTAATAATTAAGAAGTCCTTCCCAGATACAGACTGTCATTCTTTTCTATAGCTTCTTTCTCATCACTTCACCTGGCTGATGAATGATACACACAGTCAAGGTCTCCACATCCTACACCCATCCCCCTCCACCTCGTGCTTAGTATCCTGGATTCAGCTTTTTCTCTCACACACGTAGTGAAACCTTAACCCGGACAGTCAGCAGTGGCTTCTGAGGTGACAACCCACGGTGTGTTCATATTCTTTATTCTCCTCCTATTCTTGAGGCATTTGACACAAGAATTTCCCTCGTTCTTGAAACCCTTTCCCCTCTAGGTTTCCATGACATGCATGTCCACATATGTCAACAGCAATTTTTTTTTTAAAAGCAACTTGTCTTGATTAAGCATTTCTAAAGCATTAATTCTAATTGAAACAATTTTTTGAGCTATCATTTTACTGGTTTACAGAATATATAATTAGATCACTTAATTGTAATACAGTACAAATATAACTAAAGTTAAAATTACAAACACAGGGGCATAAACAGGCTTGTGAAAGAACTCAGTCGCTCTTCTTCACCCAGTTGCCTGAATATCCTGTTTCTAAATACTCTCTGACCATGAAAGATTTCTATCAGAATTCAAATCCATTCTGCAGTATACAGTGTTATGACTTATTTAATATGAGTGACTTGAGGGGGCTTTTGGTCTTCTGTAATCTCAATTTGCATCTTCCCCAAATAAACATGCAGTATGTTATAAATTATATACTTGCTATGTCTGCTTTCAAAGAGTTCATAGTCTTACAAAAGACATTTCAGCATGAAACACTGCTGCCCTAGAATCCACTATTTTTATTAAAATACAATAAGAAAATTTGCATCACTTTGAATGATGCTGTGTCATATACAAATTTTTAAGATTTACTGTACATACTGAAATTACTGATGGCTAAATAGGGCAGAAAATGCATTACCAGAAGTATAAACTACAAAGAAAAAACTGGATAGTTTTTACTTTATACTTTTGGAAACTGTAAATTCACCTTTATTGAGTAAATGGTCTCTTACACAAAACTTTACTGTACTCCTTGAACAGGGATTAGTAACTGGTTGTGTTTGTAAATTTGGAAAGTTTCTGAAACTAAAGCCATCAAATTTTGCTTTAATGAAAACTGCCTTTGTAATGTCATGAGATTTCAGAAATATCCTTGTGGGGTGGGGGGGGGACACCCAAAACTATTTGATAGGGTTTCAGCAGACTTAGTAGACTCTTATCCCTATTCAAATTCTGAATCTTAGTTCACAAATTTTACTCTCACCCATATAAGGATGAAGGTTTTTTTTTTTTTTAAGAAGGTTATCACTATTTATTAGGAACAGGTATCTTAGTTAATGGAGTTCATGCTTTTATAAGTAAATCCAATAAAGTAAATCTAAGTAAATTCTTGGGAAAATCCAAGAACTGGGGGTTCATAAAATTTTCTCCTTAAAATATACTGAGTCAGTTTTCACAGAGCTCAAAATGCCTCATTCTGATCTTCAACCTGAATTCCTTTCAGGGTGTATTGTAGGTTAGTGACTGTGTAGTTACTGACTTGCTTCTTCCAGTATTAGAAAATAGGCAACACACTTTATTTTACAATTCTCTCCCTTTTGATTTTAATTTCAAAGAAAGTTTGGAAGGCATTTCATGACCAATTTGTCCCACAGTGTTAGGAATGCTCATCCCTAGGTTAGACAAGGATTTCATTGATAAAACACTGAATGTGCTATTACTGGACCAGGTCCTGTTATGCTGCTGTTGTTCAGTCACTAAGTTGGGTCTGACTCTTTGCGACCTCATAGACTGCAGCACACCAGGCTTCTCTGTCTTCGTAGATGCAGTGACTGTCTACAGTGATTTTGGAGCCCAAGAAAATAGTCTGTCACTGCTTCCACTTTTTCCCCTTCTATTTGCCATAAAGTAATGGGACTGAATGCTATAATCTTCATCTTTTGAATGTTGAGTACCAGCCTTTTCACTCTCTTCTTTGACTCTCATCAAGAGGTGGTGCTGGTGACAAAGAATCTGCCTGCCAGTTCGAGAGACAGGAGACACAGGTTGGATCCTTGGGTTGGGAAGATCCCATGGAGGAGTAAATATCAACCTAATTCTAGTATTCTTCCCTGGGAAATCACATGGACAAAGGAGCCTGGTGGGCTACAGTCCATGGGATCACAAAGAGTCAGACATGACTAAGTATGCACACCTTAAAGAGAGTTTTAGTTCCTCTTCACTTTCTGCCATTAGAGTGATATCATATGCATATCTGAGGTTGTTGATATTTCCCCCAACAATCTTGACTCCAGCTTGTGATTCATCCAGACTGGCATTTGCTTGATGTACTCTGCATAGATATTAAATAAGCAGGGTGAACACTATACAGTTTTCTCATGCTCCTTTCCTAATTTTGAACCAGTCTGTTGTTCCATCTCCAGTTATAACAGCTGCTTCTTGACTCATATACAGGTTTCTCAGGAGATAGATAAGATAGTCTGGTATTCTCATCTCTTTAAGAATTTTCCACAGTTTGTTGTGATCCACACAGTCAAAGGCTTTATGGAGTCAATGAAGCAGAAGTAGATGTATTTTTGGAATTTCCTTGCTTTCTCTATGATCCAACAAATGGTTTGGTGGTTTGATCTCTTGCTCCTCTGCCTTTTTTAAACCTACCTTATACATCTGGAAGTTCTTGGTTCATGCACTGCTAAAACCTAGCTTGAAAGATTTTGAGCATTATCTTGCTAGCATGTAAAATGAGCACAATTGTATAGTAGTTTGAACATTCTTTGGCATTGCCCTTCTTTGGGACTGGAATAAAAACTGACCTTTTCCAGTCCTGTGGCCACTACAGAGTTTTCCAAATTTGCTGACATATTGAGTACAACATTTTAACAGCATCATTTTACAGGATTTGAAATCGCTCTCCTGGGATTCCATCACGTCCACTAGCTTTGTTCATAGTAATGCTTCCTAAAGGCCCACTAGACTTCGCATTTCAGGATGCCTAGCTCTAGGTGAGTAACCACACCATCATGGTTGCTGCTGCTGTTGCTAAGTCACTTCAGTCATGTCCGACTCTGTGACCCCATAGACGTCAGCCCACCAGGCTCCCCCGTCTCTGGGATTCTCCATGCAAGAGCACTGGAGTGGGTTGCCATTTCCTTCTCCATTGAGTGAAAGTGAAAGTGAAGTTGCTTAGTCGTGTCCGACTCTTAGCGACCCCATGGACTGCAGCCTACCAGGCTCTGCCATCCACGGGATTTTCTAGGCAAGAGTACTGGAGTGGGGTGCCATTGCCTTCTCCAGGATGAAGTTTTTTCTTACGCTGCATCCTATCACTCCGTAAGTAAATGAGTAAGCATTTGCACCACATATTTCTAATGAACTGAACTGATGAGTTGAATTAATAATGTCCTATTTAAAGTGTAGGATATTTCACTTATGTAAAATTATCTGATCAGTGTAACAAAACAATGTAAGTTTTATTAATAAAAGAAAAACAAGCTTTTATTAGTTTACCAGATTAAGTTAAATGAATCTCAGCCAGATAACCTAATTGCCAAAACAAACAAATAAAAACTAAAGCTATCATTTCTTGTGACATTTGAAAGTTCTTCTCCATTTTGAGGAGACAAATTCTTTACAGTGAAGAACTAAATGATCTTATAATACAGTATTTGGAGATAATCCATTCAGAAACAGAAGAAATTAAGGAATATATTTCCAATGAATGGATCCAAGGATAGGGAAATAACTGATAGGAAGTCTATGATAATTTACCCTGAAACTAAGTCATTGCTCCAAATGTGTCATATTCTATATACAATTTAATTTTATATGTTGTCCTTATGACCTTTTTGTATGAAAACAGTTAAGTATTCCCTCATTTATCAATATGTGGCAAACTGCATTTCAAAAGAGAAAGGCAAAGGCAACAAATTCACTCCCGAGTGTGTTTCTGGATCAGGTTTACAGGCTTAGGCAGTTTAGGGCTAAAATTTGGCTTTCCCTCTTCCTCAAGACTTCCAGGATTCTATATCTTACATTTGCTGCTTCCTGATCTGAATTTCTCCTTCCATAAATGCCCTCACTGTCCATTTTCTTCTTTGGCTACTCATGCTTTTAATATAACAATTGATTCCATTTTATATATTGCAGG
Organism: Cervus canadensis; assembly: GCF_019320065.1. Lineage (NCBI taxonomy): Eukaryota > Metazoa > Chordata > Mammalia > Artiodactyla > Cervidae > Cervus > Cervus canadensis. The sequence goes on from NC_057393.1 coordinate 15,380,660, forward strand.
CTTTCATTTACCATTTAAAGAATATGTCTAACGCCAAGATGAATGTATGATTTTAAAAATAATGTATCCAGGGAAGATAGAACACATTTTTAAAAAGTTCCCATTAATGCTGGAGGTGCCCTTTCATGCCCCACACTTGGACTTGCTCCTTTAAAATCGACCATAAGTTTCTTTGGCATTTCACAATTCCCTAGTCTGCATCAGCAGTAAAAGGTACCATTTGAGATAAACCAGAGTGACCATGTCCAACTTGATGACCATAACTCTAACATTCAAATTGAATATTCTTCTTATCAGAAACCTCCCTCAACACTAATTTGGCACAGAGGCAAACAGGTCATTGAGCAAACCTGTAAACCAAAGGTGTCAGATACTAAAAGATACCATTAAATTGATAAAATACCTTTGCATATGAGTAGGCATCATTACGGGGCTGTATTTCTTAGTACCTATAGTTTATTGGCTCCTTCTTCAAACCTGACAGCGTCCTTCATGAACTATCAAACATATCATAACACACGCTATCAAAGGAAATAGAAAGTATACATTTCTCTAAGTAATCTTTTCCTGTAGCAGGTAAACCTAGTGCAGTTGGAAAGAAAGAATGTGAAATAACAAGAAATGACAATTTTCAAAAGATGAGCTGAGAAAAAAATCTTATTTTATAGGCACAGTGAGCCTTTTATAAGTACCATTATTACAAATCTTAACAAAGATACAATGAAAACAGGTGATGAATGAGAGTGGTAGAGAAAGATTCATAGTGCCAAGTGCTCAATCAAAGGTCTTTACGTTAAATAAATAGCTTTAAAAATTAACCTTATTAGAGCTTGTGAGAAAAATGGGCTCCTTCAGCCTCTCAGCCTGTGCTAATAGATTCCACATTCTTCACACCACAAAGGCTCCCACTCTTCCCAGTGAGTGGGTTTATCTCTTACCCACCGCCACCGCCCCTAGCAGTGTGTGTGCAGAGACAATGAAGAAAGGGCTTACAAGGGCTTCTTTAGCTTTCTTGTGATAAAGTTTCACAATTTAGTGTTTTGACTGCACATAAAGCTAAACATAAAGCTAAAGCTGGTCTGACTTATGCAAGTGTAGATGAGTATATATATCAAAGGAAAAAGGAACAAGGCACTTTGTGGCTATTTTATCAGTTGGAAATCTCCCTCCCCTAAGAGAAACACATCCAAAACAACAGTAACCAATCGTGGGGATACCACCTTGGCTTTAGAGTTGTTATTTAGTTGCTAAATCGTGTTTGACTCTTTGTGATCCCATTGACTGTGGCCCTTCAGGTTCCTCTGTCCATGGGATTTCCCAGGCAAGAATACTGGAGTGGGTTACCATTTCCTTCTCCAGGAGGTCTTCCTGACCTAGGAATCAAACACATATCTCTGGCACTGACAGGCAGATTCTTTACCACTGAGCCATCAGGGAAACTCTGGCTTTAGAATACAAAACTCAGCTAAACACAGATACTTAGATTCTTTGAAACTTGCCTACAGTCTTGGCAAAATTCTAAAGGTGATCCCTAGGGGTCTGTTACCCAAGTTAGGTCATGAGGATTATGATGGGCAGATTAATTACACTACCTGCATACACTTGTTCTTAAGGTAGATAAATATTCAGATGTTTAACAAACTCTTCAGGGTGGTATCATGGCTAAATACATAGGTTTTAGAGTCAGGCAGATCTGAGCCCACCTCCTGAGGTAGCTAATTGTGAGCTGTGTGGTCTAAAACAAGACACATAAGCTCTGAGATAAGAATGACTATATCGGAGAAGTACTGAAAAAACGACTGCCTGGTATGCTATCCAGCATATAAACATTGCATGCATATCTTGTTCTTGTTTTATTGTGCTTCAGTTTATTGTACTTTGCAGGCACTGCATTTTTTTTTGTTTGTTTTTACAATTAAAAATTTGTGGCAACCCTGTGCTGTTATGATGGCTAGCATTCTTAGCAATTCAGTATTTTTCAACTGAAGCATGCACATTGTGTTTGGGGGCATAATGCTATACTATTTCACACTTAACAGATTACAGTATAGCAGAAAATAACTTTTACATGCACTGGGAAATAAAAAAAATCCATGTGACTTGCTTTACTGAGATATTCACTGTATTGAGTGGTCTGGACTCAACTTGCAGTATCTCTGAGATATGTCTGTATTGTGAAAATTTTCATTAGTATCATCACAGAATAGGAAGCCATAATATTGCAACAAAACCTGACTTTTTTGAAGGGAGGGAGGCTCAGGCTGGTGACCAGGTTAATCTGCATTACTGAAACCTATGTGAGTACACGAAACAGCAGTAGGTTTTAAAAGAAATATCTGCCAATCTTGTTCTGTACCTCCCTTTCTCTCTGGTTTTGTCTCCTCTCAGTTTTTATCAAACCTGAATATTCATTGGAAGGACTGATGTTGAAGCTGAAGCTCCAATACTTCGGCCATATGATGTGAAGAACCGACTCATTGGAAGAGATCCAGACGCTGGGAAAGATTGAAGGCAAAAAGAGAGGGGGGTGGCAGAGGATGAGATGCTTGGATGGCATCACCGACTTAATGGACATGAATTTGAGCAAACTCCTGGGAGACAGTGGAGGACAGAGGAGCCTGGTGAGTCCATAGGTCACAAAAAGTTGGACATGACTTAGCCACTGAACAGCAACAACACAACAGATTTTATCTTCTGAAAACTTAGGTAATTCATTGAATTATTCTATATTAATTACCAAACAGGTAAAAGATCAAATAGTTCAGTGTTCTTGTAATGATGACTCAGACTTTGACCTTGTCTTCTTTCAGAGTTTATGGTTCATAGATAACTGGTTCTCATTTGTATTTGGTTCTATGCACATTCCGAGGCATATGGAAAGATTATACTCCACTGTCTCATCCGTTTAGGATGGATCAGATTATTAGTGCAGTAGAAATAACGTGTCTCTTCTGGGCTAGGTCATTTAAGAGACTATGAGGCATCTCCATGCCCTGTGATACCCTTGAGAGCCACATGCTAGGAAAACAGCAGGCTGAGATGAAGGGAACATAACCTCTGAGTCACTGGATGGAGGACCTGCTTCACTCAGCCCACTGGACTGACTGTCATGAAAATTAAACTTCTGTTTAACTTTTTAGCAACTAGGGGCTATTTATGCCAATTAACACAGAGAGAGAAAAAGTTATAAAGAAATTATTGTGGAAGGTAATAAGTACCATATAAGAGGTTTTGAAGAGCAATTTAGCTGGGAAGACCACAGGCAGGAGCTCAATCTTTAAAGACAGGTATCATTTGCTATCTGACAGTGGGGAGAAAAGAATCTCTCATGGAATTCACGAACAAAGGTAAGAACCTGCAGGACTTTGCTTATCATCCTTCAGGCCCTGAGCTAGGTTACAATAGTGGGAAAAATCATGCATGGTGCCTTAACAGACCTTGCAGTCTCATGGGAATGTTAAGTATTAACCAAAGGTTCATCAAAGATATTAACCAAAAAAAAAAAAGAATGTTGAGTTACAACTGACAAGAATGTAGGAGAATAAATGAAATGGGTGAGATCACAAAATAAGAGGAAGAGATGTAATTACAGAAGCCAAAGAAGATTCTCTATGGAAGGAATGATTGAGCTAAAGTCTAGGGAAGAATGGGAATCTACCAGATAAATTGTCTGGTGGTAAGAGAGTAAGGTGTGAGATGACTGGAATCTTAAAGGACATGGTGAGTTTGGAGAGGCAGGTAGGAGGTAGATCTCCCAGGACAGATTTTCATCTTTATCATAAGAGCACTGGAAGGTCATTGGAATGTTCTAAGCAGTGTGGAAAATGAAAGTAAGTTGGAGTGGGTAAGGATCGAAGCAGGGAACCATTTGGGAAGATACTGCAAAATGTCCAGGTAACAGACAATGATAGCTCAGACAAGGATGGTGACAGTGAAGAGGGTGACAGACAGCACAGAGCGGAAGTGAGAGATCGTGAACCTGGTGATAAATTATATACGGAAGATAAAAAAGCAAGGTTTCCATGTGCGTGACTGAGTGGATGACTACTCCACTCACTGAGATGAGGTAACCTAGAAAAAGAACTAGATTTGGTGGAAAAAATATGTAAGTTCTACTCTGAACATGCTGATTTTGAGGTTCCTTTGAGACTGCCAAGAAGAAATGCTAGGGAAGCAGTTCTACCTTTGGGTCTGGTTCTTAGAACAGTGCACCTTAAACTTGAATATGACCAGAAATCACTGGGTGATCTTGTTAAAATGCAGATTCTGATTCAATAGACCTGGGGTGGGTCCATGGTTCACAGGTGATGCCAGTGATGCTGGCCTATGGACCTAAGCAGCAAAGGTTTGGAGGACAAGTTTGATTGGAGCCAAAATTGATAAGAAACCATAATGAAAGCCTTGGGTGTGTGTGGGAGTGCTTTAGAGGGAGTGCAGAGTGGTAAGATGATGGTCTAGAAGTAGTACTAGCTTTTGTTGTGGCTGGATAGAGGCATGGAAGACTGCAAGACAGCAGAAAAGAGACAGACAGAAAGATAGGAGGAAAACCAGAAGACTATTGTGCAAGTCAGGTCAAGGCAGGGGAGTATTTTAAGAAAGAAAAAGCAAGGTGGTTTGGGTATATGAGAAGGCCAGAATGTAGGCTGGAGTGGAAATGAGAAGATGGAGGCTGTGCACTTCACTTCAAATCAGTGCAATGTGAAGATTAGAAAGATGAAGTGGTAAATGTGGGGTTCTGGACTTCTTGTTTTATTGAAATGTTCTTAAGCAAATTCCCTAATCTCTGAGTTTCAGTTTAATCATTACTTAGCTATGAACCCCTCTCCTGAATTCCACTGAGACTGAGGCTCTCTTTCTCTTATGCGGCCACGGTACACAGTGCATCCATCCATCATATAGTAATCACACTTCGTAGCAGTGGTTCTCCAAATGTGGTCTCCAGACCCTTACGGGTCCTTGAGGCCCTTTAGGAGAGTCATTAAGTCAAACCATTTTCATAGTACAAAGACATCATCTACGAACATAATGCTGTTAGTTACTAAATTGTGTCCAACTCTTTTTTGCGATCCCATGGATCGTAGCCTGCCGGGCTCTTCTGTCCAAGGGATTTCTGAGACAAGAATACAGAAGTGAGTTGCCATTCTCTTCTCCAGGGGATCTTCTCAGCCCAGGGATTGAACCCATGTCTCCTGCATTGGGAGGTGGATGCTTTACTACCGAGCCACCAGGGAAGCCCTATCAACACTAAGATATTACTGCCTTTTTCACTGGGTAGACATTTACACTGATAGTGCAAGTGACACGGTGGGTAAAATTGCTAGAGCTGTATAGTGTGAATCAGGACAGGGGCACCAAGCTGAGGCATTACTCATCCTCTACATACTCGTGGGAAAAAAACGACAGCAATTATGCACAAAGCACTTCTGCTGCATACCAAAGTAAGATGGCTGTCTCAAGGAAAGCACTTACGTGATGGCTTGAATTGCCAGATGAACTAGCTGTATTCTTTCTTCTTTTACAGGACACCATTTCTTTCTTAAATGAATGACTGACAAATTGTGGTTATTCAGACTTGAGTATATGGAAAAATCTTTCTCAAAAATGAACAAAGTAAGCCTGTCATTTCAGGGAAAATGAGTAACAGTACATCTGGCCAACGATAAAACATAAGCTTTAAAGTGAAAATAAGAATCATGGCATTTAAAAAATTTATCCATTTTCTAACAGAATACATATCAATTGACATAACTCATCTCCCAAAAAGCTATTTGGGGTCCACAATCATTTCTAAATGTGAAAACAAATGTTTGAGAATCACTGTCTTATGCCATCACCTCCCTGTGAGCTGGGGGGCTCTGGGGCACAGACTGAGTTCTTCTGTCTTTGAAGGCCCAGTGAGAAGCATGATGCGTATGCATGATAAACTCTCAATAAATATTTGCAAATTGAAGTAAGTGAATTACTGAGGAAAACATTAAAATGAAGACAAAACTAAAGGAAGAAAAAGTAACTTGAAGACTCTGAACTCAAATTTGAGTTCAAAACATCAAAAACCATAAAATGTTTACAACATTTGACAGTAATTTTATGTCTAAGAAATTTCCCCAAGGAAACAATTTATTCTAAGAATATGCATAAGAATGTAGCTGTGAGAACAGTGCAACCCAAATTGAGAAAATGTATAGATCCATTTTAAAAGAAAACTTCTTACAGCTCCCTCAGTGTTAGACTAAATTATTTTCACTGTGTTACTTAAATGTGTAAAAATATGAAATTACACAGTAACTATTTATGACTACAGTTCTTATACAACCCAAACAATTTTAAAACAAATCTATAAATTAAATAAAATATTTAAAAACAATTACCATTCAAATCAACAGCGTTAATTTAGAGTGACTGATATTTATTTGAACCTTGATTACTATCTGCTATGTGAATATGGTATCAACTTCTTTGGATTTTGTATCTGTGCTACTGCTATGTGATGGCAAAATCCTACAACCACTTTTATTTATTCTAACTTCCATTTGTCATACACCCTATGAAGTTTTTGGTGTTGTTTGGTGGTATCAAGTATACAAATAATTGCCTAAGTCAACCTCCACCCTTTCTCATTAGTCCATGACAATGAAAGTGAATCACCAGGGCTTCAGTACAGTGTGAATACAGATGTAAACTCTTAAATTGTCACAAGGTAACTATTTACAGTGGAGAACCTAGAATATGCTTTCATGAAAACACAATACTTAAAATTTCTCTTAGGGAATTCTCACACAGTGAAGAGCAAAATTGATAATTAAATGGTAGCATGCACATGCGCTTAGTCACGCCTGTCTCTTTGTGCCCCCATGGACTGTGGCCCCCCAGGCCCCACTGTCCATGGAATTCTCCAGGCAAAAATACTGGAGTGGGTTGTATATTACATGAAATGACAGGCTAGATGAATCACAAGCTGGAATCAAGACTGCAGGGAGAAATATCAACAACCTCAGATACGCAAATGATACTACTCTAGTGGCAGAAAGCAAAGAGGAACTAAAGAGCCTCTTCCTGAGGGTGAAAGAGGAGAGTGAAAAAGCTGGCTTAAAACTCAATGTTCAAAAAACTAACATCATGGTATCTGGTCCCACCACTTCATGGCAAATAGATGGAGAAAAAGCAGAAACAGCAGTGACAGATTTAATCTTCTTGGGCTCAAAAATCACCATGGATGGGGGCTGTAGCCACAAAATCAAAAGAGCTCCCTGGAAGGAAAGCTATGACAAACCTAGACAGCATAATCAAAAGGATAGATATCACTTTGCTGACAAAGGTCTATATGGTTTTTCCAGTAGTCATGTATGGATGTGAGAGTTGGACCATAAAGAAGGCTGAGTGCTGAAGAATTGAAACTTTGAAACTGTAGCACTGGGGAGGACTCATGAGAGACCCTTGGAGTGCAAGGAGATCAAACCAGTCAATCCTAAAGGAAATCAGTCCTGAATATTCATTCAAGGACTGATACTCAAGGTGAAGTGTCAATATTTTGGCCACCTTATGTGAAGAGCTAGTTCAGTTCAGTTCAGTTCAGTTTCTCAGTCGTGTCCGATTCTTTGCAACCCCAAGGACCACAGCACACCAGGCTTCCCTGTCCATCACCAACTGCCGAAGTCCTCCCAAACCCTTGTCCATTGAGTTGGTGATGCCATCCAACCATCTGATCCTCTGTTGTCCCCTTCTCCTCCTGCCCCCAATCCCTCCCAGCATCAGGGTCTTTTCCAATGAGTCAGCTCTTCGCATCGGGTGGCCAAAGTATTGGAGTTTCAGCTTCAACATCAGTCCTTCCAATGAACACCCAGGACTGATCTCCTTTAAGATGGACTGGTTGGACTTCCTTGCAGTCCAAGGGACTCTCAAGAGTCGTCTCCAACATCACAGTTCAAAAGCATCAATTCTTCAGGGCTCAGCTTTCTTTATAGTCCAACTCTCACATCCATACATGACTACTGGAAAAACCATAGTCTTGACTAGACAGACCTTTGTTGGCAAAGTAATGTCTTTGCTTTTTAATATGCTGTCTAGATTGGTCATAACTTTCCTTCCAAGGAGTATACATCTTTTAATTTCATGGCTGCAGTCACCATCTGCAGTGATTTTGGAGCCCCCCAAAATAAAGTCAGCCACTGTTTCCCCATCTATTTGTCATGAAGTGATGGGACCGGATGCCATGATCTTAGTTTTCTGAATGTTGAACTTTAAGCCAACTTTTTCACTCTCCTGTGAAGAGAGTGAAGAGCCAACTCACCGGAAAAGACTCTGATGCTGGGAAAGATTGAGGACAGGAGGAAAAGGAGGCGACAGAGAATGAGATGGTTGTATTGCATCACTGACTCAATGGACATGAGTTTGAGCACACTGAGGGAGACAGTGAAGGATGGTAAGCCTGACGAACTGCAGTCCATGGGGTCACAAAGAGTCGGACACAACTTGGTGACTTAACCACAAAATTGTGAAAAACTGGAAATAAATGTCCATTGAAAATAATTTAGGAATTATCAGTATTACATAATATTATGGGATCATGGGAAATATGATGACAAATAATACTTCATTAGAGGGTTCAGAATATACTGCTTTACAAAGCAGGTTGCAATGTTTTATGTATATGTATACATATACTTATATATGTGTACACATATACACATACACAGAGAGAGACTGATTCATTTGGAAAAGAGACTCAAATTCTCCAGCAAGTGGCATTGGGAAAATTGGACAGCCACATGGAAATCAATGAAGCTGAAGTGAATAAATCCTCACACCATACACAAAAATAAACTCAAAATGGCTTAAATATTGAAATATAAGACATGACACCAAAAAACTCTTAGGAGAGTACATAGGCAAAAGATTCTGTGACACAAATCATACCAAATTATCTTTAGGTTAGTCTCCCAAAGCAATAGGAAAAAAAGCAAAGTAAAAAAAAAAAACAAACCCCAAAACCACAAACAAATGGGCCCCCATTAAACATACAAGCTTTTGTACAGCAAAGGAAACCATAAACAAAATGAAAAGACAACCTATGGGTTGGGGGAAAATATTTGCAAATGATGCATCTGACAAGGGTTTAATTTCCCAAGTATACAAACAGTTCATACAATTTAATAAAAAACAAACAAACAACCCAATCAAAAAATGTACAGAAGACCTAAACAGGAATTTCCCAAAAAATGACATACAGATGGCCAAAAGATAAATGAAAAGATGCTCAATATTGTTAATTATTAGAGAGCTTCAAATCAAAACTACAATGAGGTGCCACTTCACATTAGTCAGAATGGCCATCATTAAAAAGTCTACAGATAAAAAGTGCTGGAGAGGGTGTGGGGAAAAGGAAACCCTCCTACACTGTTGGTGGGAGTGTAAAATGGTGCAGCCACTATGGAAAAAAGTATGGAGATTCCTCAAAACAGTAAAATAGAGTTGCTATATGATCGAGAAACCCCTTTCCTGGGCATATATCCAGATAAAAACATATTTCAAAAAGACACATCACCCCTATGTTCACAGCAACACTATTAACAATAGCGAAGATGTGGAAACAACCTAAATCAACCTAAATGTCCATTAACAGATTGATGAATAAAGAAGATGTGAGAAATATACATATATATAGTGGAATACTACTCAGTCATAAAAAGGAATAAAATAACAGCATTTGTGGCAACATGGATGGACCTAGAGGTTGCTATAGTAAGTCAAGTCAGAAAGAGAAAAACAAATACTATATGATATCACTTATATGTGGAATCTAAAACATGACACAAAAAATTTATCTACAAAACAGAAACAGACTCACAGACATACAGAACAGACTTGTGGTTGCCAAGGAGGAGGCAGGGGTGGAGGAGGGAAGAATTAGGAGCTTAGGATTAGCAGATGCAAACTATTATATATAGAATAGACAAAAAACAAGGTCCTACTGTGTAGCATAGGGAACTATATTTACTGTCCTATGGTAAAGCATAATGGAAAAGAACATGAGAAATTATATACATACAGTTAAATATATATATAACTGAATTGCTCTGCTATACAAAAGAAATGAACACAATATCGTAAGTCAACTACATTTCCTTAAAATAATTTTTTTAGAAAAGAGACGAAGCATATAAAACAAAAAGTTAACACAATACCGTATTATAATTTCTATTTTCTTCTGTGTTTTTCAACATTTTATGAATTTTCTACAATGAATACATATTAGCATTATAATAAGATAAAAATGTTATTTTTGAAAAGAATTATTATAAAAAGCACCCAACAGAAAACTATAGGGCTTAATAGCTTAGACACAGGCCATATTCACTATGACAACTTCTAAGCATTTGTGTTTTGGTGTACACCCAGAGAAAACAGTGAGAACTGCTGGGTGGAACCCATCCCTCGTGGTGAGATGAACTACGATGGACATCTTCTTGTCTGTGGGGCAGTACTATCATCTTTCCACCTCCAAGGAATAACAGTATTATTATTAATTCTTGACATGCTATCCAATCTCCCTGAGAACAATGGAATTTACAATGAGGTGTGATTCTTTGAAATTGTTTATTTTTTATTTTTTGTATAAGACACACATTTTACACAAGTACTCTCTACTTATATAGTCACTGTTCATCATTTAATTATATAGTTAACGCTGTGGATTACAATAGCAAGTGCACAAAGATGTAATTATGGGATAAGTACCTAGTAATTTCTATTCTCTAAAGTGAAGATTGAATGTTAATTAGCTTTAAGCATATTACAGTAGGTGCAATTATCAGGTAATCTTTGGGAATGTGTACTTTTTGGATCAGCCTTTATTAAGGTGATCCCATGTAGTTACTGAGGAATGTCATAAAAATCTGCAGACCTTTGTGCATTGATAAAAAGGAAGAATAATTACAGAAGCTAATTCCACTGTCACCTTATTGGTATAACTATATTCCCACTGCTTCCTTGTAATTCTGTCCCTCTAAATGCTCAATCATTGAATATTTCCAGCTACCTGGGAAGCTTGGAAAAGCTGTACATGTGATGCATATCTACAAAATGCTAAAGAAGCCAAGTCCATCGAGTAGAATCGCTCTTCGGCAGTTTTTGCATTTCAATATGAAATCGTAATGAACTGTCCAGGTGGCAAAATTTTTTGCTCCAGCAGCTGCAGCACCGACTCAGGAATTCAAAAGCAGAAGCCCAACAGATTAACGATTCCCCATAATATTATCTCTGCAACATGCAATTTGTTCTCAATGATAATTAGATATTTAGAGAAAGACATAATTAGGAAGAAGAGGCTTAATGCTTTTTGTTGTTGTTGTTTACTGAGAATCTCCTAACAGCCAAGGGATCTACTCTGGGAGTAATATGATTCTGGTATCAGAGTGTGCAATAGCTGGCTATGTTGAGAAACGACTGAAACATTCTGCACGATGAAATAAAACCATTCCAAATCCAAACCTTTCTATAGTTAATTGGTGTGTCATAGCTCCCATCCTTGAAAATAGGCCAGAATTCTGTTTATAGGTGCTTTGTAAGTGTGGATTACCAAAAGAAATATTGGACCAGATAGAAAGAGTAATGAGATAAGATACAATTTCAAATCCATTTTGGAATGATGATGGCTAAAATAGCCATGGAAAGGTAAGGTCCAGATGGAAATTGCTATTTTCTTTTGCCTTTTTATGACAGCCGGTTTCCCTTTCTCCTCAGCTTTAGTGCTGCTGCTACCAGACCCTGTATCTAAATGCACACTGTTTTCCCTGGAATTTTGTCTACAGTGTCAACCATCAGATTTCTTTCTATAAGCAGAGTGGATATCAAGCTACTGAAAAATGTCACTCCCCTGCATCGACCGCCAATGCCCCACCATAGGCTGAAAGTAAAGAGTACAAAAAGACTGCATCTGCATTCAGATCCAGGAGACTTCTGAATGAGTCTATATGGCAGTACAAGATCCAGACTTAGCCGGAACATTTACTCCTCAAAGTCAGTTCTCTCTATACCAAAATCCTAGAAGACTCCTTCTGCTCTCTCTTCTTCAAGGGTAGTTACTAAACTGACTCCTATTATCATGGATAATTGTCATTAAAAAAACTTAATTAATACAACATTGTATATCAACTATACTTTAAATAAATTTTAAAAAACCACTATATAAAAGGGATCATACCATAGGTACCATAGGCTTGCCAGGTGGCATTAGTGGTAAAGAATCCACCCACCAATTCAGGAGACAAAGGAGACATGGGTTCGATCCCTGGGTCTGGAATATCTCCTGGAGTAGGAAATGGCAACCCACTCCAGTATTCTTGCCTGGAAAATTCCACAGACAGAGTAGCCTGGCAGGTTATATAGTCCATGGGGTTACAGAGTTGGACACGACTGAGTATGCACACATGTAGGGTAGGTACACTTTTGTGGCTGGTTTCTTTTGCTTAACCTTACGTGCATCTGCATTGCTGCCTGCAGCCATAGTTTATTATTCCATTGTTATATACTATTCCTGTATATAAATATACCTACACTTTACTTGTCCATTCTACTGCTGATGGCTGTTTGGCTTGTTTCCAAACTTTAGCTATTCAGTAATACTGCCATGAACATTCCTGTTCAGGTCATTTTGTATATATTTCTACCCATTTCTGTTGGGCTCCTAACTAAGGATACAATTGCCCTGGTGACTCCTAACAGCTGGTAACTCATTAGCTAATTTGTAACAGAAAGTTTTGATGAAGAATGGGTCTGAGATGGAGGGAGACATATGGAAAGAAACGGCATCTATTTTCCCACTGGGTCTTGTCAACTGGATGGGAGTTCCCTGTGAAGGAGGCATAATAAGGTGCCTACAGGTTGGGATGGGTATGAGGAGAGGTATGCAGGTGCCAGGTGATTCACTCCCACTGTCCTGTCTGGGATTATAACGAGGACACAACCTTGGACTGCTACTTGCGTCTGTTCCCCTGATAGGTGAAGGAAGAGTGGAGGCATCTAACGGCTTTGTGGGCAGGGGACATGGACAAGAGACAGCTGGAGCCAGAGGGTTCAAGCAGAGTTGAAGGCTCATGGCAACTGTGGCTCATCCCTTTGGAGACTTCCAGAAATAACTAGTAGCCTACCGAGAAGCAGAGAGCACTGAAGGCTCTGCTGTTTGGCCAGGGTTGAGGTATTTGCAGATATCCAGCTGATTATAAAAATGGCCAATACACACAGTGGTTGATGCTATAGCAGTAAGATAAGCAAACTCTCACCCAAGAGTCAGTAAGGAAAGAAGAGATGCCATTCTCTTCCCTCCTCTCTTCTCACTCTTCAACTCAGTCCCCTTCCCCCTCAAACTTTCTGTCTATTCCTCTGTCACAAAATCACAGAGAACAGCTTTTAACACTGCCCTGGAAAGAGTCTGGGAGGCTTCAAAGAGGAGACAATGATGTGTGGCCCCAGGAAGTGACCAAATTTTTCCAGGTGACAAACTGCCTTTATAGGCTGAAGGGATATCATGGGGTAAGGGAATGGATGTATGAACATATAAGGCACTTTCAGGAAACTATGAATGGTTCAGTATGATTAGAAAGAAGAATGTGGGCATCAGAGCCCGAGTGGTGCTTTTAAGGCCACTTATTTAAGGTAGTTCAATAAAAATTGCCCCAACAATGCTGGATGATGTGAAGCTGGCTGCTAGTTTTCGCCCCACAAAATCCAGTCATCACACATCCAGTCATCTGGGCACTCTGTGGGCATCCCAGTGTCTGAATCCTTGCTCATATCTCAGTTTTTATTTAAGACCTTCTGTGTCTCAGCTTCCCCACCCCCCAATCCCTCCCCCAGAGACAACGCCTGTGTGTGAAGGCTCATGGTTGAGTGCACAGCATCTCCCAGTTACCATTCATGCTCAGCAGCTTGGCTGTGCTGGTCTCAATCTAGCAGTATTGGAAATGAGACCTGAGTGTTAGAAAATCCACTTGGAAATAGAAATGTGCACTGCCACGTTGAAGTGTTTGAACTTTCCTTTTCAGAATCAGCTGGCCCTGCGCAACCTTTAGGAGCATAGGCTGAATATGCCTGAGGTCCTTGCCTCTAGCCCCCAGGAGGGTGGGGAAGTGAGAGTGGAGTAGGGAAGCCATTGAGAGGCCCTGGAGCAACTGACAAGCACCGGGCAATGTGCTCATCAAAAACACACGGGACTTGGAGTCACGCAGGTTCATTTGGGATCAAAACACTTAAATTGTCTAATCAGAAGTTTCTGCATTTATAAAATGGACATAATGCATGAGAAAGATAACCTATTGTGAGTAAAAAAGATTCACAGTTCCTAGCTTTTTGAACTATAGAAATAATATTTCAGAACTCAGAACTGGGATCAGACTAGTGTTCCATTGCATGTGGAGGCTGAGTAAGGAGTCAAAAATTTTCATATTTTAGTTAGGCAAGCAAGTGAGAACCAGAGAAATGAGGAGTTGTGGGAGAAAGCTGCTGGATTCAGTTATGGCTCCAGTGCATCTGAGTTGCCTGTACACATCAGCATCAAGGCAGAAATGGAAGCAATGCTCAGGGTGCTCTGTGTGGCTGTGTGAGCTCACCACTGAGCAGGAACCCTAGGGAAGGGGCGAGTGTGGGCTGACATGCAGCTCACACTCTGGGTGCCAGTCCATGATGGGTGGAACTGCATTTGCTCAAAAGCAATACGTGAGCTAGCAGTGGCCCTGGCAATACAAGACCCCCATCTATAACTGATAAGTGAGCAGGGTCGGTAGCCTGGCCCCTAGAGGAGTACTCAGAGATGGGAAAGTGTCCGCTCACACCACCCAGTCACTGGCCCAAGCACAAAACTGAGGAAGCCCTTGGTAGAGGGGGCCCCCTGCCCTTGAAAAGACAGTTCAGCCTCCGAGGTCACAGGTACAAGTGCAGCTCCACAAACAGATGCATGCCCCCTGTTGTTGTTCAGTTGCTAAGTCATGTCTGACTCTTTGTGACCCCATGCACTGCAGCACTCCAGGCCTCCCTGTCCTTCACTATCTCCCGGAATATACTCAAACTCAAGTCCACTGAGTCAGTGATGCCATCCAACCATCATATCCTCTGTTGCACCCTTCTCCTCCTGCCTTCAATCTTTCCCAGCATCAGAGTTTTTTCCAATGAGTCGGCTCTTCCCATCATGTGGCCAAAGTATTGGAGCTTCAGCTTCAGCATCAGTCCTTCCAATGAGCATTCAGGGTTGATTCCCCTGGGTAATTTCCACTTGATGGGCATCATGGGATTCAGACTTAAGATACGTCCAATTAAGAAGGGGGTCTCCTAACTACCCACCCAAAGTGTGTTTATTTTGGTTTCTCAAGGGAACAAATCCTTTATCTTGCGATCCACTGCCTCCCCCTGTCTCTTCTAAGGCAGTCCCTTCGCCCTTATTTGCATTGTAAACAATTATGAGTACAAATGCCTTAATTACACTGAAGTGTACAAGAGAGTCAGGATAAAAATTCAATACCAATTAGTCAAATGATGGGGACACGGATGGTCCAGGTGTTTCACAGCATTAATTACATTCTTCCAGGCCCTTTCAGTTTCACTCATTTCCAATGATCACAGGTCTTCTCTAGCCAGAATCCAGGATTGTCTTGCTTTTCTCCTAAATCCACCCTCTACCATGGCCAGGTTCAGGTTGAACTCCCTGTCTCAGATCCAGGGATCCTTCAGAAAGTGAGCTTTTCCATCTGAGCTACAGATCTACCTCCTGGGCTGGCAGTACCTGCCAGTCTTGGTAAAGCACTCTACTTGAAGGCTGGAGCAAGATGACTTTATCCTGAAATAATTCCTGTCCAGCATATAAGATACTTCATGTCTGAGGCAATCTTTGCCTCATTTCCGGATACTTTTTGGCATCAACTTTGCTGTGTCGGCTTTTACCATCTGGTGAATTTTGATTTCTAGCTTCCAAAAATTGTCCTGGCTCTTAAATTCAGCTTTTACTGCTCCACTGTGACTCTAGGCTTCTTCATACTGTTATTTCATCTAGCTCCCATCCATCATCCACAGCTTCATTTTGGCTTTGATTTACTGGTGCTGAGTGCAACCTCAGTTTCAGGTTGAAAATGCTTTCCTTGCAGACGTAATTTGAATTTCCTTGCAGCTACCTGAACACAATTGGACCAGAACCTCTCATCATTTCTTCTAAAAAAAAAAAACTTATGGTGAGGATTATTTATAATTTATCCACTATTTCCTAAAAAGAATTTAAAGTAGCTAAGTGACTATTAATTTAATTTGCAATTTTAATCATCATAGTCAGGGTCTTCCCCGTCAACCTTTGTCTTGATTCCTTTCAAAGTTCCTAATTTATAGGGTAAACAATTTTGTTTGCCCTATTAAACAGCCTCATTGAGTTCACACTCTCCTTTTACTTTAAAAAGAAATCTTTGCCTTCTACCTTCACGTCCAGCAGAGGGCTCTCCCAAGCACCGTGGCTGCATAGCACAGAGCTGAAAGCACTGACTAGACAGCTGGACTCTCTGGGTTCAAATCCTGACACTTGTTAGCTGTGTAATCCTGGGCAAGATGTTTTACCTTGGCTTCCAGATCAATGAAATTTCAATAGTGAGTATGTCGATCTATGGGGCTTTTGTAACGTTTGTATGAATGCATGCACATATACTATTTTAAGAGTATCTGGCATAGAATATGCAACATATATGCAATAGCCATTATAATTTTTCTGTTATACTATTAGTATACATAAAAATCCCACATTTCACTTTTTCTCATCCTTTCCACCGGAATCGTCCAATCCTTCAATCAAACAATATTTGAGGGCTTAGGAGATAAATTCTTCTACATGTACAGGCCGTGTCACTGCTGGCCCAGGAAGCTACTTGCATTGCCCTGTACGCAGAGTATCACGGGCACTGGCATTAAATCATAAGGGTAGGAACAGAACATGCACCTTATACAGCAAAGAGCACAGATTCTTGAAACTATAAGGTCATAATATGGTGTCAAGTTGAATCTTCTTATTCTGATTATACTTGAAGCCCATTTCCAGATCCCTCTTGGGGCTTCCGCGGGTGGCTCAGTGGTAAGGAACCCGCCTGCAATGCAGGAGCCACAGGAGATGTAGCTTCAACCCCTGGGTCGGGAGGATACCCTGGAGGAGGGCATGGCAACCCACTCCAGTATTCTTGCCTGAAGAATCCCATGGACAGAGAAGCCTGGTGAGCTACAGTCCATGGGGTCTCAAAGAGTTGGACACAACTAAAGGGACTGAGTACACACATACACACACTTGAATAGGAAAAGAAAACATATCCTGGAGGATATATGGCTCCTGCCCCAGATTAATCTACCAAGACTAGAGACACAGATATCTCCTTATATGATACTCCTCAAGTTTACACACCTGTGGGGCAGGTTCAAAGCATTTGGCTGACATGCATGTGTGTGTGTGTGTGTGTGTGTGTGTTCAGGTATACTGAAGCTCCTTTCAACTTTTCCATACCTATTCTGTCTCACAGCTATCCATTTCCTTGGAGAAGAGTCTTCCTAGTGGTATTCTCTCCTGCTTAAACCATTTGCTCTTCTCAACCCCTCACTGAGAAGAGCAAATTGTAGAGCTTCAGCATGGTTAAAAGACACTTGCTCCTTGGAAGAAAAGCTGTGACAAACCTGGACAGTGTATTAAAATGCAGAGATATTACTTTGCCAACAAAGGTCCATCTAGTCAAAGCTATGGTTTTTCCAGTAGTCATGTATGGGTGTGAGAGTTGGATAATAAAGAAGGCTAGCACCAAAGAATTGATGTTTTTGAACTGTGGTGCTGGAGAAGACTCTTGAGAATCCCTTGGACTGCAAGGAGATCAAACCAGCCAATTCTAAAGGAAATAAACCCTGAATATTCATTGGAGGGACTGATGCTGAAGCTCCAATACTTTGGCCAGCTGATGCAAATAGCCAACTCACTGGGAAAGACCTTGATGCCGAAAAGACTGAAGGCAGGAGGATAAGATGGTTGGATGACATCATTGACTCAATGGATATGAGTTTCAGCATGTTTGAAGGACAGGGAAACCTGGCGTGCTGCCATTCATGGGGTCGGAAAGAGTCAGACACAACCGAGCGACTGAATAAGGATGGTTGGAATGAAGTTCTGTGTCCTTGGTGTGTGACCAGGGTGGTAGCCTGGTGCTCAAGATCTGAAATGGATTTAGCCAGGATGGTGTCCTGCAGAGCAGAAAGAGGCACCCATCTGCATGTCAGATCACATGTAAGGTGGTTTCAAACTGGGTCCTCAGAGCCCTACAGAGGTTTGCCCAGAGGGCAGTGAGGGCAAGAGGAATGGCAGGTTTCATTGCCATTTCATTCCATTTCATTCATTCATTCCATTTCAACAGGAATGCCCTGTTCCATTTCTGGCAGAGCTGCTCCATTTTTATCTCCTGGGATTCCTCCAAAGTTGTCATTTGCAGAAAGAATCCCATGGTACCACTTGATTCCTGTCTATCTCTTGCACTAGACCGTAAGGGTTCAGAAGGGCAAGAGTCTTAGTTCACCATACACCAACTTCTTAGGATTTTGCCTGTACTCAGTAAATATTTGTGAAAACATGAGTAAATATAAGTCAAATCTACTTGTTAAGGAAAATGTACTGCCAAGTCCCTAGTGAGTTTAAGCCAACATATTTATGGAGATGTATGGTTAGCTGAAATATTTAAGTCTGTATTGTTTGTTGTTTGTATTTATTAGGATTTTCATATTCTCAAGTCATGCTTTTGTCCCCAAAACCCAAATAAAATAATCTCATCCAGGTATTATCACAGGAGAAATATTTGAATGTGAGTGTACCTTACTGGGCTTCTCAGGTGGCGCTAGTGGTAAAGAATCCGTCTGCCAACACAGAAGAGGTAAGAGACGGGTTGGATTCCTGGGTTGAGAAGATCCCCTGGAGGAGGAAATGGCAACTCACTCCAAAATTCTTGCCTGGAGAATCCCATGGACAGAGGAACCTGGTAGGCTATAGTCCACAGGGTTGCAAAGAGTCGGACATGACTGAGCGACTTAGCACACACACATGTATCTTACTGACTTGTCACTAACCTATATCTGATCCAACTGTTAATACTAATAGGGCCTACCTACACCCCGATATTCTGGAGGAAGAGTTAAGGGGAGATTTCAGTCTAAACTCCCAACAGACATTCTTCATTTGAGTAAATTTGGAATAGTTTTCGCAATGTGATTGCTGCAACTATCTCAGGTCTGACTGAACTCGGGGACATTTTGGTCTACACAGGCAGCTTCATTTCTAACCATGTGTACTGGCTACAGATCTTTTTTGCAGACTGCATTCTGAAAAGGAGTGATCTCTCTATTCACATTAATAGCAAATAAAATGACTGCCATTCTGCCTAAAGTGAAGTACAATGCAAGTAGCTTCCTAGCATCAATCAGATAGATGCCTTCTTCTCAATTTTGTTCTCATGCTTCTAAGAAAGCCGGAAAAGTATTCTATGGTAATAGCAGCTCAAAGCAGCTCTATTACAATATACAGGCTACTCATTTTAGTTTGCAATTGCTTATAAAGCATAAAAGTTATATGGTTCTTGGCTGGGATCCATAAGGCAGAAAATTTACTGTACTATACTTCTAATTGTCTACTACAAAGGGAAAAATCATCGTAGATAAATCGTTTAGCTGAAATGCTAGAAATGTTTTAACAGAAAAAAATGTTTTCTTTCCTGGAACTGACAGAACAGTTCTCTAATTAAGACATGGTAGGCTTATAACTAAGAGAATATTCAGAGAGCAAGAGGTTAGAATCCAGTTTACCAATCACTTAAAAACACAAAATACATAAAGATGCTTTGAAACCATTCTTTAATATACACTATCTTAGCAATTAATTAACTATGCTTATCACTGTCAAATCTCTATAATTATGCAGTAATCATTCATTCATCAAATCTTTAATTGAGCACACACTGAATCCTATGTCTCAGTTTGAGTAAATTTACATGTTAATCCCTTCATCTTCCCTGGATCTGGAGATTTCATTTCAGAGAGCCTCAAAAGTAGGAAACACAATTACAATTTGAGAAAAAGGTGGAAAGGACTCAGACAAGCTTCTGAGAAACAAAGAAAATGTCAGTTATAAAGTTCATGCATTTTACTGTGTGTGTAGATAGCTTCACATTATTACCCAAACAAACATGAACCAAATAGAACAGCAAAAGTATTGGTGACATGAAGAAACAGTGTATCTGTTAGACTGAATTGAGCACATTACAGGCATCATGTCTTTTGAGCCTTATGCTATTCTTTAGAGAAAGGTAGTATTTTCCCTGTTTAATAGAAGAAAATCTAAAGATAAGAAAGACTAGAGACATGTGCACCCCAGTGTTCATCACAGCACTGTTTATAATAGCCAGGACATGGAAGCAACCTAGATGCCCATCAGCAGATGAATGGATAAGGAAGCTATGGTACATATACACCATGGAATATTACTCAGCCATTAAAAAGAATTCATTTGAATCAGTTCTAATGAGATGGATGAAACTGGAGCCCATTATACAGAGTGAAGTAAGCCAGAAAGATAAAGACCAATACAGTATACTAACGCATATATATGGAATTTAAAAAGATGGTAATGATAACCCTATATGCAAAACAGAAAAAGAGACACAGATGTACAGAACAGACTTTGGACGCTGTGGGAGAAGGCGAGGGTGGGATGTTTTGAGAGAACAGCACTGAAACATGTATATTATCAAGGTGAAACAGATCACCAGCCCAGGTTGGATGCATGAGACAAGTGCTCAGGGCTGGTGCACTGGGAAGACCCAGAGGGATGGGATGGGGAGGGAGGTGGGAGGGGGGATTGGGATGGGAACACATGTAAATCCATGGCTGATTCATGTCAATGTATGGCAAAAACCACTACAATATTGTAAAGTAATTAGCCTCCAACTAATAAAAATAAATGGAAAAAAAAACAAAACAAACAAACAAAAAGAATAGTTTATTTCCAAAATGAAACACTAATAGTATTCCACATGTTATACACACTTTAGATTTTATGATTATAAAACTATAGTAATAGGGATAAAAAATGAATGTGATTTGAAAAATAAGACATAATTGTTGACTCAATTTATCTGATTTAAATTGAAATTTAATACACCCATTATCGCAATGTTATGCATCCAATAAAATGCTTAGTTGGTATTCTTAAAATAAATAAATAAATAAATAAATAAAAGTCCTGAGGATTCAAAAAAATGAAAGACCACATGTCCTCCCAGAAAAAAACACCTAGGAAGTGGTCCACATGTGTCTGACTGCAAATCTGACATTCTGACCATTAAGCCACACCGCTTTTTCCATCTAGCTTGTGCCTACAGGTTCTGGGCAGGATAACATGGGGATCTACACCAGGCAGCAGTTCACCTACTTATACTTAAATATGTCCCATTGTCACTTTGTCTTCAAGGTTCTCAGTATTGGGTTTCCTAATTTGTCTTTCAAAGTCCCTATGACTGAATGTTGCCTTAAACTCAGCTCTGGTCTTTAATTGTTGGTTTGCCTCAGGGATTAAGTTCCCTGCACATGAACTCAAATCTCCTGATGACTAGATCTCTGCCCTGCTGCCACACCTTTGGCATGCCAGGAGCCAGCCCTCTGGCTCCCTACAAATCACTGGCTTCACTCGTGCCCCCCAAATCTCTTTCTCCTAGTCTTTGCCTGACTAATTCCTGGTTATCCTTCAAAGCTTCCACTGCACTGTCATTCATTCAGGCTTCCCAGACAGCTCAGGGATAGAGAACGCGCCTGCCAATACAGGAGATGCAGGAGACATGGCTTCAGTTTCTGGGTTGGGAAGATCCCCTGGAAAAGGAAATGGCAAGCCATTCCAGTTTTTTTTGCCTGGGAAATCCCACGAACAGAGTCATTTGCTCAGGGAGATCATTTCTGCTTGGCAAATTCAAATGAGGAAACCTGGCTAGACTCTCATAACTCTCCGTATTTTCCTTCCTGCAATGACCACAGCTCACAATTAGATATGTATTCGTGTGATTATCTGTTTGATGCCTGTATCCCACACCAGAAAGTCAACTCCGTAAAAGCAGGGGTCATTTTGACTTTGTTCACCCTGAGCTTACATCTACTAGGTGCCAACGCACATAAATGAAAGAGTCTACGCAAAGCTCTGAGCACATAATAGGTGCTCAACAGGCATTAGGATTATTATTTCAATTTTTAACATTGGGTCATCCCTGGTGGCTCAGTAGGCTTTCCTTGTGGCTCAGCTGGTAAAGAATCTGCCTGCAATGTGGGAGAGCTGGGTTCGATCCCTGGGTTGGGAAGATCCCCCCGAGAAGGAAAAGGCTACCCACTCTAGTATTCTGGCCTAGAGAATTCCATGAACCATATAGTCCATGAGGTTGCAAAGAGTCAGACATGACTGAGTGACTTTCATTTTGCTTCACTTGGTGGCTCAGTTGGTAAAGAATCTGCCTGTAATGCAGGAGACCCAGGTTTGATTCTTGGGTCAGGAAGATCCCCTGGAGAAGGAAATGGCAACCCACTCTAAGCTTGCCTGGGAAACCTCATGGACAGAGGAGCCTGGCAGGCTACAGTCCATGGGATCACAAGAGTCGGACACGACTGAGCGACTAAACCACCACCAATAGTTGCTTTATAATGCGTGTGTGTTTTAAAATATTTACTTATTTGGCTGCACTGAGTCTTTTGCAGCATGTGAGATCCAATTTCCCACCAGGGATCAAACCTAGGTCCCCTCTGTTGGGAACATGGAGTCTTAGCCACTGGACCACCAGATAAGTCCCTACAGTGTTGTTGTTAGTTTCTGCTGTACAGTGAATGAGAAACTGCCGTATAGCACAGGGAACTGTACTTAATGCTCTGCAATGATCTAAATGGAAGGAAATCCAAGAAAGGGGATATATGTACATGTGGGCTTTCCAGGTGGCTCAGTGGTGAAGAATCCGCCTGCCAATGCAGGAGATTCAAAAGACTTGGGTTCAATCCCTGGGTCAGGAAGATCCCCTGGAGGAGGAAATGGCAACCCAAGCCAGTATTCTTGCCTGAAAAATCCCATGGACAAAGGAGCCTGGCAGGCCCAAGTCCATGGGGCCTCAACGAGTCAGACATGACTGAATGACTGAGCATGCACACATATGTGTGTGTATATATATAAATGATTCACTTCACTGTACAGGAATATTATTTCATGAACAAATAAGCTATAGTTAGATCCTTGCATCTTTAACCTCATTCCATGTTCCATTTTGTTTCAGGGACTGATACCCTGGTTTAGAGGGATTTGTTTTGGGGTCCTTTTCCTGGCTATTCTTAGGAAAATCAACCCTGAACTTTATCTTTCATTTGTACATCAGGATATCTAATCCCAAAGTACCTTCTGACTGGCTAGCTACTGTCCCCTCAAAACTGGGTAATGACATTAAGTTTTAATTAGCTCAATGTTTTATTTATATAGATTACCTGATTTTTAACGATGTCTTGCTTACTAAGATCTTTAGGGTAATTCCAATACTGTAACAACTTCATTCAACTGAAAAAGAGCTTTCAAACCAACTTATATTAAAACTTCGATGTTAACATGAAATTATCTTTAACATATAAAGGCAAGATGCACAAAAGAATAAATGATATATTAGTGAATTTAATTCAATTTTGTTACTGGCAGGCTCAGTCATTCCAGTCATGTCTGACTCTCTGGACCCTATGGACCATAGCCCGCCAGGCTCCTCTGTCCATGGGATTCTCTAGGCAAGAACATTGGAGTAGGTTGCCATGCCCTCCTCCAGGGGGATCTTCCCAACCCAGGGTTCGAACCTGCATCTCCCACAGCTTCTGCATTGCAGGTGGGCTCTTAACCGCTGAGCCACCAGGGACACCAAATTCTATCAATTCCTACTTTGCAATAATTTTCAAATCCATCAGATACTCTCCTTTCCTATCACCATCTGGACTCCAACCTGTCTGGATTACTGTAATTTTTTTCCCTAAGTAGTCTTCTACTTCTGCCTAATCTTGTACAACTGAGTTTATGTACTGCAGCAAAGCTAATTTTCTTAAACCCTGTGTTTTTAGGTCATTCTCTGTTCAACAACCCATCATGGTTTCCTAATTCCCACCAGATCAAATTCAGGGAGTAAGGGCCTTCTTGCCATCTTCCATCTGCCTTAGCAACTCCCCACTTACAAGTCATTATGATTTCTGACTCTTCTTTGCTCATGAGTCCCTTTGGATTGACCTTTTCCTTCTATACTGTCTGTCTGCATCCTGCCCATCACTTGAAAATCTCAAGTTCTACTGACTCCATTTAACTTTTAATGCATTAGTCTGCCAGGGCTGCCATGAAAAAGTATCACGAGTGGCTTGAACAACAGAATGCAGATGTGAAGACTGGAATCCAAGATGGAGGTGCTGGAAGGCTTAGCTTCTCCTGAGGCTAAGATCTCTCCTTGGCTTGCAGAGGACTGCTTTCTCTCTGCATCTTCACAAGGCCTTTTCTCTATGTGCACACACCCCTGGCGACTCTTCCTCTTCTTATAGGGACCCCAGTCCAATAGAATTCAGGCCCCACACTGTGACATCGTTTACCCTTTTTAAGGTCCTATCTCCAAATATAGCCACATTGTGGGTTAGCACAGCAATGTATGAATTCAGAGGAATATGGTTCAGTTCATAATGTGTAGAAAGTGTTTTTTTTTCCTTCTCATTTTTATCTTTTGCAGAAATGTTGTGTTTCACATATTTATTGTCTGTCTGAAATTACAGTCTCCTTCAGAAAAGTAGTTATCCAAATTTTCTTTTCTGTTCCTGAAGTTTGTGCATAATTAACATGATTTTCTTTCTTTAATAATGTCCAGTACTTGAGACACAGACTCTCAAGAAACACCTGTAAAAGGAAACAACATCTTATCCCAAGCTAGAAGTGGAGGGCAGCCTACAAAAAGGCAGGGACCTGATTCCAGCAGGTAATGCCATCTGCTTCAGTTTGTACCAGTCACTGCGAGAATGGAAACTTCAGTTGAGAGGTAGGGCAACGAGAGAGGTGATCTTCAAGTGGGAGGAACTCAACCCAGGAAATACAAGGCACCTCTGGCCTCAGACTCTGTGTCCTAAGGAAGCCATAGTGTGGAGCCAAGATGAGGAGGCAGATGTCAGCAATAGGCAGAAAAGGCAACAGATCTTCTCCAGCAGGCCATCAGAGAGAGATCTCTGCCCCCAAGCTGAGAAGCATGGAGAGCTGTGCAGGAAATAAGGGAATGGGCAAGACGAAAGAGAGGAGAGTGGTGGTCCTACCGCTGGGCAGTACTGCGCTGTCTCATTTTGGTTCTACCAGATCTATTATCCCTAGCAATTCCTACTACATCTTCAGAACCTTACCTTTAACCATTCCAGCAGTTATCCGTATCTGGGTTAATATCCTTACCTGACCAATCAATAGAATTACTTAAAAGCTTTTTAAAGAATATATACTGCTTCAAAAAAAAACAAAAAATAAAACTCTGTGTGTGTGTGTGTGTTTGTGCGTGCGCACTCAGTCATGTCTGACTCTTTTGCGACCCCATGGACTGTAGACTGCCAGGCTCTACTGTCCATGGGATTTTCCCTGCAAGAATATGGGAGTGGGTTTCCATTTCCTCCTCCAGGGGATCTTCCTGGCCCAGGGATCCAATCTTTATCTCCAGCATCTCCTGCATTGGTAGGAGTATTCCTTAACCACTGAGTCACCCGGGAAGCCCATATAATCCAGCAATTCCACTCCTGGGTATATAGCCAAAAAAAATGAAAGCACTAATTCAAAAAGATGCATGCCCTCAATGTTCACAGCAGCATATTTATAATACAATAGCCATATGGAAGCAACCTAAGTATTGCTCAACAGATGAATGGATAAAGAAGATGCATGTGTGCGTGTGTGTGTGTAATGGAATACTACTCAGTCATAAAAAGAATGACATTTTACCATCTGCAGCAACATAGATGGACCTGTAGGGTATTATGCTTAGTGAAACAAGTTAGACAAAGACAAATACTGTATGTTATCACTTATACGTAGAATCTAAAGAATAAAAAAAGTGACTGTAACAAAAAGAGACTCACAGATACAGAGACCAAACTAGTGGTTACCAGTGGGGAGGGGGAAAAGGGGATGAGGCAGATAGAGCTAGGGAGCTAAGAGTCACAGACTATTACGTATAAAATAAAGAAGCTACAAGAATATATTATACAGCACAGGGAATATTACCAACATTTTATGCTAGCTTTTAATGTATGTAATCTGTAAAAATTTTGAATTACTATGTTGTACACCTGAAAGTAATATAATATTGTAAATCAACTATACCTCAATTTAAAACAGATGGAAAAAAAGAATTCTCAATATGATTTTTCTTACTTGCACACTAAAATTAATTAAGTTACTAATTAAAATGTGAAATAGTACATAGGTATTCTGAAATTAGTCTTTGAATTTCTAATGAATTCATGAATATTGAATAATGAATGAAAAGTTGCCAGTTTATTTTTCTTTGTCATTTTGATTGAAAGTAAAAATGTTTACCCAACAGACAATCAAACAGAGTAGATCCCAGAAAAAACTTCGGGTGCAACAAAGTGCTTTCTCCTTCTGGCTCAAAAGGCACTCACTCCTCCCTTTCCTGGCAAATATTTCTTTAAGGCACAGAATTTCAGACCTGAGCAAGTTAGGGAGAAGTATTTTATGGATGGACTGGAGTGTTCAAGAGAGAAAGGCCACAGTTCTTAAAATCATAAAGTATACAACTTCTCACTCTGAACAAGGGCTTTTTCAATCCTTACTCAGATTCACCTTTTGGATGAATTTTAGTAGGAAGTGAAATATACACAGAAGGCTGACTTCATATTTGCACCTCTGGTTTCCTACGTCCTAGCTTCTGGTCATCTTTACTGTGACATCTTTACAGTTGCTCTCTCTCTCATTGTAGCATCTCTACTGACTCACAAAAACAGCTTCTCTGCTGACAGCACAGACAGAACTGGATGAAGGTCACAGACAAGCAAACAGGTAGACAGACAAAGGGACAGTTTTCTGAGGCCAGCCATATCCGGCATGAGGGTCTCAATTGATTACGCTCGGCTGTTATATAGCTATTGTCTCCCATTTCAGGGTACTTATCTCACAAAGAGGAAAACAATGAAAGAACACGGTGAAATATTATCGGAAGGATCTCCTTAAATGGCCAATAAATAGTGTGTATGGCTTGATTTTAAGGAATGGCAGCTATGCTGTAATCTTTGAAGATTCCCAGAAAATCTCGGCTTCCCAGAATTCTGGCTTGATTTACATAAACAAATCAAGAAAGTGTTTTATTCGTGGATTCTTCATTATTTCTCTGACAAACACTAGAAAAAACTGGCAAACTGAAGCATCTGCCTGATTTACAGTTGCTCTTTCTCTGGCTCTCCTGCAGTTAGGATGAAACAGTATCTCCAAGAAACTGCAAATATTCACTTTATTTCAATTAGTTTTCTCCAGCCAGTCCGCTGCCTCTTCAGCCAGCTTAGAAAACTCGCCTTTTAGTTTTGCTTAAGCTGCTTGACTTGTGAGATAAGCACTGAACTCCTACCTCGTCATTCCCTAGGAAGATTGGGTCCTTTGTGTCTTATCAGTTTACCTGCTGGTATTTATTTAACATCATTTATGATGAGTTCTCACCTTTTTTTTGCCTATTTGAATTCTGGCTTGATATTAATTTATCTTTATCTTCTGATTAACACAGTTCTACTTTTGTGACCTAGAGTCAAATTTTTCTTTGAATAGGCTCGGCTAAATACAAACCGCAGAGTAGAACAGTACCCGCTTCTGAATAAGAGTTTTAAGCTGGCACAGTCCCTATTAGGCTTTTGAACTTTTAACAAGGGAAAGCACTGACATCTCTCTGTCAACATTTTCCTGAACTACAAATTGCTCATGCATTAGAAATTCTCTAGAAATGACATAAAAAAGGCTATGAAGCAAATGTATTCTTGTAGTGCAGGTCTGCAAGTCAGGGTAATTTCAGAATATACCACATAAGCTGAAAAGATGGCAGATGCAAGAATTGGATTTAACCATAGATGATAACCCAATTTTCTCCGTAGCACTGTAACTCAATAAGTCTTTAATGGCTTCTTAGATAAACTGATGGATGTCATCAAAAGGCACAGGATGATAAATCTGATTGGTGTCTGAATAATTTGCACTGCTTTATCCCCAAAACAAGTAGCAAGAGCAAAATGGGAGAACCCACCATGAAGCCCCAGCACAGGAGTTTAGATTATTCGATTAGAAATAGCTGTATTTTCCCAGGGGCATGATACTGAAAACAACCAGAATGGCCAAGTTCAGGAAGTATAATATATCTTTTTAATTAGGGCTATTCTTTTGAAGATTTATGCTGTTCAATATAGCCATGTTTATTTTTATTTGGTTGACTCCCATTTATTTTCATACAGACTTCCAAATATTCAAATAAAACCCTTTGGGAGATTATGACTTTCAATGATCTGTGACGGCCCAGAGTTTACAGGCTCTCAAGTCCATGGCCTAGTTTCTGCTGGTCAAGCAGTTCCTGATTTTTTGAACAGTTCCTTTACTGGGATGCTTTCTCATTTAGCTCACTTGTTCACCAGAATCATTCAGCGGAACTAAATTTCAAACAGTTTATTGATGGAAGTCCAATATATACACATGAAAAATCTGACCAAGCCTTTCTAGAGATGGAACTGTCAAACTTTAAACACATGCTAATACCCTTAGATTGGTCCACGTGAAGCCAAGTAAAAGGAAATGGCTAAAACAGTTCTGAAAGGAAATAGGTTGTTTCTACTCACTGCCATTGTTATGTGTGGGTTGTTGTGAGATTGTGGGACAGTTTCACGGTTTTTAAGTGTTAATTTAGGAAATTCCTTGCTTTCAACAAGATAGAGGGCTAGATGTTTTGAAAGATGTCTAATGATAAAGTATATATGTTTTTATATTAGAGGGAAAAGTATCAAATGGGATGGGAATGCTATTGGTTTATGTTTCTCATAAAAGATATGGTTTTCAAATATTTCTGAGAGATGCAAAAATTAACTAAGTATCAGTTCAGTTCAGTTCGGTTGCTCAATCGTGTCTGACTCTTTGTGACCCCATGAATCGCAGCACACCAGGCCTCCCTGTCCATCACCAACTCCCAGAGTTTACTCAAACTCACGTCCATAGAGTCAGTGATGCCATCCAGCCATCTCATCCTATGTTTTCCCCTTCTCCTTCTGCCCCCAATCCCTCCCAGCATCAGGGTCTTTTCCAATGAGTCAACTCTTCGCATCAGGTGGCCAAAGTATTGGAGTTTCAGCTTCAACATCAGTCCTTCCAATGAACACCCAGGACTGGTCTCCTTTAGGATGGACTGGTCGGATCTCCTTGCAGTTCAAGGGACTCTCAAGAGTCTTCTCCAACACCACAGTTCAAAATCATCAATTCTTTGGCACTCAGCTTTCTTCACAGTCCAACTCTCACATTCATACATGACCACTGGAAAAACTATAGTCTTGATTAGACGGAACTTGGTTGGCAAAGTAACGTCTCTGCTTTTTAATATGCTCTCTAGGTTGGTCATAACTTTCCTTCCAAGGAGTAAGTGTCTTTCAATTTCATGGCTGCAATCACCATCTGCAGTCGTTTGGGAGCCCAGAAATATAAAGTCTGACACTTTTCCTACTGTTTCCCCATCTATTTCCCATGAAGTGATGGGACCAGATGCCATGATCTTAGTTTTCTAAATGTTGAGCTTTAAGCCAACTTTTCCACTCTCCTCTTTCACTTTCATCAAGAGGCTCTTTAGTTCCTC
Organism: Cervus canadensis; assembly: GCF_019320065.1. Taxonomy (NCBI): domain Eukaryota; kingdom Metazoa; phylum Chordata; class Mammalia; order Artiodactyla; family Cervidae; genus Cervus; species Cervus canadensis. The sequence goes on from NC_057393.1 coordinate 15,410,581, forward strand.
TTCACTTTCTGCCAAAAGGGTGGTGTCATCTGCATATCTGAGGTTATTGCTATTTCTCCTGGCAATCTTGATTCCAGCTTGTGCTTCTTCCAGCCCAGCGTTTCTCATGATGTACTCTGTATAGAAGTTAAATAAGCAGGGTGACAATATACAGCCTTGACGTACTCCTATTTGGAACCAGTCTGTTGTTCCATGTCCAGTTCTAACTGTTGCTTCCTGACCTACATACAAGTTTCTCAAGAGGCAGGTCAGGTGGTCTGGTATTCCCATCTCTTTCAGAATTTTCCACAGTTTATTGTGATCCACATAGTCAAAGGCTTTGGCATAGTCAATAAAGCAGAAATAGATGTTATTTTTGGAACTCTCTTGCTTTTTTGATGATCCAGCGAATGTTGGCAATTTGATGTTTGGTTCCTCTGCCTTTTCTAAAACCAGCTTGAACATCTGGAAGTTCATGGTTCACATACTGCTGAAGCCTTGCTTGGAGAATTTTGAGCATTACTTTATTAGCATGTGAGATGAGTGCAATTGTGTGGTAGTTTGAGCAGTCTTTGGCATTGCCTTTCTTTGGGTCTGGAATGAAAACTGACCTTTTGCAGTCCTGTGGCCACTTCTGAGTTTTCGAAATTTGCTGGCATATTGAGTGCAGCACTTTCACAGCATCATCTTTCAGGATTTGAAATAGCACAGCTGGAATTCCATCACCGTCACTAGCTTTGTTCATGAAACTAAGTATAGCTGCAATTAAAAACTAGCTTGCTTCCTTCCTTTCTTTCTCTCTTTTTCTTTCTTCCTATCTTTATCTCTCTCTCCCTACTTACCTATATATCCTTTTCAAGGACAGAACCAGAATATTCTGGGAATCTACTTGAAAAATAGGCTTTGTTTTATTCACAGAATCCAAGCAATTGCTTTAAAATATTTTTATTATCTAATATTGTTTGTGGAAGTTAATTCTTAGGAATTTGAAATAATAGTGTTACTATGGGCGTGAGTATTAGTATTTTAGGTATATTAAGCCATTTATCCTTCATGGCAATTCTAAAGGAAAGAAGTACTATTATCCTCAATTTATAGATGAGAAAACTAAGGCACAGATATATTGAATAACAGGCCAAGATCACACAACTATTAAATGGGAGGGCTAGGAATTAAATCTCGGGCAGTCTGGCTCCAGAGTCTATGCCCTTAACCATTTACATATTTTACTGCCTCTTGATTGATGTATAAAGATATTCATGATATTATCAGTAATCAAGTAGAGATGGATTGGTTAGGTCCCACTGAATATAGGGATAATAATATCTGCTTTGGAATCTGGTTACTCAGTTATCCGGTGGGGAGCTCAGAGAACACTGCAGGAGAAAGTCTCAGATGATCAGAGCTCACCTCAAATGTCTTTAGGTGGAGTATATGGACTGCAGCCTGCCAGGCTCCTCTGCCCATGGAATTCTTCAGGCAAGAATACTGGAGTGGGTTGCCATTTCCTTCTCCGGGGGATCTTCCCAACCCAGGCATTGAATCTGGGTTTCTTGCACCGCAGGAGGATTCTTTACCATCTTAGCCACCAGGGAAGCCCAAATGATAAAGTACATCCTGGTGGCTCGGACATTAAAGAGTCTACCTGCAGTGCAGGAGACCTGGGTTTGATCCCTGGGTTGGGAAGATCCCCTGGACAAGGAAATTGCAACCCACTCCAGTATTCTTGCCTGGAGAATTCCATGGACAGAGGAGCCTGGCGGGCTACTGTCCATGGGGATCACATAGAGTTGGACACGATCAAGCAATTATGCATGTACACACACAGAGCATATGTATAGATATATATATTGATAAACTTTTCTTCCAGCTTCTTCATATGCTAATGAGTGACCTTGTCTTAATTTCAGATGACTTCTACTGTACTCCTCCTCTACTAGGCCTCTGCAGAGACTATGGTTTACTGAATGCAGGGGTCTGCCACTAGTCTATTGCAACTAATCTTTAGATTGTGGAATCTGACTGTCTCCCTATCTCCCATGCCACGCTAAGTTGCTTCAGTCGTGTCTGACTCTATGCAACCCTATGGACTGTAGCCCACCAGGCTCCTCTGTCCATGGGAATCTTTAGGCAAGAATACTGGAATGGGTTGCCCGTGCCCTCTTCCAGGAGATCTTCCTGACCCAGGGATCAAATCCACATCTCTTATGTCTTCTGCATTGGCAGGTGAATTCTTTTTTTTTTTTTTTTTTACAGGTGAATTCTTTATCAGTAGCGCCACCTAGGCACTTTCATTAGGGAAGGGATGTGGTCATAATTCAAAACAATGGTTTTCACGACATTCAAAATGCCTCAATTTGCTCATAAAGCTTTTCTGAAAAGCAACTTAACAATATTTATTGAAAACTTTAAAAAAGGTTCATACCTACCAGTTTCAGAACTAGTACTGTATCCTTAGGAAGTAATCAGAGATTTGGAAAAAAATTTTACATAAGAATCTTTATCATGGCATTATTTACAATACTCTACCCTCCCCCAACCCCTGCCAAAGAGCAGAAGCAGCTGCCTGGGGACAACATAAATAGCCAAGAAGAGGAGAATAATTAAGATGTTTATGATACATCCATAAAATCCCATATTATACAGTCATTAAAATTGTTTTTGAAGAATTTTTAATGACACAGAGAAATACTCATTATATAACATTCAGTAAAAAGGGAGAATATGGGACTTCATGAGAAATGATACCACTTATGTGAAATGAAAAGAAATCTAAATATGTCTCAAGTCCTCAGAGGAAATACATCTTTTGTTGGTTGTCTCTGAGTTGTAAGATCTTGGTTTCTCTTTTCCAAATTTTCTAAAATGAAAAGATACTAATTTTATAATCAGAAAACCAACCAATAAAACGTAAGTACCCATGAGCTACAGGGCAAAGTGGCAGGTATTTGTGAGATGCTGCTGGTGGTGGTGGTGGTGGTGGTGGTGGTGGTGATGCTGGTGGTGGTGGTGGTGGTGGTTGTGGTGGTGGTGGTGGTGATGCTGGTGGTGGTGGTGGTGATGGTGGTGGTGGTGGTGATGGTGGTGGTGATGGTGGTGGTGATGGTGGCGGTGGTGGTGGTGGTGGTGATGGTGGTGGTAATGCTGGTGGTGGTGGTGATGGTGGTGGGCAGCAGTGGAGGTGAGCTGCAAAAGAGAAATGAGGCCTCCTTTTTCAGAAGAAACATCACAGTGCCCCTTCGCCCTCTTACACTTGCTCAGTCCTTAGCAGTGTGTGGTCATCTGTTCACATGTATACACACATGTACAGACATCTGATCACCAATCTTGTGTAGCTTTTTCCTAAAATGGTACAAGAGACATGAAAACTCTAGCTCAATCAGTGCTCCTCATTTCCTTCCCCCCTCTGTCTTTACAAGTTAAATCCTTGTTTTGGAAAGAAAATGAACCAAGATGAGTAGGATTTGGGCACTGGAGGAGTGAGAAAGGAAAGACATTCCTGGGAGAAGGAACATCATAAGTGAAGGCTGAGAGTTGGGGCCACCAGGCTCTGCATGAGAAACTGAGGATTCTGTTTCTGCAGAGTGAGGGATCTATAGGTGGGAGTGGTGGAGAAAGGTGATCACAGAGACTTCCGGTAACCTTAGGATGATTCCAAATATAAAACCCACCAATCAAGAGAATATAAAGACTCAAGAGACTATACCACAGGCTTTAAAAGCACTTCAAAAGAGGAAGCCAAAACTTATTTTGAGCATTGGCAGTATGGTATGAATCCAATGGGCTTGGGAGTTAGAAGATGTAGGGTCATAATGCTATTTCTGCCAATAATAAGCTGTACTGCCTTGGGCAAACTGTGGGCCTTCTTTAGGGCTTCTGTCTTTGTATGTAAAATTAGAGGGACAGAATTTATGAATGCATTCATTAATTCTTTCAATCAGCTAAAGTGCTGAGGGCCTGCGGTGTCAGGTGCTGTGCTGGACATCCAGGACACTATGATAAAGGTAGACGGTCTTTGCTTGCACGGAGCTCAGTCTAGGTAAGACAGTTTTCAGCATAATGAGTGGGTCACAGAAAGCGCTAGTTCACCAAATTGTCCCCATTAAGAGAGATGGGGGTCACTGGTGACCTCAGTAGGACAGATTTAATCAACAAATAGTTGCTGAACAGCGGGCTGGGGAGTAAATGAAGATGTGATAATAGAGACCAAGCATGAAGCTCGGCTGAGAAGATGAAGAAGGAAGGGCAAGAGCTTGGGTGAGCTTCAGTCTCATAGTGGTAGTACTAGTAGTAGTAGTAATAGTACTACTAGTAGTAGTAATAGTAGTAGTAGTGAAAGTTGCTCAGTCCTGTCCGACTCTTTGCGACCCCATGGACTATATAGTCCATGGAATTCTCCAGGTCAGAATACTGGAGTGGGTGGCCTTTTCCTTCTCCAGGGGATCTTCCCAACCCAGGGATTCGAACCCAGGTCTCCCGCATTGCAGGTGGATTCTTTACCAGCTGAGCCACCAGGGAAGCCCTTCAGTCTTATAGCCCTCTCCATTTCTAAAATACCAAGATTCATATCACTCAAGTAGGTATATTTAACCTTCCAAGGTAACAGCCTTGAAGGGAGCAGCAACCAATTCAATGCATCAGCTCTAGTATGTTTGTATGAAAATCAATCACGCAGTGGCTACGTTCCAAATACTAAAAGGAAATTAAGATCTGGAAATTATTGCAGTGAAAACCTGGATAGTCTCAATGGGTGGATATATTTAAAAATATGAGACGGGCTCTGCACAAGAAAGAGGGCTGAACAAAATGAACTCAAGTTGTCTGATCCTGTTATGCTAATGATACTGAGCCAGGAAGGGAGGAAAGAGGGCCAGTTCAGGGAGGAACAAGCATATCAGGAGCCCTAAGCTGCCTGCCAGCCTCCTGTTTCCAGTAAGCAGACTTTGACCTTGTCTCTACCATTCTTTTGCTACTAATGATGGTGCAAATAAATGGAAGTTTCCTCTGATTATATGACGTTAGAGAGATGTTACTGCTTATGCAGTTGGTTGCTTAAAATTCCTGGATGTATAATCAAGATGACATTAAAGCCAACAAGTGACAACATGGAATTCTATTGTTCTAAGAAAATGCAACAGTGGAACTGAATTTTCTAAAACAGTTAACATTTGCCATGAGAATTTCTGGTAATCCTTATATTACCAGTTTAATGCTAATAATTTTTTAAAACACAAATATGTATTTCTTTTTTAAGGGAATTTTTTTTTCTGTATGAAAATATAGGGATTTCATTAAGGCAATTACATTAATCTTTGTGGTCAGAATTCAGAGGTACTACGGTAAAGGTTTGGGTGTACTTTTTCATTAGCATTTTATCGATAGCACCAATTAGTCTGAGCAGGCCTGAAACTCCCAGGATTTCCTGAAACTGACATCTGCTTCTTTCTTAAGCTGGTGGTGACACACATGATGTAAATTTACCAATTACAAGACAGAGATGGGTGTGCACCAGTAGTGGTGGAAGCTTGGGTTTGAATCTTAAGTACTCTGGGACAAAAGATAAAATAATGTTTGATCTCTAAAACACTCTTTAAAATTCCTCCTTTCTTTTGGCTTTTTTTTTTTCTTAAAAAGTGATAAACTAGAGCAAATTAAATGTAAGCTTAATATATATCATGTAAGTGCCTTTTTCCTGTCTTAGTTCTCTAGACTGTTATTTAATATTTCCCTGTCAGGGACGCATTAGAGTATAGGGATTAAAGGTATAAACCTTAGAGTCAGAAAAAATTTAGCTTGAAATCTTGATTCTGTCAGTTATTAGCTCTATAGACAATGGGCAAGAATGGGAACCTCAATTTTCCTAACTTGTAAAATACATACATACACACACACACACACACAGCATCTAAGTAATCGGACTGTTACAAGATTAAATGAGAAAATATAAAACAATAATTATTACAGCAACTACACACACACAGGGGCTTCGCTGGTGGCTCAGACAGTAAAGAATCTGCCTGCAATGTGGGAAACCTGGGTGAGACGCGTGGGTTGGGAAGATCTCCCGGAGGAGGGCATGGCAGCCCACTCCAATATTCTTGCCTGGAGAATCCCCGTGGACAGAGGAGCCTGGTGGGCTACAGTCCACAGGGTTGCAGAGTCAGACACGACTCAGAGACGACGTACAGCACAGCACAGACACATAGTAAGCATCCAATAAATGATAGATTTTTTTCAGTTTTGTGTTTGTGTGTTTGCTCACTTTGTACATTTACACAGCCTACCGAAAATATTTTTAAATTGAGAAGAATCAATAATAGTAACGACATTTGCATTAGAAGCTTCACCCTCTATAATTGTTGATTACAACATGTCTGTGTCAACATAATTTAAGAATGTTTTTAATAGAAAGAGCTTCTTAGTCTCAACATAGTCTTGGGCTGCTTAATTATTTCAAACATTTTCAAAATTTTCACCAAAAATACGATAATGTGTGTTAAGTACAAATAATTCAGTAAATGAATACCATCTTGCTTTAAGCTTTCATTAACTTTGCTCCTCCTGTTGCAGAAGCAGTTCTACACTTTCTAACTTACCCATTAAATGATTTGAAGATGGAAGGCAGAATTAGAGAAAAACAATCCACGAGTTACTTAAAAGCTAGTATTTTAAGAGTAAGGCATTCTGATGGACAAAATAAAAGATGAACGTGCATGAAGTTTTCAATGTGTCCAATATGTGAGCAAGTGGACGGGTGGATGGGACCTCAGAGACTGCAACAGTGCGGCAACTCCCATACAGGTCACACAGATCCGGCTCTAAAATCAGCTCTACGACTTGCTTGCTCTAAAATCTCTGGCAAATAAAACATTTCTGGCAAGTAGAAAGCCTTTCTGAAGCCTGGCTTCTTTAGCTGTAACATAGGCAAAATTCCCCTATGGGTTGTAGTAAGAAAATGAAATACACAAACATACCCCTGAGATAGTGACTGTACATGGCAGGTACTCAGTAAATTTAATCCTGTTATTTATGTACCGTAAATTGAATTTTCAGTTATATGTTAACATATCATGCAATGGCTAGATAGACTTTCACTAAATTTGGAGGTATGTTTGGGATGGCCTGATTTAAGATACACTGTGGAGTCTATACAAGATTCACTTTGGAAACTGAGGAGATGCTTCAAAGACTGTGATACCCATTTTCTTGAAAGGCTGAAACTGAGGCACACAAAGTTTGTGTGGCTGTTGACTGGGAGAGGTCATGTGCACACACAGAACTGCTTTCAAAATCTGAGCCCCAAACTAAAAGTCACAGATACTCCCAACTGAGTTGCAAGAGCAGATTTGTGATTGTGTGAGTGCATGTTCAGTCACTCAGTTGCCTCTGACCCTTTGTGACTCCATGGACTGTAGCCTGCCAGGCTCCTCTGTCCATGGGATTTCCCAGGCAAGAACACTGGAGTGGGTTGCAATACCCTCCTCCAGGGGACCTTCCCGACCCAGGGGTTGAACCTGCATCTCCTGTACTGCAGGCAGATTCTTAACCCACTGAGCCACATGGGAAGCTCCAGGTTTGTGATTAAGCTGTTCCTTATCTGGGCAACTCTGTAGCATTTTCTAGGATGAGGAGCAGCAATGCTCCTGATGATGATCAATCATTTTTTCAAGGAGCGGCCATGAAAACGATCACGGTGACCATTTCTTCTCTCCTGCCAGAGATTCTTGGCATGCTAGCACGTTGACCAAAAAGTTTGTTCAGGTTTTTCTGTATGATCTTTTGCAAAATTTACTAGCTACCTGGATATTTGCTTAAATTTCTTTATTTCTTACATTAAGGACAGCATACTCTAGGTATTCTCTTGCAGTTTACATTTTTCACTTAATAATATATCCTGGAAACAATCTCACATCAGTTTATAGCGATCTTCCTCATTCTTTTTTGACTTGTGCATTATACTCCATTTGTGGATGTATCATAATTTATTTTACTATTCCCTAATATGGTCATTTAACTTGAATGAAATTTTTTGGCCAACCCAATATTTTTTTTCCCTTCTGCCACCAGTTCCTACTTTGCTAGATTCTGTGCAGGACCATTTTCAGAATTTATAACTAGAGAAATCTGAGTCCCCAGTGTTCATGAGTGTGTGTGTGAGTATGTGTGTGTGCGTATGTATGTGCATGTACGTCTGTGTGTGTGCATGTGTGTGTATGTGTGAACTCACATGCATGAGGACCATCAATATGTACTATCTATTCTTAATCCATTGTTTCTCTGGTTAAAACTCCAAGAAACACAGTCAGAGTAAACAGTTTACATTCCATAACACATTGAGGATAGTTTATAAGTAAATGGAGACACACATACATTTTAGGTTAAATAAGCTATTGGGTGCTAGCCCAGAAACCATATAGCCAGGTAAATATAATTTCTATGAGAAAATATAGCCTGTCATCTTTAGGTTAACTTTTGGAAGGGGGCTATGCTCACCACTATACCACCAACATGGACTATGGATTAATTTTCGGAATGTGACCCATTTTAAGAAGAAGCCTGAAAATTGCTTTTTACTAACATTTCACTTTGAAATAATTTTAAACTTACAGAAAAGTTCCAAAGAATTAGAGTTCTCATTTGCCCTTCATTCAGCTTCTCTAATGATAACATTTTACATAATTACAGTATAATTGTCAGAACCAGAAAATGAACATTGACATAATACTGTTGAGCAATCTGCAGACCTTATTCAAATTTCACCAGTTTTCCTGCTAACATTTTATTTCTGTCTCAGGATTTAGTTCAAGATCTCACTGCATGTAATGTCATTAGTCTCTAATTGGTGTTAATTCCTCAGTCTTTCTTTGTCTTTCATGATCTTGACACTTTTGAAGAGTTCTGGTCAGTTTGTTTTATAGGCTGTTCCTCAATTTGAATTTGTCTGATCTTTTCTCATGATTACACTGGTGTTACACATTTAACAAGAACACTTTGGAAGTGACGTTTTGCTCTTTTCAGTGCAACATATCAGGAGTTATACGATTTCTATGCTTTATTACCGGTGATATTAACCTTGATCATTTGGATAAGATCATGTCTTCTACAGTTCTCTACTATAAATGTATTATTTTCCCATTTGTAATTAATAAATGCCTTGTGGGACTATGTAATATCGATACTTTGAGGCTATGCCAGTGTACAGTTTATATTATATATTCTCCCACTAATTTTAATTCCATCAGTGGTTCTTGCCTGCAATAATTACTACTCTAGTATTTATCTAATGATCATTTTCATATTTTCCTTATTTTCTATATACTCATTAACTGAAATTCCACTGTAAGGAAGAGCTCCCCTTCTCTCTCATTTATTTATTCAATTATGAATAAATATTCAATAGTCTACACAACTATGCTAATGTAGACTTACGATATTTAATTTATTCTTTGAGTTATAATCCAATAGTATACTTAGTTATTTTCTTGTTCAAGTTGTTCTAGCCTTGGCAATAGGGTGCTCCTGCATGTGGGCTTCTGTATCTTTTCAACATGTCGTTATAATTTTTTGAACACTTACTTTCTGGGATCAGATGTTCTATTTCAACCTGCATTTTCCCTCCCTAGCCTTGGAGTCAATCATTTCTTCAAAAAGCCCCAGTTCCTTTTATTGAAAAATGGTGTTAAGAAACCAAGATATGGGTGCTAGGAGTGTTTGCTGCTACTGAAATATCACTGCTTCCAGGCCCTCTCAGCAGACACAGCTAGGAAACATACACATGTATACTAACCCACTTACACACATCTCTGTTTCTATTTTAATCTACCTGTATGTGAATGAGTCTATACAGATCCCTCAAATACCAATACCACAGGATTCATTCTACCCTTCTTACTTTCCTCCTTAGGATCTGTTTTTCTCTGATGTTGAGAAAATTAGCTCTCATTATCCACACCATATTTTCTTCTTTGTTCAATCCTTGCACAGACATAAAGTCATGTGAGAATTGCTAATTCAGGCCCCTGTTTCCAGAAGAAACAGATGTACTAATCATAGTACAATGTGTATTTTTTTCTTTGCATTTAGCCTTACTCTATACAGTCAAAATATTATTTTCCCAAATCACTTAGGTTGTTCTTTTCTTCCCTATCCCCTCAGTGTAGTTATGTTATTCATTTGGAAGGCATTTAAGTTCATTTTCCACTGTTGTATACCATTTTGGGCTCTCCACCTCCCAATTTGATTTATTTATTAGATATGTGAAACATTAGAGTGTTTCCAAGAGTCAGAGATTTGTAAAAAGGTCCACTCAAAGAAATGTCTCTTTGTACTCATCCCTGTTCCTCTGTCTCTCACTCCCCCACTTCATACCCGATTCTCACTTTACTTTCTGTAGGTAACCAGTCTCATTAGTATCCTTCTTGTAATCTTTTGCAAAATTCAGATTTTTATATATGTGATCAAATTTCTGTATTTCTATAAAGGATAGCATACTCTAGGTATCATTTTGCAGTTTACATTTTCCACTTAATAATATACCCTAGAAATAATCTCATATTAGTTCATAGAAAACTTCCTTATTCTTCTTTACTGATGCATTATACTCCATTTGTGAATGTATCATAATTTATTTTACTACTTCTCTACACATGGTCATTTAGGCTGTTCTTAATATTATGTGACTGCAAACAATGCTGAAATAATCAATGGCTATGCATTTTCACGTTGCTGGAGGTTTATTTTAGGGTACATTCTTAGACATGGGACTGCTGGATCAAAAGAGTACAAGGGTAGCTTTCTTAGGTATCATCAAATTTTCCCCCAATAGGGTTATACCAGTTTGCATTCTCATCAGCAATGTATTGTCATACTTATAAATTTTCACCAGCATGATAGGTGAGAAATGATATCTCAGGATAGTTTTAATTTGAATTTCTTAGAAATATTTTTAATGCAGATGGACAAAGGACATTGAGGGGAAGCTCAGATGGACAGACAAGACCTTCACAAAGAGATAAAATGGAACTTAGGAATGTCCTAACAAGGGATATATGTGTACCTATGGCTGATTCATGTTGAGGTTTGACAGAAAACAGCAAACTTCTGTAAAGCAATTATCCTTCAATAAAAAATAAATAAATAAAAAATTAAACAAACAAAAGACTAAAAGTCACTTACGGAGCCTAGGAAAAGATGATGCTTCTGAAGCATTGGAGAAAGTAAAGGAAAGTTGTTTCTGAAGTGTTAAAGAAAGTGAAAAGCACTAATGCAAAGATTGAAGTGACCCAATGGAGATATAAATGGAAACAGAACATTATCTGTAGTGCATAAGATAGGCTTAAAAAGACTGACTTATTTCTACATGAAAGATAAAAGGCTAAAAAATTATGCTCTGAGACTTTCTTGGTGTCCAGTGGTTAAGACTCTGCTTTTCCAATGCAGGGGGTGTGGATTCAATCCTTGGTCAGGGAAACAACATCCCATAGGCTGTGGGGTACAGCCAAAAAAAAAAATTTAATACATATTAAAATTTTTTTTTAAAAAAAACTATGCTTAAAGCAGACTTGAAGTCTTAGAAAAATCTCAGTCTTAACAATAACTGTGATCTAAAAACCAGCAACAAGGGATGTAAAAGCCATGTAGCTCAGCAAGATTAGAAGAGACTGACTATGGATGGTTGGCACAGCAAAAGCAGAGTCTGGTGACCCACCTAGGCCATGAAGTCCCTGGCAGGGTCTCTGATCTACTTACAGCACCAAGAATGAAGAACAGCTTATGAAACATTCATTTTTAAGAATAGGGAAAAAGGATGGCTTTAGAAATGATCAAACAATGATCATATGAATGATCAAACCATCCAAGTGAGATTTTTATATGTGTGAAAAAAATAACAAAACACCCAAAGAAATCTGTCAAATGTAGAAGAAATCATATTGCAAAATGAGTAACATAATCTGTGACAAACAGGCCTCCAGAATGAGGCTAAAATGATAGTCCTGGTCAGCAGTGAGGAATCAGTCATATTAATTTCAGTAAATTTTTCAATTCTATTTTATTAGCCAAAATTTAGATCAGAGACTAAGGAGTTTTTTTTTAACCTAAGAAGTCTTTAGAATTAATTTATATTAAGGTACAAATAACAAGTACCTGCAATCACAAGTATGAATTCATAGGTAGCTTAAGAGCTGGACTCTGGGAAGTTAGCACCGATAAGGACGAGTAAGTAGGAGAAAGAAGGAAAATAATTGGGCAAATATTAATATATTGTGTTTCTTTTATGCTCTAAGCATCACTTAGCCCCTGGAGATATAATGGTAAGTAAAGGGGAAATCCCTGCCTTTAGCTTGTCTGGGAAGAACAGTGACAGTGTAATGAAATTTTTATAGTAGTATATTAAAAAAAAAAAAACAAAGTAGTGGACTGTAAATGGGCAGAGATGGGGACAAGTCTCACAGAGGAGGTGACCACTGAAAAAGAAAGTCTGCTGGTGGAAAGGGTAGGTGTGTGTCTTAGAGGACAGTTCAGGCAGAAGGACCAGTACTTGCAAAGGGACAGAGGTATGGTGGATCCATAACAAGTGGTATTTTAAAAGTCATGTTGGACTCCAGTGAGGCACTTAACATCTCCCTGAAATCATCCTATTTGCAAATAACACAAATGGGGGCAGGGTATGAGAATGGTGTTTGAAATGATATGATGAAGCTTCCAAAATAACCCTGAAACCTCAGAGAAATGAACTGAAACTCACTGCTCCCTTTTCTTGTGCAAGAAAAGTAGCAGGCATAAACACAAAATGCAGAATGGCAGACAAGGTTAGGAGCAGGCAGAGAAGTTCCACTAAAACTGTAAAGTGGGGAAGTAACCAGTGAACAGGGCAGTTCATTTCACGAGAGAGGTCAGGCCCTGAAAAACAAGAGTCAAGCCAGAGAAGCTTTCTGGATTCTAGTATTGGTTTGCTGTGTAATAAATACTGGATTCCAAGGAAGTCTGTTCAGGTAAACCTCAGTATCCTCATCTGTCAAAGGGAAAGAATTACCTCTGTGTGTGTACTCAGTCATGTCTGACTCTTTGTGATCCCATGGACTGCAGCCCACCAGGCTCCTCTGTCCATGAGATTTTTCAGGCAAGAATACTTGAGTGGGTTGCCATTTCCTCCTCCAGGGGATCTTCCTGAACCAGCCACCAAACCCATGTCTCCTGTGTCTCCTGCATTGCAGATGGATTCTTTACCTGCTGAGCCATTGGGGTGGTTCTTAAGCCAGTGATATTTGGGAAGGTTGAAGAGCATTCTAAGAGTGATGAGGTGACTAAGCTGGAAGTCCTAAGGCAGGGTGTCCTATATTGAACCTGAACTGAAGGCTGCGAGGTGATCTCCAAACTGCTTTCTACCACCCACGTGATAGATGATTATAAGGAAAACAATCAGCTGTTCTCTATTTCTGGGAAAATGAGAACAAGAAGAAAAAGAACAAAAGAAAATGGGATCAAATTGCAGTGTGAAGACTGTTAAATAACAGAATGAATTTGTTCCGGAAGTTATGGGTATGCCTTTTGGGAAAGTCTTTAGAAAAAAATCTGTCTGTCCAAGATGGTTCTGGGCAGGGTCACCAGCTGTGGCTGCAAGTAGTTGGATGAGCCAGATGTCATTTCAGCGCCCTTCCTATCTCTGGTTTCTGCAGTTGTATAATCATGTGCATCAATGGAGTAATACCTAATTACCCCATTTATACACTTTATGTGTCTATTAATATGGACAACAGTTTCCTTTCTATTTTACTGGTAAAGTTTTGAATACAAATGTGACTCGGCCTCTCCCCATTACAGCTCTGCATTCAGAGCTAATTGCCTCACAGAACACTTAAGGAGTCATTTTTCATTATGATGGTGAGCAAGGGAAGGCAGATGGCAGAGTCATGTTATTGATTTGATGATCCTTCCCTGGCTCTTTGAATAAATGGAACTGAATGTGTGGTCATTGTATCCAGACTTTTAGGGCCTTCAAGGTTCAGTTCAAATTATGTCAGACAGAAGGTTCATGGGGCAAAAATCCATTTATTCCTCCAAGGCTTCTAAATGATGATCCCAGGGACCATGTAGACCTCAAACCACCTCCTGGGAGCCTGGTGGACCAGTTTAGCCTCTCAGGTCTTAAGGAAAAGGATGAGCTCTCTCTTAAGCTTTGTCGGTGCTTTAGCTGAACTTGCTGCCCATCAGTCAGGGATGTTGGCCCAATTCAGATGGGTTCTGCTCATTTGCAAATAAGGTGGGCGTGGGATGAACTGGGAGATATACACACTGCTACATATAAAACAGATAACACTAATGAGAACCTACTTTATAGTTCAGGGAACTCAAGTGTTTTGCGGTGACCTAAATGGGAAGGAAATCCAAAATAGAGGGGATATTCCCTCTGATGTACAGTAGAAACTAACATAATCTTGTAAAGTAACTCTATTCCAATAAAAAATAATTTAAAAAACTAAAGTGAATGAAAGGCAGTAAATCATTTACTTTTCAGAAGGCTACTCTTTCCCCGAGAGCACTTAAGAGAAAGATGCTCTGGTGCTTTAAGGCATTAATTAATTATAATCAGCAGTTACCTTTTTTAGAATCACATTACTACTGCTGCTGCCTGTTCTTCCACCGTTCATTAAAAACTAAGGCATAGCAAACTCACAAATACCTTTGGTCGACAGTAAAAGGTAGGATCTGGGACTAAATCAGCTAACAATATGACATAGAATTTTGATGAAAATGTGAGCGTACTCCCACTGGATTTATTACGGGACCACTGGTCCTCTGAAGTGGTCCTAAGAAAAACATTTACATGAGAAGACAGAATTCCCAGGACCCTTGAGCCACATTTTCTTAGCACGTTGTCAGTTTGCTGGTAAGGAGACATATTTCCTCAAGTTACTTAATTCTCCTTTTTGGATCTAGGGAGTCCCTTTCTGTCTGCCTTCTGGTAAGTGGATTGTTATTATTTTTTTTTTCAGGTTATATTTTTCAACTTGGCTTAACGAACACGAGGAAGAGGCAAAGTCCCTTCCTGCATGACGGATAGAGACTCTGGTTGTAGTTCCTGTTCAATGTTAACCTGAAACAAGTCTTGCCCCAAATCTGGCTCTCCAAGTTTCCTCTGCAAAATGTGGGATAAAACTAAGTGATTTCTAAGGCCATTTCCAAAGTTCCAAAAATTCTAAAATTCTCCGATACTCAGGCCACCCATCTACCCTTGTTAAATGCAGGAAGCAGCCTTCTGCTAAATTCCCCTAAACCTATGTAATGCAGGACTATTTAATTAACAATCAGCTAAAAGTAAAATGTCTTATTATTGGCAGTTTTTTATATACATCATGGTGTTAGCTATCAAAAGAAATACCGATGGGGTCAGGGGTACTGGTTTAGCTTTTGCAATTTATTCATGCCCACAAAATTCTTATTTTGTTGTTTTTTTTGCTTCAAAGGCAGCTTGCTTATTCCAAACAAATCTTGATTTTCCCCTTTGACTTTGTAAGTTGATTTGCTGAGTTGATATTTTTTCCTATTTTTCTCTTTGACCACAGTAATTATTTACCAGTCATTTCTGGAAATACCTGAAAGGGTGGGGAGAAAAAAAAAAAAAAGGAAAATGTGTTGACCATGCTTTCAGAGCTGATGGTCTCATTTTTCATGTCCATAAATTCTGACTTTTTATGTGAGTTTGTTTCTAATTACTCTATCTTGAAAGTATTTCAATCAGTTAATTGTTTTACTCACTTCTGCAGTATGTTTAATTAGCCATGTTCACTATTCTTCAAGTTTGTTGTCTTTATTTTCTTCTCTCTTTCATACGTTATCAATTTATCTCAACTGACAATAGTACAAAAATAAACTCTAACATCTCAAATGGGAGAATGAAGGCGATGTCATTTCACAGTGATCCTGGTCAGTAAAAGAAAAAGCTTGCCAGCTTGTACTATCCTAAAAAAGCACACGGCTAACCCCCAAATCCCCCCATCCCCCCGCACCAATCCCGCAAAAAAAAGAAAAAAGATTTGGAAAGAGTACAATGGTGTGAAATTTTCTGGTTTTAAATTCTGGCTCCATCACTTAATTACCATGTAGGTAAGTAACAGGGTTTTCCTGATGGCTCAGCAGGTAAAGAATTCTCCTGCAATGCAGGAGGCACAAGAGACACAGATTCAATTCCTGGGTCAGGAAGATCCCCTGGAGGAGGGCACGGCAACCCACTCCAGTATTCTTGCCTGGAGAATCCCATGGACTAAGGAACCTGGCAGACTACAGTCCAAAGGGTCTCAAAGAGTCAGACACGGCTGAGCGACAAAGCATGCGTGCACATGCACAAGCATTTTTGTGCATGAATTAATTTTCCTCATCTGTGAAATAAAAGTGATAATATATATATACTATAGGGCGATGCCAATTCAACAAACATAAAGAACACAGAGTAGATTGTGCTAATGGTGTGGGTTAATGGTAAAAACTACACCAGACACTGATACTTTTTATTTGCTAGATATATTCTGTGAGGTTATTCGTCCTGTGTATAAGTAATATGTGGACATTTATTTCACAAGGTTCAGTATATTTTTTTGGTCATAAATGGTGGAACTGAGTTGTGCTCTTTCAAACTTAAATAAAATGGTTTTGCAAAAAATTATTATCCAAGAAAGAAATCACAGTCTAGAATTACAAAAATAAAACAACTTTATGATAGGTTTAGTACATGTTACATTGAAAATATAATTTGTTTTATTATCTTGTGTCATCTTTCACTAATATTCTGATTTTTCTTGAACCTTAAATCTAAGCAAGTAAGTTTTATAGATACTTTTTAATCAAAGGTACAGTGTTGGGCTTGATTTTAGTCCCTAAGAATACAGCTTGACTCCTACATGAATCATAAAAACATAAGGTCCATTCTATCAAAGATTATGGGCTTGCAATTATACTCTAATTAAAAATAAATAAAAATTAAAAAATGATTATAGGCCTGAAGTGAAATTTTACCTAGTAAAGTTTACAATTGTATAGTATATATCTACTTATTTTCTATATATGTTTTGGTGAAGAAGTTCTACCATTTAAGGATAACTAATTTTATTCATTCACTGAATACTTATTAAGCAACTCCTAAGTACAAAGAATTTGTTAGCTACAAGGGCTTCAAAGATAAACTGAGATATAACCACTGCCCTCAGAGAGCTTACTACCTGGGAGGAAAGTTTAAAAAAGTACACAGTGACTTTGATACAAGTCACAAAGCAGTAAAGAAATGACCCAGCAAATTGTATAGGATTTCATGAGCACAGGGTCACGTTTGTATGGAGGGAACTGAAAAGGCTCCATGGAAGAAGTGGCATTTGAACTGGGCTTTGAACAGGGGCAGCTGAGAGGCAGGGCATTTCAGAAACAAGGGACAACAGTGAGCATGACAGATGACATATACACACTCATGGAATCACAGGAAGAAATACACAGGTGGAATTCCAATCATAAAGACATTCTACCCAGTCATCGTTCTTGTCTCCTAGATGAGGAAACAGGGCTCAGGTGGTTAAAATCATTGTACACGGGTCCAAAACTAGCCAGAGGTGCTGTGCTGGTGGGCACTGGCAAGGATTCCATGCCTGCTAACCCTGAAAGACGGCTGGACAGAGGTCAAGGAGGACCTTACATCCCAGAGTGAATGTCTGGACTCACTTCAACAGGCAATGAAAAGTTAGCAAAGGTCTATGAGAAAGGGAGTGATAGAACTGTGCCTTCCTTTGGCAGATGTCCAGATGGGAGGCAAACAGGGCCTGAGCAAAACAAAACTGGAGGGAGTAAAAACGGCAGAAGGAAGTCTGCTCTATCTGCCTCAGGGTAAAACCTACAGAGCTTTGTGGCTATAGGGATGTTGAAGGGGAGAAAGAGAAGGGAGAAGGCTAACTCCAAAGTTTCAAACTTCCAGCCACTCGGAAACAGACTTTACAAAAACAGTAAACTCAGGGGACTCCCCTGCTGGTCTGTTGGCTAAGACTCCATGCTCCCAATGCAGGGGACCCAGGTTTGATCCTAGGTCAGGGAACTAGATTTCACAGAGCACAACAAAAGATTCTGTATATCCCTGGCACAACCAAATAAATAAATTTAATTTAAAAAAAAAAACAGTAAATTCAGAGGAGAAGAGCTCTTCGGGGGGGTAGGGAGCAGTAACTGGGGAGAGGGGGAAGGAAGAGTGACTTTAGACCAAAACTGGAGAAAATCCAGTGATGGTTGAAGATCCATGGAGTTGAGAGTAAGCATCTGAAAAGTTCCTGCAATGTGCAAAGAGAGCATCATCCTAAAGGGAGAGGGTGGAGAAGGATGAGAAATTGGCTCAGGACCAATCCTTAGGGAATGTCCACCTGTACTTAGAGGGCAGATGAAGTAGGCAATGAACACATGGGAGGGGCTCTACATCCATTATCTCTAACTAAATTCTCAGTAGGCACCTGTGATAGATCGAGGCAAAGAACACCAGAGACAGTTTCCAGAAGTTGGAGAGGCGAGATGGGGGATAGTCAACAGTCAAACACCACAGAGACACAGTGACAAGTGAGAACTGAGGAAAGGGTATTTTATTGACTATATGTACCGTTTTGCTACTACTGCTGAAAGATATTCAAGCCTAGCAATTGTACCTAAGTTTTATTTCACCTCTTTCTCATAACATTGTCTACTCTTTATTCACAAAACTTAACCTGTTTCACAATTGTGGGTTTATTCGCATGGTTATTTGTTTCTGTGCATCTCCACACTGGAACTAACATCTATGGGGGCAGGGACTCTATTTTGTTCACTACCATATAATACACTGCTTGACCTGTAGCAGGTATTTTTACATATTTTTGAATAAATAAATGTAACAAATGAAGATGCATAATAACTATATTTTGGAAAGAAGATAAAATCAGTTTCTCCTGTAGATTTTGCTTACTTTGAATATCAGAGTTTTTTTGACACAAAGTCATATTATTCACAATATCCGAGACATTTGTTCTTATCTATGTTGTACCCTGGGCTCTCTTTCCTCATTTTGTAGTTTATTTTGCCACGAGTGCCCACTGTTTCTCTCTTCTTTATGAAGACACATATGCTGGATGTGACACTAGTGGTCAAGAATCCTCCTGCCAATGCAGGACATGCCAGAGATGTGGGTTTGATCCCTGGGTTAGGAAGACCCCCTGAGTAGGAAATGGCAACTCACTCCAGTATTCTTGCCTGGAAGATTCAATGGACAGAGGACCCCGGAGGGCTACAAGCCTGGTGGGGTGACAAAGAGTCAGACATGACTGATCACACACGCACATTGCATATGCTGGATGTAAACAATGTCTGAATTTAAGGTTAAAAGGTAACCTATGTGACAGATTGTTCTAATAAGTTGTGATACAATTCAGCGGTTTTATTTCTTCTTCCAGCTACCTCGAACAAAAAGAGTGCTAAGATCAGATCAACAGGTGTGTTTCTGTAATTTGAAGATACTGTGGCAGAGTTATGGAAGGAAAACAGAGAGTCCTAAGGGACAGGAAACTAGAAGTTTCTGGATAATGCAAATTAGTTTAAAAAAAAAAAAAAGGCTTCAGAGGCCTGAGTGCTGCATTGAGAGTCAGCAGACCTGGAGTCTGTTTCCAGTCCACCTCAGAGACCCTCACTGTCTGACTGGTGCTATGAGAGTCCTTTACTCACTGAAGTAGGGCAACATGAATGATCCACATTATCCAAACATGCTGGGAAGACTGGGAACTAGCCTTTTTTAAGTAAAATTATTTAAGAACTTTTAAAACTTTTTAATTGGAGGCTACTTTACAATATTGTGTTGGTTTCTGCCTTATATCCACATAGGTCAGTCGTAGGTAAACGTATGTCTCCTCCCTCTTGAACCTCCCTCCCACCTTATCCCACTCCTCTAGGTTGTCACAGAGCACCAGATTTGAGCTCCATGCATCACACAGCAAATTCCCACTGGCTAGTTGACCTCTCTAGTGGCTCAGCTGGTAAAGAATCCACCTGCAATGCAGGAGACCTGGGTTCGATCTCTGGGTTGAAAAGATCCCCTGGAGAAATGAAAGGCTACCCACACCAGTATTCTGGCCTGGAGAATTCCATGGACTATATAGTCCATAGGGTCACAAAGAGTTGGACACGACTGAGCGACCTTCACTAGTAATCTTGCCTGGAGAATCCCACGGACAGAGGAGCCTGGCGGGCTACGTCCATGGGGTTGCAAAGAGCCAAAGATGACTGAAGTGACTAACACTTTCACTTCACAATGTATATGTCATATTTTTAGTTCAACAGTTGGTACGAGTTACTTTTATTCCCTAACATGCAATATATGGAATACAGTTTCTTAACTGGTCTTGAGCATCTGAAAAGGCAAGTTAAGCTACTCCTCAGAAACAATTTATTGCTCTTCCTACCCCAAACTGGCATGACTTAGCATAATGGATAGTAGAACTGTACAACAAGAGTGGAGTGAAACCCATCCTAGGAAACAAGTCCAATCCAGTCATTTCATACACATAAAAATACGACCCAGAGATGAAAAGACGTGGCCACCCAGTTAGCTGGTGGCAGAGCTGGATCTGGACCTTGGGTGGGATTTGTGGCTCCAAGTCCATTAACTCACACATATGAACCAAAGTTGTGGTCCTAATACTGCAGGTCCCATGTTGTTACTACAGAATGGAGTCATATTTTCATTAGCAGATTATGTTGTAGCATGTACATATTTGCATTTTATCAAATTCCTATAGTTAAAACACCAGGAAGGAGAAATCTACCTTTCTTGGCCTTAAACCTAATGCTTAGTAGAACCCTCCAGGTCCTTCCTCCTTCATCTGGATATAAAGCTTTTTCCAGAAGAGGAGCAATTGAGAATTCCACTGTATCTTTATCCAGAGAAGCACAGGGATAAGGGAGAGTCTTGCCTGCTGAAGATCTAGGTGGCCTGAATTTGACTTCAGGTTTACTCCCTCACTGGCAGTATTGGCCCTTGGATGAATCACTGAATCTCTCTTGAGTTTAAGGACTTTTTTTTTTTTAAATTTGTAAAAGTGGGATAATAATAGCTACTTTTTAGGTTCATTAAGAGGATTAAATGAATTAGTGTATATAAAGAGCCTGCTTCAGTGCTCTCTTCCCTCTTGTTCTGCGTTTTGTTATCCTTTCTTTTCATTTGGTCAAACCAAAGGTCTCTTCTTGTTATTATTACCCATGATACTGTGGGCAGACTGTCATTTTAAACATCATACAATATTTCTAGATTTTTCAAAATAATCTGGTCAGCCTGCCAAAACTTCAAAGCCCAAAGAAAAAAGAATTTCAAAACCTTAGAACTTCTAGTAGCTTTCATTTGGTTCGTTTTGCCAAACACGAAGCCAGATCAGGGCAAAATTCTACATTTAAGTTAAGCACCTAACTCCTTTCAGACAGTGGACATTTGGGCCACCAGATTTTTAATCCAGTGATAAAAGTTAATCTGCTTCATATTAGTAAGAATCCACAAACTATGAAATCCATCATCCCCATCACAAAGTGACAGCAATCATGATCATTTTCAATTTATGCTTTTGAAGAGCTCTATTTACTTTGCCCACATTTCATCTTAATGTGACTCTAAAATGCTTGGGGACCTTGCTCTCCAAGGTGACGGGTGATATGCTTGGTTGTTTAGTGCTAGGCAGCAGGGTTACTTGATACGCCCTGCCTCCATGGGGATGTCAGCCTTTTAGCCACTCTGAGGTCAAGAGAAAGTGGCTATGTACATATGTCCACAGCAGAAATCCTACTTTAGCCCAAGCGAGTCTGGCGTGGTTGGCAGTGGTTGTTCATAGGAGATACAAGGATGAAGCAGCAGGTTTACAGAGCCAGGGAGCAGGGAACCTAATTAGCCCAGCACCAGGAGTGCCAAAGAGCCTATTTAGTAATTTTTGTTTTTCTTCTTCTAAGCTACCTAGAGGGAGAACTGCTCATAAACATCTAAATTCATTATATGGGAAAAAAAAAAGACTACTGAATGGAGTAATATAAAGGATGAATCTGCAGTTTCTCTTCTGACCTCTGTTAAGAAGAGAGTCATAGAAGGGACTCCATGCATTTTAGACAGATGTTAAAAGGGCCATGTCTAATTATTACTTGCTAAATATTACTGGAATATTTGCTGGTAGGAAGAGAATAAAGTCCAAAGACAAGGACATGTTTTGAATTAAAAAAAACAAAAAAACAAAACACTAGTTGCTACTTAAAAGAGATGGCCAGAACCAACCCTTGCTTTTTTTCTGAATCATTTATTTGTTAGTGCTGACATGCAGGCTCTGAGAGAAAGCCACCATGCTCACAGGATGCTTCCGCCTTCTCCATATCCTCAAACTCATCCTTCTCTTAAATGCTTTTATTCATGGTAATGAAGAGTGCATTATGAAAAGCATCATTTGACATTTAGGAAGCTATGTTTCAGAAAAGGGCCTGATTAAAAAATTAAAAATTGTACAAAGCACTGCAAGAGGATTTTTAATCTAATAATTAATGTTTATTCATCACTGAATAGATATGTTCACATTAGGAGACATAAACAGCCTAAGAGCCAAGAGAAGACTCTGGGCACCCTGTCTTTTACACAGTGGGAATGGGGTTTGTCCATGAGGCTCCTCCTCCGCTTTCTTCATAACTCCCTCTGACCTCTAACCCTGCACCAATGTTGGAGAAGGCTCTTCAGAACATAAGACTCCTGGTGGTACAATTAGAGAACCAATGAATGGATTCTAGTCCAACTGCTCATTTTATTATTGCTCACTGAGTCTCATAGATAGAAGCGGTTGCTCAAGGTCACGTTTCCCAGGTCTCCTATCATTATCATCAAAAATATTTATGAACTGCTTTCTATACACTGTGATAAGCAGAGGCACACATCTTTATCTTCCTGTCAAGATATGAGATGAACCAAACATTAGCAATGAGATAACCAATGTCAACATTTCCCTCTGAAGAGCCAATATGGTGCCCAAACTATCAATGGAGTGCATTTCCTCTCAAATACTGGATGATACTATGATAAGTTTTCATTGACAAGGTACACACCAAATTATCTTGATGAAAAGGGAAAACATAAGTCATTTAGTTTGCATACTGGTGTCAACATTTGCCTTGGTTAGAGAAAACACACATGTGAACATTACAAAATTTCTATTGGCACTGTCTTTTTTACCTCTGGAAAGTCAAGGGTTTTTCTTAAAAAACATATTGTTTCCCACATCTTATAAAAAATTTCAAACACACAGAACAGTGGAAAGAATTTTACAGTGGACTCCAGGAGTCACATCACCTAGATTCTACAGTTAACATTTCTTTACTTGCTTTATATCTGTCCATCTGCTCATCCTACTATCCATCCATCAGTAATATTATGTCTTTTATGCATTTCAAAATAGACTGCAGACAGAAGATAACATTTTATTTTGAAGGAGTAGAATCAATGAGTTTTCCTACTCCTGTAGAGTTAGCTAAAAAAATTATTAGTTTTTTTTTTAAAGGAAGAACAAACTCATCCTCAATTGTGCACACAGATACTCAACATAGTTCAATGTACAGTCACTGTAAACAGTGTGGTAAATTAACTCAAGGTTTTGTCTACTTTTATTAACCCTGTAGACGTTTTCAGTACTCCTCCAAATGTTTGGCTTTGTGAGGACATGGGCTGTAGATTACAGAAAAGTAAGCTCTCTGCTATAGATAACAGGAGAAAATTACCTGGAAATTTAGTAGTAAGTATTTTTGTTGCTGTTTTGCTCTGTACTCTAATACTTCCAATTATTCCTTTAAGTATAGGAATACAGAGACTTATATACATAAATTCTTTTCATTTATAAAGTGAGTTTTATGATACCTATGGCTCACGCTTGTCATAAGGATCAACTGTGAAAAGCAGGAAAATACTTTGTAAAGAGTACAACACTACACGCATCTAATACAGCATTACCATTAGTAACTGTAATGCATCTGTAATATAACACAGCTGAGGTAATGGTCCCCACTGCTGTTTGACTTTTTCAAATCAGTCAAAAAGATTTCAAAGGTTAAAGGGACAGAGTATTGGCAGTTGCCTTCACTTTGCCCGTCAGTACGTCATCTTGTCAAGGATCTAGAAGAACCCTGGTGTATATCGCATAGACTTGTTTTCATTAGTGAAGTGTTTGTTTTGGACATCATCCCATCCTTGAAACAATACTTCCATTAGCTGGGCACACTACCTATAATTATCCATCTTATCTGACCAATGCCAAGCTATTCTATTTACTGCATCCCATTTACCTTGGTGGTTCTGAAAGGAGAAAGGGGAGGCACTCAACTCAACACATGAGAAGGTTTATTTCATTGAATAAAACAACTACAAATGAACTGTGGGTAGAAATTCCTACAAGATATCATCAGGTACCATAACCGACAAGTTTGGAGGTGATGGCGATCCTCTGTTGCCATACAAAAAAAATTCTAATACATGAATATCTTAAAATGTATAAGCTATAAAGTAGGTAGCTTTCATTTTTGTATCTTGTTGGGTACAAACTGAGAAAGTAAGGAGCAAGGTCAGAACTAACTAGGGAGTTAAGGAAAGAAAAATAAGCAGGGAGATGAGTTCATCATCAATTTCCATTACTGAGAACCTGCCCACATCTCTTGCACTTTATTTTACCCTTAAGGGAAATTGAAGAGAAATATAGATTTGAAATCACCCTTACCCTCAAAAAGCATCCATTTCACTAAGAGTTGTTTAGAGAAAACAATTGGGAGAAAGAACAATTAGTAACTGTGATCAGAAAGAAGAGGATATGTACAAAGAGAGAAACAGACACACTTTATGATCTAGTAACAAGTTATACTCAACATTGGGCATGTTTACAATATAGACAATGGTCAAAACAATGAGAAGATCTCTAAGAGGATACATGGAGTTACTTCAAATTTAAAATATGCTTTTTATGCAGGAAAATGGATATCAGAGGAAAAGAATGGCTGTGCTCAACTAAAGGAGAGGTCTATGAACCGCACCTGGCTGGTGCTGACAGCAAGAACATATCTTACATGTTCCAGGATGGATGCATCAAGCTCTTATCCTCTGATGCCACAAAACATTCCAAACATGCAAGTGAGTTCCTTAATTAGATTCCATATTTGTGAAGCAAGCTTCTAATCGTATTTATAATTTGGCAATCTATATGACACACATACTGGGAGAAAAGTAGCTACCCAAAATGGTCAAGAACTTGCTTGCCCTGCTAGCGAAAGTACTAATTGTAATTACAATGACTAATTGAAGTGTGTGTGCACATACATACATACATGTGTATATTATATACAAATACACAAATATATTCAACATGCATTTCTAAGGGAAAAACTGGCAAATCTGAATTTATAGCAAGGCAGATAGCTAGATATTTGGATAGAAGTTGTATTCTAATAAAATTTAACCATACTCTGAATTAGAACCTTGCAAATATCTTTATTGTGCTATCTGGTAGTAATGTTTATTTCTTCTGTTCCATCTACATGTTCAGCTTAACTGCTGATGGTGCCTCTTTCATCTTACCTGACTGCCCAGGGGGAGGGGCACCTGATGGCCCTCGTGGTAGACAGAGAAACACGGTCAGAACTGCAGCTCTGTTCCCAGCACAGGGTTCAATGGCTATTGGTTTGGGTGCTCCCTGAAAAAGAAAACCCATTCTAAATTTGCATTGTTTACATGATACTGTTACTCTACTTTTCTCTTACGCTTCAGGTAGCTAAAATGTACATTCCTAGTAGTTGAAGAGACACCACCTTTCAATTTTTAATAGTTTAATTGAGTATTTTATTGTAGTACTATTTCTTTTTTGGTAGTAGTGGTCATTTACATTTAGAAAACATTTTTCTTGGGACATGTTAGCATGTGTTTTTGTAATTTTTGAAAAGGACCCATTGCTTTGCTCTATTTTCATCTTTTTTCTCTAACAGAGTTTATTTTTTAGTGAAGTGAGGTTTACAGAAAATTAAGAGGAAGCTATAGATATTTTCCATAAATCCACTGCCCCCATGCACAGCTTCCCTGATTATTAACAACCCCACTAGACTAGCACATTTGTAAAAACTGATGAACCTAGAATGACACATCTCTAGCAACCAGAGTCCACAGCTGACGTTAGAGTTCACTCTCGGTGTTGTGTATTCCATGGGCTTGGACAGACATATGATGACATGTAATCATCACCACAGTATCATATAGAATAGTTTTGTGGGCTCAGTCACTTCAGTCTTGTCTGACTCTGTGATCCCATGGACTGTAGCCCACTAGGCTTCTCTGCCCGTGGAATGCTTCGGGTAAGAATACTTGCTTGAGTGGGGTGCCATGCCCTCCTCCAGGGGATCTTCCCAACTCAAGGATCAAACCTGTGTCTCCTGTGACTCCTGCATTGCAGGCAGATTATTTATTGCTGAGTCACCAGGGAAGCCCAAAGAGTAGTTTAACTGCCCTTAAAATCCTTCATGCTCTGCCTGCAGCTCCAGGAAATTACTGATCTTTTTATTGTCTCCATAGGTTTGCATCTTCCAAAATGTCATATCATATAGTTGAAATCATACAGTATTTAGTGCTTTCACATTGACTTATTTCACTTAAAAATACACATTTAATGTTTGTGTCTTTTCAATGTTTAGTGCTCCATAATATTCCATTGTCTTGATGCATTATACTTTATTTATCTATTCAATTCCTGAAGGACATCGTGATTGCTTCCAAACTTTGGCAATGCTGAATAAAGCTGCCAAAAACATCCGTGAACAAGCTTTTGTGTGGACATAAATTCTCAACTCCTGTGGGTAAATATTAAGGAGCATGATTGCTGGATCACACAGGACCTTGTGTCATTTAACACTAAATCCTGGCACACTGTAGATGTCAACAGGCTTACATCTGAATAAATAAATGTATTTCAATATATTTGATATTTGATATGTAATCTGTGAGCCACAAAGTTGTATAACTTCTGTTGCTTTTTCACAATTGCTTCTTCTCACCAATGATAAAATAGTTTATCTAATCAAATCCAAAATATTATATCTTTAAAAATGTTTTCCCAGTTTTATTCAGACATAATTGACATAGAGCAAGACACATCTTTAATATCATTTCAGTGAAATACATATGTAATAATCACCCATCAATATTTTTTTTTTTTTAGATTTTTTAATTAATTAATTAACTGTAATTTGGGCTACCCTGGGTCTTCATTGCTGCTCATGGGCTTCCTCTAGTTGTGGCAAGTGGGGGCTACTCTAGTTGTAGAGTGAGGGCTTCTCATTGTGGTGGCTTCTCATTGCAGAGCACCGGCTCTAGGGCACTGGCTCAGTGTTGGCCCATGGTAAGTGGAATCTTCCTGGACCAGGGATGGAATTCATGTTCCCTGCAGGTGGATTGTAAACCACTAGACCACCAGGGAGGTCCCCACCAATGCATTTCTATTAAATAATATAACTTTCAGTTCAGTTCAGTCACTCAGTCTTTGCAACCCCAGGGACTGCAGCATGCCAGGCCTCCCTGTCCATCACCAACTCCTGGAATTTACTCAAACTCATGTCCATTGAGTCAGTGATGCCATCCAACCATCTCATCCTCTGTCATCCCCTTCTCCTCCCGCCTTCAATCTTTCCCAGCATCAGGGTCTTTTTAAATGAGTCAGTTCTTTGCATCAGGTGGCCGAAGTATTGGAGTTTCAGCTTCAGCGTCAGTCCTTCCAATGAGTATTCAGGACTGATTTCCTTTAGGATGGACTGGTTGGATCTCCCTGCAGTCCAAGGGACTCTCAAGAGTCTTCTCCAACACCAAAGTTCAAAAGCATCAATTCTTTGGCGCTCAGCTTTCTTCACAGTCCAACTCTCATGTCCATACATGACTATTAGAAAAACCATAGCTTTGACTAGATGGACCTTTGTTGGCGAAGTAATGTCTCTGCATTTTAATATGCTATAACTTTAGAAATAAATGAACACAGGAAAATGATTACATGTGATGCTAGTACTTTATTAAGTACTTACTATGGATTAGGTGTTCGAAGTGCTCTATATATATTAATTTATTTAAATCTTACAACTGGATAAGATGAGAACACTGAAGCAAGAAATTAAAAAAACTTGCTCAAATTTACACAGCCAGAAAGTAGCAGGGGTGAGATTTAAACTCAGGTAGGTTGCCTCCTGAGTCAATGTTCTTAGCAACATAATGCAGTTTATCATATTGTGAATGTAGGAAAATTCATGCACCCACATACATACACACAAACACATGTGTAAGTGCACATGTGTGAACACATACAATCCATGCACACAGGTGTGAACAAAAGCACACACAGAATTTAAGTTTAAATATGATGTACTTCTGAAACAACAGAAATGTCATTTTACCTGAGGAATGCTGATTTTGGCTATTTCCCTCAAAAAGTGCAGGTGGGACATGCTTGACTTATCAAAGAAACATCTACTTATAAAGGCAAAATTAAA
Organism: Cervus canadensis; assembly: GCF_019320065.1. Lineage (NCBI taxonomy): Eukaryota > Metazoa > Chordata > Mammalia > Artiodactyla > Cervidae > Cervus > Cervus canadensis. Next base: position 15,439,117 of record NC_057393.1, read on the forward strand.
TAGAAGATCAATGTATGGCAAAAACCACTACAATATTGTACCGTAATTAGCCTCCAACTAATTAAAAGAAAAAAAGAAAAAATACCACTACTTTAATTTTTAGAATAAATGATTTGTTTAGTCTTGGCTATTTCACTTTAAAAGTGCAGGTAAGACATGGTTGACTTATCAAAGTAACATCTATACATGAAGGCAAAATTAAATAGAAGAAAAAATACCACTGCTTTAGTTTTTAGAACGAATACCTCGTTTAGTCTTTTATTTTAAGCTGATATTTGAATTGCTCAGAAGAAATACAGACATATGTATTCATCCACCTAGAATATTTTAGAATACTGTCAGTTCCAGAAAGTTTAACGAGGCATTAAAGATAAAATATGTCCCTTTTCATGTAAAACTTAGACTGAAATTTCTGGTGACAACGGTTTTATGTGGTTATAAAGGATTTCTCCTTTATAGTGATATAAATCTCATGTTTTAAAATTATCCTCATATAGACACATTTTGGGAATTTTCGATATAAAGGTGAAAGTGGCCATGGTAATAGAAGAAAAGGGCATAAAAATCTTCCAAGAAAATGCTGTAAGCCATGTTGCAATACCTATATCAAGTTACATGGTCTATGGTTTTCCCCTTTAAAGCTTACATTTAATTTAACAGACTTATTTTTGAAAATGTTAAGCCAAAATCAGCATAAGTACATAGATATTCTTCGATGATGCAAATATTTATAGAATAGGCTTGTCATATTCCAAGAATAACAGAAAAATACTATGAATGTTTTGAACCATGTTTCTAGGCTCCTGAAATTTATCCTAATTTAATAAATGCAAGGTATATGTAAAGGTCAATTGGTTAAAATAAACTAAGAGAAGATAGAATGAATTCATGTTTAAATGACGGTGATAAATTAGAAATATTCAAGTCCCTTTTAATACGCCTAAGAAATAATTCATCATTTCTTCCATCAGGCAAGGTTTTCTTTGCTATTTTGTTCTTAAGCACTCAATGAAAGTGAAAAAGTGAAAGTGTTAGTCAGTAAGTCGTGTCCAACTCTTTGCAACCTCATGGACTGTAGCCTGCCAGGCTCTCTCCAGGGAATTCCACAAGTAAGAATACTGGAGTGGGTTGTCATTCCCTCCTCCAGGGGATCTTCCTGATCCAGGGATCGAATTCGGGTCTCCCACATTGCAGGTGGATTCTTTACCATCTGAGCCACCAGGGAAGCCCTAAGCACTCAATAGCACAACTACTCAAAATATCCAAAGCCACGCTAAAACACTTGATTATAAAACTAAGAACGATTTCACAATTATAACACACACACACAAAACAACAACCAGTTGAGAAACAGTGCTTCTTGGTTTACAAGATTTATCAAAACAAGAAACAATTTGAGAGTACATCAGCTGATAAACAGCTAACATTTATTAAGTGCTTACAATATGCCTCGTGCATATTATGTGTTGTCAGGCTACATTGCTGCTGCTTTAAGCACTAGAAGAAAAGGTTTTAAACATCAGACGCCAAGGCCAAAAGCACCAACTGAGAGAAAAATTAGTTAAAAAAAAAAACAATGATAAATTTCAAATAGAAATGGCTTAATTATTTAATACTTTAACACTTCAGAGTCGGCTACAGATAAAAGACAGTGTAATAAAATATCTTGACCATGGGAAAGAAATTATTTGCATAGAGGCCACTTTTGTGGAATCTTCCTTAAAATAATTCTCTCACTCTTAATTTTACTGCTATTGCACAGAAAACATTCAGAAATTTCATTATATTGATAGGCTATATGAAAGGAGATTATAATCCTATTTTAAAATCAAATTGGCTTACAACTTTATTTTTAGCTATAAAATTTTCATAAAAGGATATTAGCAAAAATATGAATTATTCATTATGTTTAAAATATTAGTGACTAGCACAGCTCCTTGACACGTCTGGCAGGAATTCATATAATTAAAAAAATTATTTCCAAAGACTCTGTGGCAAATAATACTTTCAATAAAGTATTTTAAGCAAAAAAGAAAAACACGTTATAGCACTTGAGTTTTGCAACAGAAAATAGCAAAACCCCCTGAATGATATTTCTGATACCTTGAGGTTTGTCAGTTGTTTAGCAATAAATACATAGCCATGAATCAAAATCACTTCACAATGACTAACATGTTCACTGAACTGTGCAATTTATCATACATTTTCCATGGCTGCCTTTGAAAGAGATAAGGCATGAGTTTGTTTGCCCACAGCACCCAGCAACTGTGATTTACTTCTAGGCATTTTCATATTTGTTGTACCGGAAGAACCAGGCATTAGACCGTGCCAGAAAACATCACTGACAGTTATGTAATTAGCAGTCCTTGTTTATTAAGCACGCGGAGCTTTTACAAAAGACTTGTTTTGTTCACAGCAGTTATTTCTGAAACTATTGTACTCATATCTTCAAGTTCTTGCTTTTTTTTGGAGCAATTCTAAAACTCTTTCCGTTTTTGAGCTATCAAAGACCAGTAAGTTACCAGGGAAGCTTCTGAAATCATAAGAATTTTCAAGATTACAGTCCTTAAAACTTCCAGTAACATATTCTGAAACAGAAACCACCTTGGGAACCCGGGGTCTGTCCTGGAAAACTGCTGCTACAAGAACCCCTGGGCGTTTAAGAAGACTTGAGTGGGCAAAGAGTGAGTGAAGGGGGAAGTGGTGACTTATAGAAATCACACTGAAGCCCATCACCGGAAACTAACCCCAGAAGCTGAGGTTTTGAGAGAATTATACGTAACTGATGGAGTAGGAAGTGGCTACCCACTCCAGTATTCTTGCCTGGAAAATCCCATGGACAGAGGAACCTGGCAGACTACAGTCTATGGGGTTGCAAAGAGTCAGACGTGATTGAGCATGCACACATACATAACTGAATCACTTTCCTATACACCTGAAGCACTGTAAATCAACTATGCTTCATTAAAAAAATAAAATAGAAAACAGAACCAAAACTTTCAATACTGCCAATGCAGGGCTTGCCAACTCAAATTACTTCAAGGAACAGCTCACATTTATTAAGTGCTTATAATATGCCTTAAGCTATGCCAAATGTTTACATGGGTTTAATCCTACCCCAAGAGGTAGGGGCTATTCCCATTTGATAAATTGTGACACTGAAGCTGAAAGAGTTTACATAACATAACTAAGGTTGCAGACCTAACAGTGAACAAGCCAGGATTTGGAAAAATGTAGTCTATCTTCCGACCTTGTACGCCTAACCATTATGCACACTGCCTGTAATAGGTAAGAAGACTGTCTTAACGTGTAGAGTAAGACAGTTAAAAGTGATGGGCACCGCAGTGAACTGGAAAGTACAAGATTTATTTAAAACATTCACCCTCAAAAACTTTGCTGCCAAAAAAAATAGTCTATGTGTTAAAATGGGCTGAGAGCCACCACTTTGTAAAATGGAATTCAAGATGTCACTTCAGAGTTGCCAAGCTCTTGTGTCTACCCACTCACCAAATTTCATCTTTTATTCTGCACAAGCACCGTGTTTTAGTCAATGTAAGTGCCCACTCTTTAATATTCACACCCGGGGTTTCCAGAATCTGTTCCTTCTTCATTCATAATATTCCTACTGTCCAGGAGATCCTTCCTATAGATCTCTAACTTTCCTAAAATTATTCATCCCTCAGAGACAACTCATGCATGAAGTTTCCTCTGGTCTGAGGTATGTAGTCTCTCCCTCCTTAGTTCTTTGTTATGGCCCTTTTCATTTTTCGAATGACACTTAGGCAAGTGTATTGTCTTCCCACTGGAACAAGCTCCTTGAGGGCAGGTCCAATTTCTTATTCATGTCTATTGACCTTGTACTCACTTCCTCTCTTTGAAAAGCATAAGCACAGTGCCTGTGTTACCTTTTGGGGATAGTTGTTTCCCAATCTTATAGTAAAAGATTGATCCCAATCTTAGAAGATTTATAAGATAAATAAGATTTATAATCTTATAGTAATCATAACATTTTTTCCCCAACCTTTTAGTAAAAGTATAGGTATTGATGTACATGTTGCATATCTCTATTAGATTCCTGCTCTTCCAAGGCAGGTATCAAGTTAGACTCTTTTCTTTGCCTTACCTAAAATATCCAATGGGGTGGTGGTGGTGGAGCGGGGGTGGGGGGAGGTTTCCCCATGGCACAGTTGTAAAGAATCCACCTGCCGACGCAGGAGATGTAGGTTAGACCCCTGGGTCAGGAAGATTCCTTGGAGTAGGAAGTGGCCACCCATTCCAGTATTCTTGCCTGGGAAATCATATGGACAGAGGAGCCTGGCGGGCTACAGTCCACGGGCTCGCAAAGAATTGGACATGACCGAGTGACTCGGCACACACACAGCATCTAATGGAATGCATTTTTACACATGGTAAGTGAGTTAATAAATGAAAGAATACATGGAATCTTCACACAGTGAGATAACTGGTGGGCGTGACTCAGTTTCTATCCAAATTATGAAATATTAAAGGGATAAAATAAAACACTGAAAAAGAATATTAGCTAACATTTACTGAGTACTTACTAGGAGCCAAGAGCTGTGCTAAGCACTATGTTTGATTATTGTCTTATTTCCTACTTTATACAGATGAATGAATTGAAATTCAGAGAAGTCAGATAATATTCTCAGGGTGACACAGCTAGAGAGTGGCAGGTTCAGGATTGGAACCCAGGTCTGTTTAATTATAGTATCTTGACTCGTCACCTCTGTATGATACTGTTAAAAAATATAGCTCAGGAAGTCAAGAAGTTTCTCATTCTCTCAGCTTGACTATTAATAGGAGGAATCAACTTAAGATATCATATATAAAAATTATATGTGTGTGATCTGCCCCATTTCTGAGCAGGGCTCAGAACACTTGAGTTCTAGAACCAGTTCTGCCAGTATCTAGTTGTGTGATCTTGGGCTTATTACTGAGTCCAATTTTCCCAAGTGGAAAATGAACAAGTAGGCTGGATGATTTTAGGATCTCTTTAACATTCTGTGACTATGATTTATGGACAACCTTCAGAATGTGTGACATAACAATATCTAACACTTACTCTAAGTACAGTGAAATTTGAAATTTCCAATCTTTAGTAATATTTTTTCCTGTTCAGGTACTTTAAATGACACATCTAATTTTTAAAGCACATTATTATACATATGATGAATACATCATATATTACTAAATGGCCACCATCACATGCCAGAAAAGCAATTAGAAAATTGAATCAAGGAATTAAGGATTAATGTGGATATGTTATACCTGTCAGCAGTAATAAGTGTTTTGACAAGGGCAGAATAAAGTCTGACAGTATGCACAAATACTAATCTGATATATGAGTGAAATATTAAAAATGCAAACAACTGCACATTAATCACTCTAACATTTCCCTATTAGAACACTTTTAATGCTATTCTTATCCAAATCTATCTATAAATAAAAATGAGCCTTTCTCAACGGCTTGCACAAGTTGGTATTTGCAGTTTAATGAGTATTTATATTGATATAAAATTTAGTTTTTAGTCACATTAGTAAAGTAGAATTAATTTAATGAACATAGAATTAAGTCAGCCTGATGGTCTGGCTCACAGCTGATCAACTGTGTTGATTCTATAGGATTAATAAATGCCAGGATTCCAGATCTCAGAAACAGATTCTCCGATTTTGTTGTTTAGACTTGAGAGAAAACCAAAAGTAAAAATCATATTCTCTCCTTATTTACCATTTGCATGAAATGATAAAGGAAAAAAACACATTAGCTAGCTTTACTTGCTAGGAGAATAATTCACATTAATAAAAGAAATTAAGCTAATGGACACTCTCAAAACCAGGCTTAAACTGCATTAGGAGAAAATTCAAAGAGAATAAGGTATTACATGTGGGAATAGGTGAAGGAATAAAATATAATTCACAGAATCAGTATGCTGCTCATGCAGTTCCAAAGATATTCCTATCATAAGCTTAATTTTCATATCGTACCAAATATTTTGTCCTTTGTTAAAATGTCTCTATGTTCAATCTCTGTTCATAATCTCACTACACACACATATGCACACACACACTTATACACACATTTTAAGGTTTATATCTAATGTAAAATATAGAGTTTAACTGAGGTTTACTGTTATTTTAATTGTGTGGCACTGATTTGGGGAGCAAATAGGCTAGATTATGATAGCGGTTATTTTGTTACTTGTTTTTTCACAGGTATTTAGGTCCCCCAAAGTGAAGATATTATCTCTTTTTGAAATATGATAAAGTCATGCTTTGCCCCTGAGTTGGTCAATACACAGGCATGTAAATAGGGGGTGATTTTTGAACAGATTATCTTTAAAAGTTGATTCCTGGTAGTAGTTTTTAAAAATTTTAAATATATTACCTATTAAATAATTGCCATAATTAGATTTTTTACAGCCTGTACTTTTCTTCATAGCTCTGTGTATAAAGCAACCTAACCATTATACTTCATGTATTAATTTCAAAACTGGGACCATCCTTTCTGACCTCAGAAAGTACTGCTAAGTATGAGACAAATGTGTCTGCCAAATCAACTGGCCTCCCAACTTGCTTCAGCCCACCCTGTGCTCTTGTTTAGGCTATTTCATCCACCCAGACTACTTGCCAACATCCATTATTTGCACACGATTCAGCTCAAAACTCTCAATCTCCAAGAAGCCATCCTGGGTCATTTCAGGCCATTCTGGCACCTTCTCACTCTACTCTATCTCAATAATTAGAAGTTATTTTTCCTATTGTAACCACAGACAGCAAGTGAAATGTAGTGGTTAAGAGAACAACTGTTAGCAACCACTGCCTGGGTTCAAGTCACTGAACCTCTCTGTCTCAAGTTTCTCAGCTATAAAATGGAGCTAACTATCCTTCCACATGGGGCTTCCCAGGTGGCTCAGTGGTAAAGAACTTGCCTGCCAATGCAGGAGACATAACAGACGTGGGTTCGATCCCTGGGTTGGGAAGATACCCTGGAGGAGGCAATGGCAACCCACTCCAGTATTCTTGTCTGGAGAATTCCATGGACAGAGGAGCCTGGGCGGTTACAGTCCATGGGGTTGCAAAGAGTCAAACATGACGGAGCACACACACATACCTTCCTCACAGTGTTGTTATGAGGATTAAAGGTTATATATTATATACATATAGAATGTATATTATATACAGATAAGATATATGAATTTTGTGTGTATACACACACACACACACACACACTGGAGAAGGGAATGGCAACCCACTCCAGTACTCTTGCTTGGAGAATTCCATGGATGGAGGAGGCTGGTGGGCTGTAGTCCACAGGGTTGCAAAGAGTCAGAATGACTGAGTGACTTACACACACACACACACACACGTATCTCACAGTACTTGATAAAAGTCAGCTAGTATTATTATGATGCCATTCTGCCCACTTCCCATTTTGCTTTATTATTATTTTCTGTCCCATTAAAGAATATGCTCAACTCAAAAGTAAACTCTCTAGAGGCAGATACCATATTTTTAAAAGCTCTGTTAATGGCTTGAAATTAATTAATTAAGACATTAAGTCTCCAAGACAATTCTATTGTGGACTTCTAGGGTGGGAAAAATCTGATCTCAGTGCCCAATTTCCCACCTGTGTCATATCAACACTGTTTCTGTATACCTGCCCATTTTTTTCGTTTTAGTTCTCTGCTTTTATTGTGGACTCCGATCTGACTGTGAGCACTATGTGCTACATAGAGTAAACTTGTCCTGGCATCCAAGACTGTGTGTTCAATAAATATTTCATGGATAAATGAGTATTTGATTTTTCTTTTCCAAATTGAGTACAAGGTAAATCTCTAAAAGTTGTGACAAAAAAGTTATAAAGAGAAGCTTAGTCTACAGCAAATAGATATAAATCAGGAGGAACTTAGAAAATCAAGATTTTGGTATTACCCTCTGTGTGTTTTGATCCTTTCCAAAACACATTATATTGTAAATGCAAGATGTGACCTCAGTCATGCAGCAGATAGATCAATTTAATTTAAAAGGTAAGTGTGTGGGACTTCTCTAGTGGTCCAGTGGTTAAGACTCTGCACTCCCAATGCAGGGGCCGGGGTTCAATCCCTGGTCAGGGAGCTAGGAGCCCATATGCTTCACCGTGAGCAAAACAAAAGAAAACAAAAGGTAAATGTGTTACGATCCCTACTGGCACATGGGGGTATAGCAAGACATAGGCACGGTGCCTGCCCTGGCAAAGCTTTCTTCTGGACAGTGGGACTGGGGGCATCTAAGACTATGTCAGAGCTAAATGCATTCACAGAGTTATGGGGGTAGGAGTGGAGGGAGAAGGAGGATTTGAGTAATTCTCTGGGGAAGGACCTGACCTTGCAGAGGATGACTTTGAAGGACGGAGCATTCTGATAGAAGGAAAAGCATGAATGCAGAGGCATAAAGGCACATAACTTGTTTGGGAAACTACTAGAAATTCACGGTGGGTCCAGCCTCAGAAGTGCTGAGTAGATCAGGACAAGAGGAGATCAGAGAGGAAAGCAGGGTCCTCAGTGAAACAGGATTCTCATCAGCCCCTTCACATCCTTCCTGGTCAAGAATGAGATTATCAACAGCTGCTTACAAAGCTATACCTAGATGCTCAGATTGAAACTGACGAGTGCAGAACACAGTGGGCCTCTGTGCAGCCTTCACCAAGACCTGCTGCAAATCGTCCCCAGTGGACACCCACAAACTTCTCTTTCTCAGGAACTCACAATGCTTTTTTATTAAACTATTGTTCACATCTGTGATATCAATTAATTAAACTATTGTTCACATCTGTGATACCATCTGAACATGAAAACATTTATTTCTGAAACTTCAATCATAAGACTAAATCAAGAAGCTCTGCAAAACCTAGCCATCAGCAGAAAAAATAAAAGTGCAGACACGGCAATATTCTTAGTGAGGAATCAAATGTTAATAGATCCAGCATAATAAATGAATTTCTAGTATGATGATTATTATACCATTCACAGCCTATTATAAGTAAGGAAAGCATGGACAAAAGTCTGAATGAAAGATCTTACCTCACTGGTTATGAAAACATGTATGTAATTAAAATACAGCAAAACCTACCTAAATCTGTAAGGGAATGAGTCATTCTGGATGACAGATTTTTTCCAAAAAGTTGGACATTAGCCCTATAAAGACTTTGTTATTTTAGGGTTTTTTTTTAAGTAAGGGTGAAGTCTCGTATAATAAATATCCATTTCTCTGCTTCTCAATCAGACTATAATATACTATAGGGAATTTAACACTATCTCCATGTCCCATGGTCATTATTATGAGTATAAATTTCCATAGTACACCGAGGATATATGGAGTTGCAAATATATGTACGAATATGTACGTTTAATGAATTGAAGGCCCGAAACCACAAATCTCCTGAAAGAGAATAGGTAGAACACTCTTTCACATAAATCATAGCAGTATTTTTTAGAATCTGTCTCCTAAAGCAAAAGTAAACAAATGAAACCTAATTAAACTTAAAAGCTAGGAAACCACTGACAAAAATGAAAAGACAGTCTACTGAATGGGAGAAATTATTTGCAAATGATGACCAATGATGCTGAAGCTCCAATAGTCTGGCCAAAGGATACGAAGAGCCGACTCACTGGAAAATACCCTGATGCTGGGAAAGACAGAGTAGGAAGAGAAGGGGATGACAGAGGATGAGATGGTTGAATGGGATTACTGGCTCAGTGAACATGAGTTTGAGCAAACTCCAGGGGATAGTAAAGGACAGGGAAGCCTGGTGTGCTGTATTCCATGGGGTCGCAAATAGCTGGACAGGACTTAGCACCTAAATAATAAACAAACTGGGGTTAATTGTCCAAAATATGTAAATATCTCATACAATTCAATATAAAAAACCATCTGATTAAAAAATGAACAGACCTGAATAGAAATTTTTTCAAAGAAGTTATACAGATGGCCAGTAGGCATTTAAAAAAAAAATGCTCAGTGCTAAACATCAGAGAAATGCAAATCAAAGCCACAATGAGATATCACTTCACACCTGTCAAAATAACTATCATCAGAAAGTCTACAAATAACAAATGTTGGCAATAATGTGGCGAAAGGGAACCATAATACACTGTTAGTATAACTGTAAATTGGTGCAGCCACCATGGAAAACAGTATGAAGATTACTCAAAAAGCTAAAAATAAAACTACTATGCTGCTGCTGCTGCTAAGTCGCTTCAGTTGTGTCCAACTCTGTGCAACCCCATAGACGGCAGCCCACCAGGCTCCCCCGTCCCTGGGATTCTCCAGGCAAGAACACTGGAGTGGGTTGCCATTTCCTTCTCCAATGTATGAAAGTAAAAAGTGAAAGTGAGGTCAGTCAGTCGTGTCCGACTCTTAGCGACCCCATGGACTGCAGGCTACTAGGCTCCTCCATCCACGGGATTTTCCAGGCAAGAGTACTGGAGTGGGGTGCCATTGCCTTCTCCAAAAACTACTATATGATCCAGCAATTCTTTATCAGCTGAGCTACCAGGGAAGCCCCCAGCAATTTCAATGTTGGGTATATATGAAGAAGGCAAAAACACTATAGTGAAAAGATACATTCACCCCAATGTTCATTGCAGTAGAATTTACATTAGCCAACATATGGAAGCAACCTAAGTATCCACCAACAGATGAAGAGATAAAGAAGATGTGATATTTATATAATATGTACATATATACATACACATAGACAACAATGGAATATTACTTAGCCATAAAAAGAGTAAATTCCGCCATTTGCAACAACATAGATAGATGTAGAAGATATTAGGCTTAGTGAAATAAGTCAGACAAGGACATACTGTACAGCACAGGGAAATACAGCCACTATTTTTTAATAACTTTAAATGGAATATAATTTATAAAAATATTAAATCAATGTGCATTTGAAACTAAAATTGTTTCAATATGTACATTATAGGGCTTCCCAAGTGACACCTGTGCTAAAGAACATGCCTGCCAATGCAGGAGACATAAGAGACGTGGGTTCAATCCCTGGGTCGGGAAGATCCCCTGGAGGAGGGCATGGCAAGCCACTCCTGTATTATTGGCTGGAGAATCTTATGGACAGAGGAGCCTGGCAGGCTACAGTCCATAGGGTAGTAAAGAGTAGTAGGACATGACTGAAGTGACTTAGCACACACACACACACGCACATTGCAACTATAGTCCTAGGAATTTCTTTTCTTTCTAAGAAGCTACTAATGCAGAGCTTGCTGTTTATTTCGGAGAAGGCAATGGCAACCCACTCCAGTACTCTTGCCTGGAAAATCCCGTGGATGGAGGAGCCTGGTGGGCTGCAGTCCATGGGGTCGCTAAGAGTCGGACACGACTGAGCGACTTCACTTTCACTTTTCACTTTCATGCATTGGAGAAGGAAATGACAACCCACCCCAGTGTTCTTGCCTGGAGAATCCCAGGGACGGCGGAGCCTGGTGGGCTGCCATCTATGTGGTCGCACAGAGTTGGACATGACTGAAGCGACTTAGCAGCAGCAGCAGCTGTTTATTTGTCCCCTTATATTAACATAAAGGCAACCTAAAGACCACACAGCTACCAGTGAGTAACATGGCCACTTTTCTATAAAACCCATCAATAATGTGAAAATTAAAGTGATCTTCTTCTCAAGGGGTTTTCTCATCCTCCCCAACATCTTTCTACCTGCTGCTTTCCATGTGCTGGGACCTGTCAGCACCTTTCAAAGCACTGCCTACATCACCGATCCCAAAGATCACAGACATCTTGACAGTTTGTAAAAATCCTTGTATGTCACTTGAAGTTTGCGGGCACAGTAGTCTTTCTAATTTTGAGAATTCTGACAATAGTGTTTGGGAATAATCTTATCATAGAGTCTTGAAGGATTTCTTCAGGCCCAAATGACTACCAAATAAGAAACAGGCTTGAATCCAAATCTTATGGGACCTTGGGCAAATTATTTAACTTTGCCTCAGCTTTGTCAACAGAAATTAGAATTTATAAACATCAATCCTGTAAGGTTACTTTGAGGATTATAAAAGATAATATATGAATAAAGGCTTTTAACACAGTGCCCGACAAAACACTAGATGTTTAAATGTTTATATTAAGTCAAATCACTTGAGATGTAACTTTTGTTCATCAAAACCAATTGAATATCTGCCATTTTTATCTGGTCCCACCTTAATCCTTCCCTTCCCCTTCATTTCAGTGATACATGGTAGGGCAGTGTGTGCATGCATGCTAGGCTGCTTCAGTTGTGTCCAACTCTTTGCCACCCTGTGGACCACAGCCTGCCAGGCTCCTCTGTCCATGGGATTCTCCAGGCAAGAGTACTGGATTGGGTTGTCATTTCCTCCTCCAGGGGATCTTCCTGACTCAGGATCAAACCCGCATCTCTTATATCTCCTGCATTGGCAGCTAGATTCTTTACCACTGGAGCATCTGGGAAGCCCCAGTAGGGCAATAAGGGAGGTTTATTATCCAGATTTTTTTTTAAATCTTTTCCTCCTGAGACTTTCATTGGCTCAAACTTGGTTCCAAGTATGGGACCAGTGTTATAGGTATCTGTGCATTAAAGGTGGAACCAAGCTCCAAGTTTTTTTTAGAGAAGATGATAATTCACTGAGGCAAGTGGTGAAAAGTTCAGAGGGAAAAAGCACACACGAAAGATAAAGATTCCCTGAAGACTTTCCTAAACAGCAAAAAGAAAACTATCTTACAATGGACATATGTAGAAATGATTCCTAAGTGTGCTTTTATATGTCTGTGTAGCCTGAGAAGCTTCTTCACCCATCATTATTTACTGGATTAAAACTTCTTTAATTTTATAATCAAGAGGGCTGAGAGGAAAAATGAGAGGAAAGTGGATGCTTTTAGGCAGAAGATGCTTTTAGCAGGACCATAGGGCCCTCAAGCAGACATCCTGGTCATTCCCAGGCTCTCTGGAACTCACAGGATAGGCCTGCAGCTCCATCTGTGACCTGAGATACATGGACTCCTTGTGGGACCATACTAAATATATCTGCATTCTTTTTGGCTTTTTCCTCTAATGATTTGATTGTGTGAACTCAACAACCTCATCAGAGCTTGCTTTGGAAAATGAAGTATGTAAAAGTGAATAAAATCTCTCTCCAAATCTATCCCCCCCTCAAAGCTCCTTTCTCAGTATAACTAAAAGTTAATGGTCAGAATCTGTGTAATGATCCTTCCTCTAGTTTTACTCACGCTGCTCTACCAATTCCCTCTTGGTCTTTCTAATTATCTAATTGATTAAGCCTTTGAGAAGCCTTCTGTCACTGGGTGTGGCCCACTGCACACAACTGTCTCACTGTATTTTCTTCAAAATGAAGAGCAGGTTAATTAAAACACTCGCAGCACAAATAAAGATACCAACAAAGAGGCAAACCTTGTCTCCATCCTCACCTGGTCTTTGTAGTGGCCTGAAGAATGTCCTCTCTCAAAGTCCATGCCTGCCTGGAACCTCAGGGTATGTGTGTGTGTGTGCGTGCTCAGTCGTGTCTGACTCTTTGTGACCCCATGGAATGTAGCCCACCAGGCTCCTCTGTTCATGGGATTTTCCAGGCAAGAATACTGCAGTGGGTGGTCATTTCCTACTGCAGGAGATCTTCCCAACCTAGGGATTGAACTTGTGCCTCTTGAGTACCCTGCGTTAGCAGGTGGGTTCTTTTCCACTGAGCCACCTGGGGAGTCACAGAATGTGACTTTATTTGGAAATAGGGCCTTTGTACATGTAGTGAGTTAAGACGAAGTCAAGCTGGATTAGGATGGACCTGGTGTCCTTATAAAAAAAAGAAGAGGCCATACGGAGGCTACATAGAGAAGAAAACTCCATGTGGATCCAGTGGCAGAGACTGGGGTGATGTATCTACAAGCCAAGAAATGACAAGGCTTGTCAGTAACCACCAAAAAGACTAGGAGAAAGGCAGGGAACAAACCCTCCCTCAGGGCCTCCTTAAGGAATCAACCCTGTCAAAAGCTTAATTTTAGACTTCTGGCCTCCACAGCCACGAGAGGAAATAGTCCTGTTGTCTGAAGTCACCATGTCTCTGGTAATTTCTTATGGTAGCTCCAGGAAACAAACATAATTTCTGCAGTCACAATCTGAACCCTGACTGGATGGTCAGAGACTAGTCATGGGTTGCTACCTTTTCCCTTTGTTTTGGAAGTGATTATGGGGTATAACACTCGAACTCTGACAAATACTGATCCCTCAGGGCATTTCCTCTATTTAGAGGTCGTTCAAGCTACTTTCATTTGAGGAAGAAGGTACATATCACACGGTGTGGCAAATGTCAATGGGAAAATTCACTAGGTTATGGGAGGTTGGTGATCATCATAAAATTGATGACATTCATAAAATTGGAAACAGTCATAATAATTGTTCCTCAGAATGTAGACAGAGTATATGTTGTATGTCAAGGTTTCCTAGGAAACAGATTCTGAAACTCCAAGAGTTGTGCGCATGAAGTTTCCTGGAAAGAACCCTCGGGAACAACATCTGTGTGGGATGATGGAGGCAGAAATGGGCAGAAGGAAAGGTTCATCTGTGATGTATTTGCAACAGAGGCCTCTCTGCAACAGAGGGGTGGTCCTTTAAAGCTGTATCAAATTGAGGCAAGAGGCCAAGCCTCTGAACCTCCCAATGGATACAGGTTGTCCCCAGGGAGGTGGCATAACATTGGGCAAGGCAGCCTGTTTCAGCAGAGGGTGACTCAGCTGTGAGTTGTGAAAACAGGAGGCTCAGTCCTAAAGTGTATCCCAGCCCCAACACTGTATTCATACTTCAAATAAAATATTGCCTTGTTAGCTCAGAAAGTGACTTTGGCCAGACCCATCCACGATACATTATGGCACAGATAAGATTATTGGATGTGCACACTTTTGCTTCTTCTGGGGTGGAGCTGCTTTATTATTGCCATCACTAATCTTCCTATAAGGATGCTCGTTCCTCAGAGCCATGATTTCCCTCTTTAATTTTCCTACCTTGGCCAGCAACTCTGATAGTTATTTTTCTCTTCAAGAAAAAGGGCAAAAATTATGATCTCAGCGCTAAGTCTATGGCTAGGTCAATAGTCTAAAGAACTGAGTAAGCATGGCTTACCCTTCACATTTATTCTGCAAATGACTCAACGCATCTTAGATTTTGTGAAGTCATGAAGCTTCCAGAGAAAGAGGTCATCTTTATTTTGCATGCAGGCACAGTGGAAGATGAGATAATTAATCAATAAAACTGAAATTTTATAAGTCATCAAAAGGAATGGCAGAGAAGATACCAATTTCTTCTTTTTGCACTGCTAAGTCATATTCTCTTCTGGTAAACTGCAAATTTATATGGCTTTTCTCTAATAATAATAATGGCAACTATTATTCACTGAGTCCTTATTATTTATTGAGCACTCCCTAAGGCAGAGGGAGTAAGTGGGAATAAAAAGCAATTACTGGACACTCTGCTAAATACTAATATACACAGTAGCAAGATTTACAAACTTGTTGAACCCAGAGTATATGCAAGTGATACTTGGTTGTTAAAAAAATATTTCTATAAACAAACTAAATCCTTTGGGGAGAATGCTTCTATCAGTATCTTTAAGATAAAGATTAGCTCCTATCATAGTAAGGCAAGATGATACACACCAAGGTAGACAACATAAACTTGAGGATGAACAGAAGGTACTAGGGTGAGGTATCAGGTCACAAAACTGTAGGACTACAATGCAGACATCCAACTAGAGAAATAACAAGGATGATGCTTGCTTAATACCCATTTCAAACCTAACACTAGCTCCATATCTCCTGGCAGTCTCTTTCTGTTCAATGCTTCATTCTGTTCAATGCAAGCAGAAACTGATCATATGACCTAATTTAACTGATGACAGTTTCATTTCTCAGGCTAAGAATAAAGAAGCTGATATTCTGGTCTGGTTCTGAACAACAGAGACTTAAACAGGAATGACAAGAACTTTCAAAAGCATGATAGCACTCTTTGAGATGTAAATATTGAGCAAAAGCAATTCATTCATCTTACAGGTACTTTTTAAACACACACTTGAAGTAGGACTGTTCCAGGTATGAGGCATAGAACACTGAACAAGACAGGTAGGATATTCCCCTTCATAGAAGAATCTAAAATATGGCTCAAGGGATAGGAAGGTTTAAAATCTGTCATTTAAAATACAACAAATGACAGTGTCAATACAATTTAAAATACAATAAATGAAAGGATTAAAAAAGGACTTTTGTGTTTCTCATGGATGACGATAAGATACGCAATAGCACATATCCACAGACTCAACAGACCTCCTGGGGGAGCAAGCAAAGATGTAGGAATGGAGGGACGTGATAAGAGAGCTGGCTCCTGGGAGTCTGAAAGGGAAAGGGAAAGCCCGTCAGTTGTGTTCTACTCTTTGTGACCTGCAAGGCTCCTCTGTCCATGGAATTCTCCAGGCAAGAACGTTGGAGTGGGTAGCCTATCCCTTCTCCAGGGGAATCTTCCTGACCCAGTAATCAAACTGGGGTCTCCTGCACTGCAGGCTGATTCTTTACCAGCTGAGCTACCAGGGAAGCCCGAGAGCAAATGTTTTAACTCTAGATAGAAAAACGGTTAGTTACAGGCAAGTCCATTTCAGTGTAAGAATGAAGAGCCCCGGAGACTGGGCAGGGCACAGCTGTGGGGAATCACTCCATGAGACATAGTTGCTCCCCAGCATGCCTCACTCAGAACCAGACAGTGCAAGTACAAGTGGCTCAGTCGTGTCCGACTCTTTGCGATCACATGGACTATACAGTCTATGGAATTCTCCAGGCCAGGCCAGAATACTAGAGTGGGTAACCTTTCCCTTCTCTAGGGGATCTTCCCAGCCCAGGGATCGAACCCAGGTCTTCCATATTGCAGGAGGATTCTTTACCAGCTGAGCCACAAGGGAAGCCCAAGAATACTGGAGTGGGCAGCCTATCCCTTTTCCAGCGGATCTTCCTGACCCAGGAACCGAACCAGGGTCTCTTGCATTGCAGGCAATTTCTTTATCAACTGCTGAAGGGCAGGTTATTGCTGCTTATTAGGGAGACCTTGCCACTACAGTTTTCAAAGAAAATACATTTTTTAAAAGAAATTCAAAGGAATGAAATTAAAGAAGCAAAATTAAGTATGCAGTTGATACAGGACGGAGGTTACAAATATAGCTTCTGATACAATGCTACCTGGATTCAATTCTTAACTCTACCACTTACTATGTGAACCTGGAGACATTTCTTAATTCTCTGGGCTCGGTTTCCTCATCTGTAAAAGAGCAGTAATTACAATACTACTTCATCTGATTGTTGTGAGGATAAAATAAGTTGACACTTTCAAAGCCCACTCAGGATACTGCCTGGCATAAGCCAAATGTTCAATAAATGTTAGCTGTTGTTATTTTGTTTTGCTATTCTTAAATGGTTGGTTAAACACACCATGCATTTTTACTATAAGAACAACTTGTAGCTTAGCTTAAATTTTCTAATTTATGATGAACCATCCTAGGAGCTTATATGTGGCTCTGGTATGACAACAGACTGTGAGGAGCCTCTTATAGGCAGGTCCTACACGCCTATGTACTATGAAAAGCAAAACTGAGTTTGAATCCTGGCTCTACCACTTACATAGCATGTAACTTTACGCAGCGAGACTGGTATTTCTAGGCCCATGTCTCCTCAGCCGCAAAAAGGGGAAAAAGTCCTTTCAGAAAGGGCTTTGTAATGAATAAATCAGATAAAGTATGTAAAGTATTTGATATACTGTGTAACATTCAATAAAGGGCTATATAATTATTTAGCCCTTTTTTTTCTCCTTAATTTGAGATATCTTTAACATGCCTGCTTATTATAATTAAACACTATAATTTTTTAGTTTGCTATCTCAATTTCTTTTTTACCCCTTTCTTACATGTCCTGAAAAAATTAAAAAAAGGAAAACTCACTAAAATGAAATATTGTGCCATGAAAATACTTGTGATGGTCATTTTCCATTTAGAAGGGAATTACCTTGCTACTTTAGAAGGGAATTAGCTTGCTACCCTGCATCTCTTAACCATAGATCTTTGTACATTGAAACTATAATTCATGTTATTGTCAGAGCTGGGCAGGGCCAGCCAGGGGTCAGTGGCCAGAAGAGAGACAGAGATGAAGTATCAAGAAGGGGTACATCTGAAGCAAGCAAGGGCAGCAAAAGAGAAAGAATGGATAAAACCAGGTGTGGGTTTACAAGTAATATGCATAATAATAATAACAGACATTTTTTGAGTACTATATATTTCCCTTGCCTGTGCAAGGTTAGTGCGAGAGTCAGGAATTGAACCCCAGCTTGACTCTTTCCCTCTCTTGAGACTAGCATCTGGAAGGTATGAGATGTTACAGGAGACAGGCAGACACAAGGCCATTCATGCATGGTTCATGGCTCAGAGACTTCCCTGGTGGTCCAGTGGTAAAGATTTTGCCTTCCAATGCAAGGGATGTGGGTTTGATTCCTGGTT
Organism: Cervus canadensis; assembly: GCF_019320065.1. Lineage (NCBI taxonomy): Eukaryota > Metazoa > Chordata > Mammalia > Artiodactyla > Cervidae > Cervus > Cervus canadensis. The sequence goes on from NC_057393.1 coordinate 15,457,683, forward strand.
GGGGAGATAAGATCCCACATGTCTCGCCACCAAAACACCAAAAGATAAAACAGAAGCAATATTGTGATGAATTCAATAAAGTCTTTAAAAATGGTCCACATAAAAAAAAGTCTCTAGAGTTCTCCAAAGAAGACATAAAGATGGCCAATTCACACATGAAAAGATGCCTAATCATTAGAGAAATGCAAATCAAGACTATAACGAGGTATCGCCTCACACCAGTCAGAATGGCCATCATCAAAAAAATCTATAAACAATAAATGCTGGAGCGGATGTGCAGAAAATGGAACCCTCTTGAACTGTTGGTGGAAATGTAAGTGGATACAGCCACTGTGGAGACTAGTATTCGTCGTTGTTCATTCGCTCAGTCGTGTCTGACTCTTTGCAACCCCACGGACTGCAGCAAGTCAGGCTTCCCTGTCCTTCACCATCTCCCTGTGTTTGCTCAAACTCATGTTCATTGAGTCAATGATGCCACCCAACCATGTCATCCTCTGTCATCCTCTCATCTTCATGCCTTCAATCCTTCCCAGCATCAGGGTCTTTTCTAACAAGTCAGGTCTTTGCATCAGGTGGCCAAACTATTGGAGCTTCAGCTTCTGCATCAGTTCTTCCAGTTAATGTTCAGGACTGATTTCCGTTAGGATGGACTGGATTGATTTCTGCAGTCCAAGGGGCTCTCAGTATAGAGATTCCTTAAAAAAACTAGGCATAAAACTACCATGTCTAATGTTATGTTAGTTGCTCAGTCATGTCCGACTCTGCGAGCCCACCAGGCTCCTCTGTCCATGGGGATTCTCCAGGCAAGAATACTGGAGTGGGTTGCAATGCCCTCCTCCAAGGGATCTTGGCAACCCAGGGATTGAACCCAAGTCTCTTGCACTGCAGGTGTACTCCGTACTGTCTGAGCCACCAGGGAAGCCCCTGAGTCACTATACGACCCACCAATCCCACTACTGAGCATAAACCTTGAGAAAGCCGCACTTCTAAAAGACACACGTACCCCAAAGTTCACTGTAGCACTATTTACAATAGCTAGGAGATGGAAGCAACCCAGATGTCTGTCTACAGATGAATGGATAAAGATGTGGTACATAATATACAATGGATATTACTCAGCCATAAAAAAGAATGAATTTGAGTCAGTTCTAGTGGGGTGGATGAATCTAGAGCCTGTTATACAGAGTGAAGTAAGTCAGAAAGAGAAAAACAAATATCATATATTGGTGCATATATACAGAATCTATAAAAATGGTATAGATAAACCTATTTCCAGGGAAAGAATGGCGACGCAGATGTAGAGAACGGACTTGTGGACACAGTGGGGGGAGAAGAGAGAGGGATGAATGGAGAAAGTAGTATCAACATATATACACCTCCATGTGTAAAACATATAGCTGGTAACAAGTTGCTATATGATGCAGGGAGCCGAGCTTGGTGCTCTGTGTTGACTTAGAGGGGTGAGATGGGGGAGGAAAAGGAGGCTCAAGAGGGAGGTGATATAATTATGAGTTATTTGCATTGTTGTATGGCAGACACCTAAACAACATCGTAAAGCAATTTTCCTCCAATTAAAAAATAAATTTAAAAGAATCTTTAAAATGAGAGAGGGGAAATTTTATTTTCTTTAAAATTTAATTTTCTTTTAATACCAAAAACATTTTGTATTGGGGTATAGCCGATTAACAATGCTGTGGCAGTTTCAGGTTAACAGCAAAGGGATTCAGCTATACATATACATGTATCCATTCACCCCAAAACCCCAAGTGAGGAAAAAAAATTAAAAAAACAAAAACAAAAAGAAAGTTCAAGGCTCAGAACTAGGAGATTCTGTGAGATTTGAAGGAATGAGACAAGAGCAAAAAAAAATACTGAGTTGCAAGTAAATGTAGATGGACCCTCCAAACTTCTATCCCTCCCTAAGCACTGTCCTCTGGTTCTTGAGGAAAGGAACCAATATCCCAATGGGGTTGGTGGAGGCAAGAGATGACCAGAAGCTCCTGACCAAGACAAGGCTCACAGGAAAGATGCCAGCAGAACCAGCCCATTGTGAGGAAATCCTATATTCTTCCCTATTTTACTCTGGCTCCCAGACAACTATCTGACCTAGGCAATAGTTTTATTTTTCAAAGGATCACGCCCCCTACTTGGGTTTCCCCGGTGGTTCAGTGGTAAACAATCTGTCTGCCAATACAGGAGATACAAGAGACACAGGTTTGATCCCTGGGTTGGGAATATCCCCTGGAGAAGAAAATGACCACCCACTCCAGTATTCTTGCTGGAAAATTCCATGGACAGAGGAGCCTGGCGGGCTACAGTCTATGAAGTTGCAAAGAGTCAAGACACAACTGAGCACGCACGCATGACTCCTATTCACAGAACCCAGACATTTTAAAAATAGGAATACAAACTATTTTCCCCAATTCTAGCAAACACGAGGCCTCAAATTTTTCATGACCTTAGGTTTTTTCCTTTATTTACCTCATAAAAAGGAAGTTAGGACATATTAATCTCTGTAAATGGCTCTATATTTTCTGAGATCTCCTCAGAAGAAGACTATTTGAAAAAGATGAAATTACTATTTGTCAGAGAATTTAATATTGTTTTTCTTCTTGGTTGTAAAAGTTACTTATTGCTGTTGGCTAATAGCAGCTATAGTAGTTTTAAAGTCTCTTTCAATGACAGCAATCTCTACCAACTTTTTTTTGGGAGGGGGCACTAAAGAGTTGACAAAATTCTTCAAAACATCACTTGGAAAAAAATTCTCCCGTGACTATCACAGCTACTATGAGGGGGTGGTTAAAGTAGTAATTACTATCTAAACTTTACAGTCAAAGCTGGGGCTCTGGGTGTTGAGTCTTGAAAACATGAAATTGCTGTATTATGTTGCAAGAGGTGCAAGAGGATTGACTCTGGGGCTCTTCATAGTACAGATTTACAGCTTCTGGTTTGCTTTCCACACCCTACTCCACCCTTACCCCAATACCTTTGCCACTGGAGAACTTTCTTAAGAGATTCCACGGGCTCAAGGCTTTATCAAGTCCATCCATTTGTACTCAAGACTCTTGAGTGTCCCTTGGACAGCAAGAAGATTAAAACAGTCAATCCTAAAGGAGATCAACCCTAAATATTCCTTGCAAGGATTGATGCTGAAGCTGAAGCCCAATACTCTGGCCACACGATGGGAAGAGCCAACTCACTGGAAAAGCCCGATGCTGGGGAAGATTGAGGGAAGGAGGAGAAGGGGATAACAGATGAGATGGTTGGATGGCATCATTGACTCAATGGACATGAATGTGAGCAAACTCTGGGAGCAGTGAAGGACAGGGAAGCCTGGCATGCTGCAGTCCATGGGGTCACAAAAGTTGGACATGACTGAGTGACTGGACAACAACAGTGAGACAACAAATAAGATGTTTATTCCTATTTATTCAGGAAATGTAATTTGTCACACACACAAAAAATCTTCTAGATTTCCAGTTCTCTCTCCTCTGACAATTCCACACATTATTGCAAACATCAAGACTAAGACTAAAAGGTTGAAGGGAGACACACAAAAAGGAGGGGGACAAGAAGTGCCAGGAAAGGACAGAACCACAGACCAGCACCCTCTGGTCTTCTGTTTCCACTCTCGTCTCTCTCAGCTGCAAACAGTCGGTAATGGCAGCTAGGGATACTTCTCCTGGGGCTACCGAACCGCAAAGAAAAGGAAAACAAGCAAATGTCAACAACCACAACAAAAAAAACACAAAGCTTGGTGTGCTTCTTGGTGAACAAGGGGGGAGATGAGGTTATTATTCAAGAAAATAGCTTTTCTTAATATTTTTCACAAAAAAATGCGGGCAGGACATTTGTGAAGGAATATGAAGAGAAGGAAGCAATAGCCAGAAAGGTGTATGTGGGGTTAGCCCACAGACAGGCAACAAGCTTGAATCCTGAACTATGTTTCAGTTTTTCCCACTGCATAGTTTCATATGAATTAGAGAGAAGTCACTCAGGCAGTCACCGTGAGGACGGATGCACAGAATTTAGCTGACACTGGAAGGGCTATCAAGAAGCCATCTTAGCACCACTGACCAAAGGCATCTCATTTTCCATGAAAAATGACCAGGCAGCTTTGGCCGAGTTTCCCCAAAGAGCAAAATTCAATTGTAAAGCTTCTTCAATATGTTTCCTAATGCTTCTGCTCCCATCTACAGCCATCAGTGTAAAACAGTCCCACCTCTGTGCCTTTTATTTGAAAAGCAATAGATTTCCAGAAACTGCAATATTTTCTGACAGAGGATCTGCATCTATCTCACTCGAATTTTAGGAATTTGTGAACACAAACCCAATTGGAATGATCATCATTGCAACTCATCCCACTCAAGCAGATGGTCAGACTAAAACCTCTAAAGCTTATTGCTGCAAAGTCTTGGTAACAAGACAGTCATTCAATAAATGTTTATTGAGCATAGCCTATGTGCAAGATACTGTAGCCATGCCAGATTTCTTATTACTCAGGGCACTGCTTCACATAATGAGACGGCTCGTCTTGCTGAATTCCAAATGAGAGATACCGCGAATTTTACCTCAACCACTTCCAACAGCATAAGGATACAAGAATTTATTCTGCTTGTAACTCTGTGTCTACATAGTCTTAGTTCAGATTCATTTGTTTTTACTTAAAAAAAACCCAAAAAACCCTTTAGTTTGTTCATTTGTACATCCACACATCAAGTATTTATTGAGAACCTACAATGCACCAGGCACCGCCCACATGCAGCTAGAGTTGTAGGCTTTTGGAAGTTGTGGGCAGAATTTTCCAGCAATAAAGGATGCTCCTTGCAGGTCTAGGGATTAAGTCAGAATAGCTAACTCGTAGAACACGCTTCTGTAGAACAGGGTGAGCCATTATATGAATATTTCACACAGCATAGACCAAGATGAGTTCCTATCACATAACTAGCTTGGCTTTCCTGGCTTCCCAGGTGGTTCAGTGGTAAAGAATCTGCCTGCCACTGCAGGAGACGCAGGTTTGATCTCTGGGTCAGGAAGATTCCCTGGAGAAGGAAATGGCAACCCTCTCTAGTATTCTTGCTTGGAAAATCCCGTGGACAGAGGAGCCTGGCAGGCTGCAGTCCATGTGGTCACAAGAGAGTCAGACATGACTTAGCAAATAACCACCACCACCACCATTAAAACCTCCAGCTGACTGTCTTCTCTCCACACTCTGCTCCTCTTCCTGACATGGCTGATGCCCTCAACTCTGGTCTGCCAACGTGTTTCCTTTTTATCCTACAGTAGGAAACGTCTGTAGGGATGAAGGACCATCCTGCTATAGGTCTGGTCATTCTTCGCATTTTTTTCCTCAAATGCTATGTGGGACATCAACCTCATATTCAAAATAATTCATAAACTATTACCTATTTGCTTCTGGTTCTCCAGTGATATTTATGGAGGGAAATTCTATAGAACGGAAGATTAGGGCAGGGGCGGGGGAAAGGGATGATGTAAAATAATGCCCATCCAGAGAAGTTAGAACTGCTTATCTTTACTCCAAGCCCTCGCCCCTAAAAATGCTGCCAACATACATAGATCTTGGGGTTTCTAATAACATTAGGAATTTGGAGAGGGCTAATAAAGTGTCATTGCATTTTTTAAAACAGGAATTTAGTAACACTCTTTCAAATTTATTTGAAAACTCTTAAATGTGTCCTACAGAGGCTGATAAATGCATACATATTTCACTATTTGCACAGCCTAGACTGAAGAGAAACTTGGCCGCGATTTAATAGACTACTGTGAAGGTTAGATTAGCAAATAACTCCCCCACCAATGGACTGGTGAAATAGTAATAAAATTTAGGGAGGTAACTATAATGACTATCATTTGAGCTTGTCTAAAGAATACAAAAATGTAAAACATTAGTAAAACCCGGAGAAATCAGACACCACCACCAGCAAGATAAACAGGTAGACAGCTGCCACCACGCGACATGTCTCAGGGAGAAGTGAACTCTGAAACTGTAGCTATCTGACTATCCCAACCTTCCCCTGCAATTGAAACGTCCTGTAGGGTGAAATAATTGACAAGCCATGAAGAATCTGTGCTTTATTTCCTTGATTTCCATTTTCCACACAGCCTTAACAGCTGCACACAGTCTGCTGTCCCGAGCCTGGTGCCAGACGTGGTGTTTCCCGAGGCATTCGTGCCAGTCCGCGTGTGTGCGGGCCCTTGTTGAGCCTCTGTCCCCCGTCCCCATCTGGGCTGCCGCAGTTCTCTGAGGTCCACCTCCCTCGGGTGCTGAATGAGGATCAGCTCTACTGGCAGCGCCCTCAGAGGCAGCTCCCCTGGGAACATTCTTTAGCCATGACTTCATTGTGACCGCAGCTTGAGGGCAGTCTGGGTTTTGCATCTGACCACCTGCACGCTCACTGAGTCCAGGGTTCGTTCTCTTGTGTCGTATTTGACAACTGTCTTTGCTCTTATGTCATCTCTTACCTATGCCAACATGCGGCACATGGAAGCCATCCTGTTGACAAGGGAGCTCTCATTCCTCCTCTGGTTTAAAATCTCTCCTAGGCAGCGGGTTGTACAGCTGTTAGGATGTTGTCAGAATTCTGTCCATAAGAAAAGTGAGCCCCACACCACATTTCGCAATAGGTTCATGATGTGGTCATTCCTCTGGAGAATCATCAACATGTTGTTGTTGTTACTGACTTGCTAAGTCGTGTCCAACTCTGCGACCCCATGGACCGTAGCCTGCCAGGTTCCTCTGTACATGGGATTTTCCAGGCAAGAATACTGGAGTGGGTTGCCATTTCCTTCTCCAGGGGATCTTTCCAATCCAGGGATTGAACCCACGTCTCCTGCATTGGCAGGAGGATTCTTTATCACTGAGCCACCAGAGAAGCCCATAATCATCAACAGGAACGTCAGCTAATACCCAGCTTCTGACTTCAGAGGGCTTCAGACTGATGCAACAAAACATGGGAAATACAACCTCTGAGACAGCTTGAAGCCTGCCAGCATTCTGTGCTCAAATGGTATGTGAATGCTTAGATAGCACATTAATTGCAGGCATGAATCAAGCATATTTTAAATTGTGAAATCCCAGAGCATGGGCCAATGTTATGATTTTTCTATCCTGAAACAGTTTGCAGGAATGTAAGCCTATAAAATTTGCAGGCTGAGTTGCAATGCTTTGGCTCTTCCCTCGTGGGTTTAGTTGTTTACACCTTTAATAAGGCAGTGACTTGGAGTCACGATGCTATTAGATTTCAGACTTTGGGGGACCCTCTCAGGCAGGGACATTATCTCCTGGAGCTCTGACTTTGGGCATATTAATATTCTATCACACATCATAAGAGCAGGGCAGCAAGGATGCTCACCCCCACCCAGTTTCACAAATGAATCTCTCTGTGGGGTTGTCCACTTCAATAAATGCAGTTCCTTGATGTGTGATACCTGAACAAAAGATGCCAGCAACTCTAAAGAAATTGAGGCAAACAGATCTAAAGAAATGGGATAGTATTTCAGTTGATTCATTTCTGAAAGCACAGTCAGGCTATGATCATTGCTAGCATGACCATCTATGGTTTTTCCCAGGAGACAGCTCTCCATGATGCTAGCTTTTATTACATGTGTATATTTCATGTGAGTTCAGCCTTACAAAAGGTTTCAAGATGTTTAACAAAAAATATTTTTAGTGACTAAGTTGTGTCTGACTCTTTTGTGACCCTCTGGACTGTAGCCTACCAGGTTCCTTGGTCCATGGGATTTCCCAGGCAAGAATACTGGAGAGGGTTGCCATTTCCTTCTCCAAGGGATCTTCCTGACCCAGGGATCAAACCTGTGTCTCCTGCATTGCAGGTGGATTCTTTATCACTGAGCCACCAGGGAAGCCCAACAATAAAACACCAAAAGCTAAATCAATAGAAGTTAAAATCTCATGTGCATATATACTAATTTCTGTTGACAGCAATTATTCAGCAAATATACTGAGCACCATTTCTGTGCTAGGCACTGACACTACATTCAACCAGGTGGAGAACGTATAGTGGGAAAGACACCTAAGGAAGCAAAGAGTTGTGACACTGCAAACATGGGTGGTGCAAGCTTCTACAACTTGACTGCCTGTTTAAGGACCAACGACTGGGCCAGAGACCTTCCTGGAGAAGCCAGTGTTTGGTTAGAGGGCTAGTCTTAAAGGAGTGGTGCTTATTAGTATGTGTGTGAGGTCCTGAGAGAGCTTGGTATGCAGTTTGACATGATTAAGAACAGGGGTTACAAATAGGAAAGGGACAAAGAACCCATCTGTCAGTGCAGGAGACGTAAGAGACACGGGTTTGATCCCTGGGTCAGGAAGATCCCCTGGAGGAGGGCATGGCAACCCACTCCAGCATTCTTGCCTGGAGAATCCCATGGACAGAGAAGCCTGGTGGGCTCCAGTCCATAGGGTCATAAAGAGTCAGACACGAGTGAAGCGACTTAGCACACACACATAAATAGAGGAAAGGCTAGAGAGAAGGCTAGAAGGACAGACAAGTCTTAAAGGACATCTGTGCCATTTGTAGGCCAAGGTTTTAAAACTTCCGAAATCTGCTTGGTAATAGGAAGTCATAGGGCTTCTCTGATGGCTCAGCAGGTAAAGAATCTGCCTGCAACTGAAGGAGACACAAGAGATAGGGGTTCAATCCCTGGGTGGGGAAGATCCCCTGGAAGGGGGAATGGCAACCCACTTCAGTATATTTGCCTGGAAAATCCCATGGCCAAGAGGAGGCTGGTAAGCTATAGTCTAATGGGTCACAAAGAGTCGGACAAGGCTGAGTGACTCAGCACAGAACAGGGAGCCACAGTTGGGGAGGTGGTGGGGCAGAAAGGTTTTAAGGGTGTGACATATTAATAATGCCAAACATATATAGGAAGTTTACTACATGCTAGATACTCTTCTCAGTACGTCACATATATAAACATATTTAATCTTTATGTTTACCTACAAGGTAGGTGCTTTTATCATTTCTCTAGAAAAGGAAGAAATTGGGGCAGAGAGTGGGTGAGACAGAGGGGATAGAGCTAATAGATAATGCTGTTAGAACAGTTAACTGCAGAATGCACACTCTTGACAGCTCTGACCCGCCTCTAGGAGGTCTGGGGACTGTGAAGAGTGGGCTGGATACAGAAAACACTGGAGTCAGAACCCTTTGACTCTGACTGTAGTAACTTGGTGTGATATAGCTCAGGCCCATCTATCTTCAATAGGAAAAAAAGTTTCAGAGGTCAGTTGTTAATTCATGAAAATCCAAGGCCTTGACATGTATTGCACAAAGCAGTTAGTGATTTTTTCCCCCCAAATGGCTCTGTCTCCTTTTTGGATCCTGATGAAGGAAGCACTACAGTTCTGTGGCACTTTAGCCAGACGTTAAGATTTCTTAAAAAGTGTATTTCCTGGAAATGGAATTCTGCCTTGCAAATGAAAGAAGAAGAAGGAGAGAGGGATTTTCCTGGTAGTCCAGTGGCTAAGAATCTGCGCTCCCAATACAGCAGGCTGGGGTTCAACTCCTAGTCAGGGAACTAGATCCCACAAGTGGCAACTAAGAGTCTGCATGCTGCAACTGAAGACCTTGTATGCCACAATGATCCCATGTGCTGAAAGTAAGACCTGGCACAGCCAATAAATAATTTAAAATTTAAAAAAAGGAGGAGAAAGAGAACTGCTTATGAGATAAGGCAATGGTTAGTGTTTAATTTGGTGTTCAGTGGCAAGGGCCAGTGACTTGGGATAAAGCACATAACAGACTGCATATCTCAAGCAATTGCATCTGCACTAGGTATTTTATCAAATAAAATTTAATGGGAGTGGGGGGTTCCATTGAGAGACATCGTGATAGAGACAGAGATACAGAGACAAAAAGAGTGTCTCTGTAAAATTATAAAAGAATTTAAACTAGATAGAATGTTGTAATGATAATGACAAGGGGATGAATTCCAGAGAGATTTTGGTAGTATGATTTTCAGGACTAAAGAACCACTTGAACCAGTCTTACTAATGATGTAGGAGACATAAGATTGAAGAAAACTTCTAATTTACTCAACACATACTTTCAGTGCCTTGATTTATTAAGAACTAGAGATGGAGACCTGGTCAGGGCAGTCTTCTGTGCTCATAGAAAACTGTAGTGAAAATATTCTAGGTAGACAGTGATACCATTAGCTAAGAAAAAAGAGTATAAGTGGAAGGGGGAAATAAAAGTCTGAAGAATAGATATTAAAACTAATGAGTTCAACTTTGAACATGCTGAGTTTGAAGAGTCAAAGGGACCCTCAGGTGGAAATGTCTAGCAAGCTCTTGGCTTGTGGGTTTTCAGATCAAGAGAAGTGTCATCACAGACACGTCAAAGGTGGATGAGGTCTGGTGAGATCACCTACAGGGAATAGGTAGAGCAGAAAGAGGGCCTAGACAGGAAGCCCGAGGAACAGCAATATTTACCACAAAGAGCATCCAGCAAAAGATATTGTGATGGAAATGACTCAGAAAGAAAATAAACTCTTGCTTGAACAAAGTCACAAAATGAAAGGGGACAGAGTTTTGTTTTCTGTAATTGCCTGTTTTCTTTTGAATTCTTCACTGGGCAATAATCTCTGTTTGGGAAGTGACCGTGGTTACCTTGTTCACTTTGTCTTCCCAATGACTAGAATGGTATTTAAGATGTACTTTTGAAAGACTTGAGAGGACTAACCAATAGCAAAACACGCTTCAGTCAAGTCCAGTAGGACAAGGACTGGAAAGCATCTCCCAGGTTCACCAAACAGGGAATTAGGCCATGTGAGGAAAATGCCATTTAAGTACTGGATGGAAAGACACTTAATACATATCACTGGCTTTTAAACTATTAGACGTATAAAGAACTATTAGGGAGAGAAGCATAAACACACAGTTCCTAGACAATAAGCCTTTCTTTGACAACAGTTTCTTTTAACTAAAATGGGGTTATATTATATTAAACTCCATTATTATTATTATATTAAACACTTGCTGATTGCTAGCCTGATATGAAAATGTAATGCAGAATACGATAGTTATAATGACAGTATTAAAATTTTCTTTAAATGGCCTTATTCCATCAATATAATGCTGAATTCTTTTAAAATCTTGAATAGTCATTTGAAAATTCTGAAGCAAAAAATAATGCTGCCTAACCAGAAACAGTTTAGGAAGAGTTTGACCAGCTTATGATGTGACTTCATGAACCAAATAGACTCCAACTCCTTAAAGTTTCAGCAGTTCCATGTTCTGGTTCTTATTGACAGAAACTGAAATTACTGAGCAAAGGACTGGCTGATTGTCAAACAATTACATCAAATAGATCCTGGACTTCAGCTTGGACTTAAGAACACTTGTTTCTAAACAAGCACTTAGAAGCCCTGGAAAGCAATAAAGTGAAATGCAATTTGCATCAACTAATGGAGCAGCTAAAAGAAAGGGAGTGGAGAATGGGTACTGGTAAGAGGAAAAGCTTTGTTTGGGAATTTTGTTGTAAAATAGTCTTTCCCTGATGATGAAACACTGGCTAATGGCATCTAGAATTTTCAGTTAAAGCCATAATAGCTTCAAGTTTGGGTGGCTGCACATTAAAACGAAAAACAACACAACATAAAGTCAAAGCCATATACTAAAATTTTGTATTTGGGGAAGTAGCCTATTTTATAGGGCTAAATATCTCTCAATTAAAAAGCAAAACAAAACCAAAAATCCCCACTTTTATGGTGTAGCTTAGACATTTAATGCTAAGTGCTAATTCAGCTCATGAAACAGCTTGACAGTTGTTTCCTTCTTGTATTGGAGGTGCTTTTACTTTCCTAAACACAAAAGGTGTAAGAAAGAAAACTAATATATTAATAAGGTCTACTTCAACACAATCACTTGTAAGAATTTATGATTAGGTGTGCACATGTGGCTCACTCTTTTTTTATATTCTTCGATCTTACATGTACATGTCTGTCTTTATTAGATCGTATATAACTTTAAGGTCAAAAGCCGTGTCTCATTGGATTTTTGCCTGAGCATTATATTTTATACTTAATGCTCAATAAACGCTGCTTAAACAAACAAATGATGATGTTTCAGGTGCTTCAGGCCCTCAGATAATTAAGTCTCATGAAATCCACACTAAGAATCTAAATCACATTTATTATTGCCTCATAAATAATTTCATAATTTTTTCTGAGGTTTTAAAAATAATAGTAGTCCAGCATAATCAAATTTACTCTCAAATTCGAAGGTCAAGGAAAAAAACCTTATGTTCTTTGTTATTTAAAGTAGACCAGGAGGTAGAGCTTGAATTCTTGGCTTTAAATAAAGATGTCCTTAGAGGCCTTCTGTGCTCCATTGACTCTGGGGCCAAATTTGTAGAAGTAAACATGCAGATGCCTGTTTCTGATTCTGAAGGGGAAGTGGGATGATACATAATACCTAAAAATGGACTCCGAGCTCTTTATTTCCAATCTGGCCTGGGATTTGTGTTTAGAGAAGCAATTTCCTTGCAAATTAACCAGCAGCGCAGTAAGAAAACAAAAAGTTACGTAAAGGAAAACAGTTTCTCTTTGCAAAAACAGAAAAATATGATTTGGAGAATACTTACTATAACCCACGGGCAAATCTAGACATGATTTTATTCCAATTGTTGAGAGAGACTTGAGAGGTATGTTATGGATGAGAGTTACAAATTTTCTTCCCCCATGGTGAGGGTATATTACACAGATGAAAGGGAACAGGCATTAAGGCATTACACCAGAAATATCTGGACTTGAAATATTCATTTATTTGCTTGTTTATTTTAAATAAAACTATATATATTTAAGATGTACAGCATGATGTTTTGATGAACTTTAACACAATGAAATGATTACTAGTGGTGCTGGTGGTTTAGTCGCTAAGTCATGCCCGACTCTTGGGACCCCATGGACATAGCCTGCGACGCTCTTCTGTCCATGGGATTCTCCAGGCAAGAATACAGGAGTGGGTTGCCATTGCCTTCTCCAGGGGATCTTCCTGAACCGGGGATAGAACCCGGGTCTCCTACATTGCAGGTGGTCTCCTGCATTTCAGGATTCTTTACTGACTGAGCCATTAGGGAAGTGAAATGATTACTGGGGTCAAGTTAATCATCTCCACACAGTTATTTTTTGTGTGTGGTAACAGCACCTGAAATCTGGTCTCTTAGCAAACTTCCAGTTTTCAATACAATGTTATTAACTGTATTCATCAGGTTGTATATTAGGTCTCTAGGCTTATCGATGCTACGTAACTGCAACTTTGTACCTCTGACCAGCATCCCCACCCCTAATTGTCCCTATCTCACCATTCCTGATAACCAGCATCCAACTCTCTGCTTCTATGTACTTTACCTTTTTAGATTTCAAGTAAAAATTCTTACAGTGTGTGCCTAAGTGTCTGGCATACAGTAGCTGTTCACTAAGTATGTGTTGAATGAATGAATGAATTATAATACATCTCACTCTTTTTTTGTTGTTGTTTACCACTACATGTTTATTATGAGAGATTCAAAACAAATATTAACCATGCAGTCTGCTGGCAAAGATGTGAAGCAAACTGAACTCTCCTACATGGCTGGTGACTGTATAAAATGGCACAGCCACTATGGAAGATACTTGGTCAACTTTTTAAAAAGTTTAACATATACTTAACTTGTGTGTGTGTGCGCACCCATGTGCGCTCAGTTGCTCAGCCGTGTCCAACTCTGCAACCTCATGGACTGTAGTCTGCCAGGTTGCCATCTCCTGCTCCAGGGTATTTTCCCAACCCTTGTGGCGCAATGGGAAAGAATCCGCCTGCCAATGTCAGACACACAAGAGACAGGGGTTCAACCCCTGGATTGGGAAGACCCCCTGGAGGAGGAAATGGCAACACACTCCAGTATTCTTGCCTGAAGAATCCCATGGATAGACAGGGTTGCAAAGAGTCAGACACGACTGAGCAACTGAACATACACACACATACTTAATTTAGGATTCAGCAATTCCTCCGTTGGGATTTATCCTCGAGAATGAAAACTTTTATTCACACCAACTGGTATATAAATTTTCAAAGTATCTGTTGTAACATCCCCCAACTGGATGCATCCCAAGCGAATAGATGAACAAATCTGTAGTATATTCATACAGGGGAATTGCACTCAGGAATGAAAAGACATGGAACATTGTAAGTAGGTACATCTCATCCTTAACCTTTCACCGTGGTCAACTGGGCTTCCCATTGTTCAGTGTCACTCATGCTGGGCAAGAGCCCAAAGAGCTTGGTGATGCACAGTAGCCAGGGGTCCCTTAAAGAACAGACTGGCAGATTGTGAGAAGCTGCAGTTGGCAGATCATACCCTGTGACAGCAGACACAAAGAATTCCAGCAATTTGGCAGGTAGACAGAGCTAGATGTGAAGTGATTAAAGTTTTGTGCTCAGTGGAGTTTAGTGATAATGTGAATGTTTCTTATTTTCTACTGTCACATTGAAGAGGGATTCGCTTTGCTTAAAATTATCTTGTTTAGCCCCAAGACTGTAATTCACTGAACCCATTTCTAGAGAGTGTTCCCGGAGAACATAATTAGCTACATACCGCATGCTTACGTGGAGCAGTACTGAAGGTTCATGGAATCAGCTTGGCTTCCTATTTTTTCTCCCTCTTACCCAGCAATTTGAGATTGAAAAATAATTTTTTAAAAGAATTACAAGGCAGGAAATCATTGAGAAGATAAAACGTACATCTATTCAGAGTCCCTCCACGTTCTCATTTTCTAGCCTTTACAGATTTGACTCTAGAGGCTCCTCTCGCTACTTCCACTGATTCTGTGCACACATTTGTACTTATTTCTATTGTTTTGTTTTGTTAAATCCTGCTTGATAAGGAGACGAAGGGAAAAAAATCTCCATTCTTAAATCAACCTCCACTTAAAGACAGGCCACTAACACTGATCTAAAGATGGGAGGCTAATTTACAATGAAGTTAGTCTTTTTGGATATTGGTGAAGCTTCACTTAATCTGTGATTTAAGAGAAGCACTGAAGAAAACATAATTTAAAAAAACAACTGGATGTGTGGTGGTGAAACTCAATAGCAACTTCATTTTCAGGTACTTGAAATAAAATTCAAATTCATGAACAGACTAATTTTATTACTTTCAAATAATAAAACTGTATTTTTCTACAGTGCAGGGTTCTCACAATTTAGAGCACGTTCTCAGCACCCATTCTCAGCTTATGAGTCTTTATCATATTATACTCAAGTTAGCGTGTGAATAAGATAAGTCTGAGAGAAGTCTTGAAATGGACTGGATTTCAGGAACTACAACAGGAATGAGCTAGGGTCTGAATTTTTAATGTTTGTGTGCTGATTTGCTGAATGGCCACCACCTATTCATACATGCATTATGGAGGCATGCATGTGCCTCTGCAGGTGTGCCTCTCAGATTTCCTTCTACCCTGACTGTGTGTGTGAGCAGTAACTGATATATGTATCATGCTTTGCTATGTGAGAAAGGTTTTTCCCATGTACCTACAGACAGAATTTAGATAATACAATAATTCTGTGAGATCAATATTACTATCATTTTTAATAGATGAAGAAACTGAGGTCCATAGAGGCTGTCTATGGACAACGTGTCTCAGATTTTATATCTAATAGGCATATAGAGGTTCCAAGGCTACACCCAGGTCTCATGGTTACTTCCTATGTCCTTTATCAAGAGCTAGACCATAAGAGAGGGACTGTGAAAATTGAGTGCTTTCTCCCATAATCATACCAGAGCTGCCTCAATCTCTTCTTTCTTCTGCCTGACTCTCTTGGCTAAGGCCCTTCCCGAGCCCTGAGGGTTAATGTCCGGTAGCAATTCAAAGGCACATCACAGAACACGACATAATCACAATGAAGGAAGACAACATTCAGACTGCCGAGTCCAGCTGGGCACTTCTTCTTTTTAACACTTCTCTCTCTCTCTCTCTACATGGCCGATAGCTCACTGTTACCTATGTCTTTGTACCTGGAATGCTTCCTGCAAATTAGGAATTTATTTTGATTACACTCCATTTTTTTATTTTAACAAGATCTACTAGGTAGACTGAGCTTTCCAGGTGTCTCAGTGGGTAAAGAATCTGCCTGCAATGCAGGAGATGCAGAAGTTGTGCGTTCTATCCCTGGGTCAGGAAGATTCCCTGGAGGAGGGCATGGCGACCCACTCTAATATTCTTGCCTGGAAAATCTCATGGACAGAAGAGTCTGGTGGGCTATGGTCCACACAGTTACAGAGTCGGACATGATTGAAGCAAGTAAGCACTCATGCACTGGGAAGATTCAGTTCAGTTCAGTCGCTCAGTCGTGTCCGACTCTTTGCAACTCCATGAACCGCAGTACGCCAGGCCTCCCTGTCCATCACCAACTCCCGGAGTCCACCCAAACCCATGTCCATTGTGTCGGTGATGCCATCCAACCATCTCATCCTCTGTCGTCCCCTTCTCCTCCTGCCCTCAATCTGGGAAGATTAAAACAATCAAAATGATTAAAATAAGCATATCATATTTTTCATTAAAAAAGGAACCGCTATAATATTCTGATCTTCAGTCAATGATAAGCTCTGAGAAATCTCTTTAGAAGTAATTTTTAAATTCAAAATATATATTTGGAAGAAGATAAGCTACCACTGCTGACCAAATCAACATCAAGATATTTTCTCAATGTGACTGATGACTCAAATAGGATCTTTGAAAATATTAACTGATTTAATAGTTATACTTTCATATTTGCCCCCTCAATTAAGGCACAGGAATATTTAGAAGGCTGAATTAGTTCACTCACTTACCTGATCTTACCTTTATGTGATATTCAGAGACTGAACTGGGTTTTGACCTATCTTATTAAGGTTTATTTTTTTAAAAATCAGGTATCATTTTCTCATCTTTCCGAAAAACAATACATACTGTAGTTTCCTACTACTAGGATAACGAAAATGATATTCACCACTATGGTTCAAATGAAAAAGAACTCTAATAAGATTCTCCTTTTCAGACTGTAGTTGGTTGTCAAAGAACATTTTTTGTAGGTACAAGATGTTCTAAGAATGTCTGAGTAAAGTTAATTAAGGGAGTAAGAAAAAATATACTTGAAAATGTCTGCTATAATTATGTTTTCTATAAATAGATAAACCACATTTCTCATCAAGACCTATTACTGTAATTTGTCTTATAAGGATTTAAAAAAACTAGATATTGTTACTTAGACATCTATTTATTATTTAGTACCATTTACAGTTGCTGATATTTGGATATCCTAATGATGATGATGAACTTTGTTGTGGAAACTTTAAAAAGCAATTTAGAAAAGGTTATTTAAAATTTTTGTGATAATCTCATGCAGAAAGAATCCTGTTCCATAAGGGTACCAAGCACAATCAGCAGCCATCCTATTGCAATAGCATAAAATCAGATTTTGATACTCTGCCAGTGATACAATTCATATTACTATTACTGAAAAACAATAGCACTGAATTTTCAACAACTCAGATTTACTTTTCTAAACATAAACATGTGATTTTTTTAGTTTGATAAAAATAGAAATTATCTGAGAGAGAACTTCTTTTGGGTCTCACTCTCTGAAAAATCACAAGACAAAAATGCCAAACTATATTGTGGTTAAACAGACTATGTTAAAGTGCTAGCCGCTCAGTCGTGTCCAACTTTGCGACCCCCATGGACTGTAGTCTGCCAGGCTCCTCTATCCATGGAGTTCTCCAGGTAAGAATACTACAGTGGGTAGCCATTCCCTTCTCCAAGGGCATCTTTCTGACCCAGCGATCGAACTCAGCTGACCTATGTTGCAGGCAGATTTTTACATTCTGAGCCACCAGGAAATATGTATGGAAAACATGTCCCTGCAGAGATGTCAGGGGACTCTCATTATTTTTATTGAGATGATCTCAGGGAGGATGGGTAAAAGAATGTGTAGTGGCACTTCAAAAAGAGATTCCAGGAGTGACACAGTATCATGGCATTCTGTCTGAAGGGTTCTCCTTTTGAAGAGAAAGACGTCTTTATTGATCCTCTAGTCTATTCCTTCTACACAGAGCTTTAATTAAACAATCAATGCTAATAAGACAAACTAGTGTAGGTGAAGCAAAGGTAAGGCAAGGAACCTGATCTGTAAGAAAAGCTCCTTAGTGGAATATAATCATTACTGTGGCATCAAGGATGAGCAAGAATCAGTCAGGTGAGACTGAGACACAGAGGAAGGCAGAACAGAGAGAATAAGGCAGAGAGAGGAGCTTGTGAAAACATCAGGAGGCTGTGAAAAGGTGCCCCACTGAAGGAATTAGAATAGGCTTATAATGTCCATTTGTAGAGGAGAAGAAATGTTATGAAACAAGTATGATACTACTAAGGTAGTTCAGGTCAGTTCAGTAGCTTAGTCGTGTCCGACCCTCTGCGACCCCATGAACCGCAGCACTCCAGGCCTCCCTGTCCATCACCAACTCCCGGAGTCCACCCAAACCCATGTCCATTGAGTCAGTGATGGGATCCACCCATCTCATCCTCTGTTGTCCCCTTCTCCTCCTGCCCTCAATCTTTCCCAACATCAGGGTCTTTTCAAATGAGTCAGCTCTTCGCATGAGGTGGCCAAAGTATGTTGGAGTTTCAGCTTCAACATCAGTCCTTCCAATGAACAACCAGGACTGATCTCCTTCTGGATGGACTGGTTGGATCTCCTTGCAGCCCAAGGGACTCTCAGGAGTCTTCTCCAACACCACAGTTCAAAAGCATCAATTCTTCAGTGCTCAGCTTTCTTTATAGTCCAACTCTCACATCCATACATGACTACTGGAAAAACCATAGCCTTGACCAGAGAGACCTTTGTTGACAAAGTAATGTTTCTGCTTTTTAATATGCTGTCTAGGTTGGTCATAAGTCTCCTTCCAAGGAGTAAGCGTCTTTTAATTTCATGGCTGCAATCACCATCTGCAGTGATTTTGGAGCCCAGAAAAATAAAGTCAGCCACTGTTTCCCCATCTATTTGCCTCAAAAGTAGGGCAAGGCCCATAAAAGGACCTTGTAAACAAACAATATAATTGATTATAATCCAACCATATTGATTATTACATCAAACGTAAGTGGTCTAAATATACACATTAAAATTTTAGATAGAATTGTCATATTCCAAACACCAGTTAAAAGGAAGCTGGAGTGGATATATAAATAGCAGGAAAAGTAAATATCAAATAAAAAAAAATTACCAGGAAAAAGGAAGGACATTATAAAATGATAAATAAGTCAATTCATCAGCACAACAAAATAATCCTAAACGTGTACACAAGTAACTAAACAGTTTTAAAATACATGAAGTATAAACTGATAGAACTTAAAAAAGGATTCCACAAGACCACAATTATAGCTGGATATATAAACACTTCTCTTTCAATAAGATCGTAAAACTAAGGCCAGATCAGTAAGAATACAGAACTAAGGATGTAGAAGACCTGAATAATATTATCAATAAAACTGACCTCACTGGCAATTCTAGAGCTCTACAAAAGAAAAGAATATATATTCTATTTAAGTGTACATGAATCATTCACCAAAACAGATAAAAATATCTGAGCCTTAAAAGATACCCAAACAAATTTTAAAGGATGGAAAACATATAAAAATATTATCTGGATATAACAGTGTTAAACTAGAAATAAATCACAGAAAATTATCTGGAAAATTCTCA
The DNA here is from genome assembly GCF_019320065.1 of Cervus canadensis. NCBI lineage: Eukaryota > Metazoa > Chordata > Mammalia > Artiodactyla > Cervidae > Cervus > Cervus canadensis. Next base: position 15,477,433 of record NC_057393.1, read on the forward strand.
AATATTTAGAAATTCAACAGCATGCTTTTAAATAACCCAAGAATCAAAGAGGAATTCACAATGAAAACTGGAAAATGTTTGAACTGAATGAAAATACAACATATCAAAATTTGTGCAGTGTAGCTAAAGGAATATAAGGGGAACTTTATACTTTTATACCCTTATACTAAGAAAAGAGAAAAGTTCAATAATCCAAGCTCCCCTTTTAAGACACTAGGAAATAAACAGTAAATTAAACTCAAAGAAATAACAAAGATATGAGTATCAATTACATAAAAATAAAAAATATGTATAAAACCAAAAGCTGTTTCTTCAAAAATATCAATAAATTTGATAAATCTCTAGCCAGACTGATTGAGAAAAAGACATAGATCAGAAATGAAAGAGAAAATATCACTGAAGATACTACAAACATTAAAAAATAATAAGGGAGTATTAAAAAGATAAAAAGTATCCCAACTGATTTGACAACTTAGATAAAATGACTAATTCCTCAGAAAACACAAATATTAAAATGTACTCAAAAGGAACTGTCTTTAAAGAAATATAATCTACTAAAGTGTGTTAGTGCTCAGCTGTGTCCGACTCTTTGTGATCCCTTGGACTATAGCCTGCCAGGCTCTTCTGTCCATGGAATTCTCCAGGCAAGAATACTGGAGTGGGTTGCCATTTCCTTCTCCAATAATCTGCTAAATGATTTCTTAAACATTCTCCCCTACCTTACCTGCGCCCTCCCACAAACCCAGAGACTAGACAGCTTTACTTCTTTACTTAGTAACTTCTATTAATAGCAAACATTGAGCATTATATTATACCAATTCTATATTAACTCTTCAAGAAAACAGACATGAAGGGAACATGTTCCCACCTATTTTATGAAGGCAGCATTACTTAGTTATCAAAGTTGCACAACGACTGGCAAATAATCAAAATTACAAACCAGTGTAACCTAATGAACATAGAGGTAAAATAAAAACCTTTAAAAACAGCAAGTTGAATTCAGCTATATGTAAAAAAATGATAAAAATGACATTACCAAGTGAAACTAATTTGCAAACGACAATTATCAGTTTGACACTGGAAAATCAATCAACTTAATTTACCATATCAACAAACTAAAAAGGTAAAACCATGAGATGACCTTTGAAAGTGTAGAAAAACATTGTCAAAAGTCAGCATCCAGTCCTGACAAAAATTCTTAGCAACCTTAGAAGGAAATTTCTTACATCCAATAAAGAACATTTTAGAAAAACCTAAATTTAACATTATTTTTAATGATAAAAGACCAAATTTTTCTTCTTAATATAGCAATAAAGCAATAATGCTAGTTGACAACATTTTAATACAATAGTGTATTAGAAGTCCTAGCCAGTGCAACAATGTAAGTAAAAGAATTAACAGACATACAAATGGGAAAAGAAGAATTAAAATTGTTCATTTGAAGATGACAAGACTTTCTACACAGAAAATCTTAAAGAATCCACAGAAATTCTATTTAAATAAATAACTTGAGTTTAGAGAGATCACTTATAGGCAAAAATTGACTATACTGAAGTATTCAATGGCCAGAAACAATTGGAAATTAAAACGAAAAAGTGCCATTTACAATAGCATAAAAAGTGAAAAATACAAATTTAACAAACTATTTCACCACAAAGCATTGCTGAGAGGTGTTAAAGAGAACCTAAATAGAGAGATCCTATTATACATATAGATTAGAAGAAACAAGACTGTTAAGATAGCAGTTTTCCCCATATCGATCCATAGATTCAACCCAACTCCAATCAATACTTAGCTAGGGTTTTTTGTTTATTTTTTCTTTTTTAAAAAATGAAAAGTTGATTCTAAAATTTACATGGAATTTCAAAAAAACCAAAAATAGCCAAAACATATTTAAAAAGAAGATTCACCATTGTAAGATTCACACTATTTTAAGTCTTGCTATAAAACCACGATTGTGGGCTTGGTCTAAGGATAGACATATACATCAATAGAAGCGAATAGAGCCAATAAATAGAAACACACATATATGGTCAATTGATTTGCAACAAAACAGCTGAGGTAATACAAATAGGGCAAGGAAAGTGCTAGAGCAAATTAGATATCCATATTAATATAAAGAACTTAATTAAGCCCACACCTCACAGTATATCAGGCAAAAAACAAAGAAGAAAAACTAACAAAACAAAACCTCAAAGTGTAGTATAGAGCTGAATGTAAGAGCTAAAGCATAAAACTTTTGCATGAAAACTTTTGTGATGTTGACTTATGCAGACATTTCTTAAATTTGAAACCAAAAGCATAATCCATAAAAGAAAATAATTAAATAAATTGAGCATTATCTAAAGGACATTTGTTCTTCAAAAGACACCTTTAAGAAAAGCAAAGGGCAAGCTGGGAGGAAATACTGGCAGAACACATACAGGACAAAATACTTGTGTCCAAAATGTATTTTTAATCTTACAATTCTTGCAACTTAATAGCAAGAAAACAACCCAATTAAAATTGGGCAAAAAAACTGGAGCAGACACTTCACCACAGAAGTTATATAAATGGTCAATAAACAAATGAAAAGGTGTTCAACATCAGGGAACTACAAAATGAACCTATGATAAGATAACCAATAGAATTTCTAAAATTAAAAAATGTTACTATATCCAGTGTTCGATGTGGAGCAACTGTAACTTACAAAAACTTCTGATGAGAATGTGTAGCAGTGTAGCCTCTTCGAAGACAGTTTGACAATTCTTCACAAAGACATCTATTTATCACACAATCTACTCTTAGGCATTTACCAAGAGAAATAAAAATATGTGTCCACAAAAAATATCTTTACATAAGTGTTCATAGGAGCTTTACTCATGATAGCTTTGAACTGGAAACAAGACAAAAGTTCATAAACTGATGAATAGATAAATTATTAAATGCTATACTAAAGAATTCTATTTACTTACCTTGATAAAATTTTCTTCCTAGCACTGGTTTAAATGTGCTACACTGAAAAAGATACCATTTTGAAAATGTTACAAATGTCATCTTAAGCATGAAAAACAACAAATTAGCAACATTTTCCATACAATAACCTTCTCCAGTGTAGTCCACTTAAACTAGTGCTAGGGGAAAAAAAAACACAAGGATGAAAGTATTAGCATATATATTTTAGCCATTTTATTAACATTCGTTTGTTACTCATTATTATTAGTTAATAAAATGTAATAGTCATATAGCAAAGATATAGTAAGTCATATAGCAAAGATAAATTATAAAAGGTGGAATGGTAAAATGTACTATTCCTTCAACTTTCCTCCATCCTAGGAAAAAACCTCTCAAAACTAGGGAGCCCTTAATTAACTTGAGAAATGAAAAGCAACTCTAAGAGGCAATCCCAGTAACCAGACACACCCAGCTGAGCACATAAGCACATGCGAAAAAAGAACAAGAAGCTATCTCGGGTATGTCATTGCCTACGCATTTCCACACAGTACAAACAAGTGAAGTGAAAGTGGCTCAGTCGTGTCCAACTCTTTGCGACCCCATGGACTATACAGTCCACAGAATTCTCCAGGTCAGAATACTAGAGTGGGTAGCCTGTCCCTTCTCCAGGGGATCTTCCCAACCCAGGGATCAAACCCAGGTCTCCTGTATTGCAGGTGGATTCTTTACCAGCTGAGCCACAAGGGAAGCCCGCAGGACAAACAAAGCCACAACTAAAATTTGTTAGTGCTATTAACTAGAAAAACAATACAGTCAAAGCAGCATATGTCTTAATTCTACATTTTACAATGTCTTTATTTAAATTGCAAGACATGTTGATTGTAGGATGAGGATAGCCACAAGTATGAAAAGGCAACCACACTCTGAAAAGCCTGCTGCCCTTATCAGGGTGGTTGAGTTGCAGATCTGTGAGTTCAATCAGTTGTAGCCTGCCAGGCCCCTCTGTCCATGGGAGTCTCCAGGCAAGAATACTGGAGTGGGTTGCCATGCCCTGCTCTAGGGGATCTTCTAGACCCAGGGATTGAATGTTCGGGTGTCTTGAGTCTTCTGCTTTGTAGGCAGATTCTCTACCGCTCAGCCACCAGGGAAGCCCGAGTTGCAAGATCTAAATGTTGGTAATTAAAGGTCCCAGCTGCTGTGTTTTTTTGGGTATCCTGATCAACTGTTTGTATTCTTCTAAATGTTTTTTCAAAAATTTTCTGGACTCTTAGCAAGAGGGATCTTTTTACTCCCCCAAATTATCAGACACTTGGATTTAGTACTCATTGCACTGACTTAAAAGTATGTAAAAAAATGTACAATCAGGGGTTCCAATTGGATTCCCAGGCAAATTGCTTGAAAACTAAGCTAATTAATGTGAAAGACTCAAAAACTAAATAAAATTTGGGAGTTTATTTTATAAACTTAAATTTCTCTTCCAAAGATTTGGCTTCAATGGTTATGGGAAGAGATTAGCTTAATGAAAAGATATTCAACAAAATAATATTGAAGAAAACACAAGTGCAGTCTAATGTGGCACTTCCTGTGTACCAGGTACTATACATATTAACTCTTTTAATTTTCATATCAACCATATGAGATAGGTTTTATCCGGGTCCTGATTTTAAAAAGAGATATAAAAGATTAAGTAAATTGCCTAAATTCCCACTGCTAGTAAATAGCAGATGGAGAATTCAAACTCAGACAGTGTATTTCTAGAATCTATTTTCTTAACCAACGAGCCACACTGCTTAGCAAATTTCTGTATCTTAACCAATTAATTAAATAATCTATTTTATATTAAATTTGACTGCTTTCAGATTTTTGTCACTTTTGTTTCTTTGTCAAATTTGCTTAAGAATTAGGAAACTTCAGAGAATTAAAAAAAAAAAAACAACTGTGCACCTTAATTTATTCTGATGAATTTTAGTGACTTGCAACTGTAGCATGTATTTACTCTTGCTGGCCACCTCCCTCTTTCACTTTATTAATTTCCTACAGGAAATTGCAAGTTAATAGAAAAAGCAGTACTGGAACTGCCTCACATCCTATAGTTATTAATTAAAGCAAAGTCTGGTTCAGTAACTTTGGATACTAAAAATATAGAGTTAAACAAAGCTGACTGCCTCTTGAAATGAAATTTCAACTTCAATAGTCTGTCTAAAAAATTTATGCATTAAAATCCACATCTTCCCTTAAAGAAAGTCTCCAGAAAATTTTTAGTGAATAAAGCAACTCAATATCTGACTGCTGCTCTCTAAGACTTCAGAATTGAAAAGAATACGAGAGACATTGAAAAAAAAATGACTCAAGTTTAAATACGTTTCTTTTAAAGGCAGTTAGTCACATCATTCTACTATATTCCCTTCTACAGGTTATTACCCACAATCAATAAAGCAAGGAACTGTATAAACTATCTTATTAATTTTATATAATGGTTAGTAAACTTTAAAATACTGTACTATAAAACTTTTAAATGTTTCTGATGGTTTTAGATCACACTGGATAATTTATCGTTTTATGTGGCATAAAGTGTTAGGTAAGTGGATATCATGCTGGGAAAATGCACATAATTTCTGAATGTAAAAATCCATTCCATTGTAGATTTTTCTTACATAATATAAGGTTATTATTGGGATGATTTTTAGAATCTAGGTCTGTAAAAGTCACTAACGGACAAACATGCTGGCTATGTCTTCAAGCCACAGGCTATCTGTGTGTCCAAGTACCCTCCCCATCCTGCGGCTGGAGAAAACAGGATCCTGTCAAGTTAAAGCTGCTTTTTGGTTCTGTTCTAGTACAAAGAACTCAACTCCCTGGCACTCTCACAACATCTCTAGCAAAGCAGAGGCAAGTAGGTGGCGTAGCAGTGGAGTGAAATAGCTGGAAAGAAATCGTGAATGGTACATGTTTGGTGTAGAAGAGCTAAAACATGAGTTGTAGGAATTTCTGAGTGATCTAACCATTGTTTCATGTATTCATGAAAATGATTTTACAGAATCATAAGTGGTGAAAAGAGACAAAATGGACCTGTGGAAGTAGATAGTTGCAAGATGTAAATGGAAGAGAGAATCATGACACTGTTAAAAAAAACAAGGCGGCACCTTGAAACCAACACAATTTGCTTTCATGGGAGAGTGAGACATTCAAGAACAACCTTATAACGTCCTCTTCTGGGATGGGCAGGATTTCCGATAGTTGGGAACAGGACAGACTAAGGAATGTAAAAGAGGCCATATTGGACTTTTAGGCTGCTAAACAAAGGAGCACTCTCTTTTACTGTTCTTGGGGAGACGGGGAATATTTGGGCACTGGGTGTGCAGCCTTTTGAAAAATACCTCCACATTTTCACATATTGTCCTAGTGGGCATACTGCTTTGAACTCCATCTTTGCCCATCTAACATACACATATATAACAAATACACAATTTGCAAATTATTCTTTTGATTTAATCTATGCTTTATTAGACAAGCCTATAAACTACATTACAGTTGCACTAATCTTAAAATAAACAAATATATGTTTATTATATATATATAATTTATATATCTATATCTATATATATCTCTCTCTCCAAGGAGTCTTAAAGAAGACTGAGTGCCAAAAAATTGATTCTCTTGAATACTGGTGCTGGAGAAGACTCCTGAAGGTCCCTTAGACAGCAAGGAAATCAAACAAATCATACCTAAAGGAAATCAACCCTGAATATTCATTGAAAGGACTGATGCTGAAGCTCTAATCCTTTGGCCACCTGATGCGAAGAGCTGACTCATTGGAAAAGACCTTAATGGTGGGAAAGATTGAAGGGAAGGAGGAGAAGAGGGCAGCAGAGGACAAGATGGTTGGATGACATCATTGACTCAATGGACATGAGTTTGAACAAACTTTGAGAGATAATGAAGGACAGGGAAGCCTGGCATGCTGCGGTTCATGGAGTCGCAAAGAGTCGGACACGACTTAGTGACTGAACAATAACAACAAAGGAGTCTCAGAAAATACTTTGCCTATTTAATAATATTTTCAAGTTGACTGTCCTATAATCTAATGCGTTCCCACTTGGGTGACGTATAGGAGGGAGGAAAACCACCTCTGCTTCATGGTGTCACAACAAGAAGTCATGGCTCTCATTTTAAGGTTCTGTGCCTTTGATGTTTGTGGTCTGCACGGATTCAGGCACTGTGTGTGTCCTGGGAAGATGCTAGTCAAATGATCAATCAAGACAAGTAAGTTTGAAAGATAGTGCATGAAAGTAATTAAGAATTCTATCTAAGAAGTGTAGACAAATGCAGATTCAAATCTTGGGCAACTTTTAGTTACTGTGCATTTTGGATGAGCTCTTTAACCTCTACAATCTGAGTTTTGTTCCTTTCTAAAGTAATGCTACCCTAGTTCCTGTAAGAATTTTAGAAGACAATTAAGTGATGTACCATCTTAGTTATTTCAGGTTGCTATCACAGAATACCACAGACAGGATGGCTGAAACAACAGACACTAGTTTCTCTCCATTCTGGAGGCTGGAAGTCTGAGATCAGGCTCTAGCATGCTCAGGTTCTTGGTGAGGACCCTCTTTCTGGTGCAGAGAGTCAGTTTCTTCCTGGGGTTCATGGGGCGGAGAGAGAGGTCTCTTTCTTATCTCTTCTTTTAAGGACACTAATCCCATTCACTCCACCCGCACAACTGAATTAGCTTCCAAAGGTTCCACTTTCAAATACCATCACACAGGGGATTCGGGTTTCAACATCTCACTTCAGAACCTGGCACATGGTAAAAATGAAGTAAATGTCAGCTATATGAACCTGACTGCTGTTTAGTCACCAAGTCATGTCCAACTCTTTGCAACTCCATGGACGGTAGCCCTCCAGGCTACTCTGTTCATGGGATTTCCCAGGCAAGAATACTGGAGTGGGTTGCCATTTCCTTCTCCAGGGGATCGTCCCATGCATTCATTTAAAAGGTATATCAATTATTAGTTATCAAAAATATATTTCATAGTTCATACATATCTCAAGATATTTATACTTATTGGCAAGGCCATGAGCCTAAGGACCAAGGAGATGTTCATAACTGGAGAAAAACACATGATATAAAACTGGAATAAGTGAATGTTTATATAATAAAGTACACCTGTTCCGATTTTGCTCTTGGAACAGTCTATTTATATATTAGTAATTATGGTTACCAGCTACAAAAAAGGGAAATGAATATATAAAAATGCTCTGTATTGAGAATCTCATTAGTATTCATCCTGTAATAAAGATTGTGCTTAATAAGAAAAGTACACAGAAAGCCCATTCATTTAAAATGTAAAAAAAAAAAAAACCCACTATAACAAAAAATTATGCCAGAGTAAAGCCTCTTCCATATTTCTAGGGGAAAGTGTCCATGAGGGGAAACTAGAAATAAAATGTGATTCTATTTGTTCTCATTAACAGTTTACATAGTGATGTTTTATCTGCAAGGTCATATAAAATCATAAATATAGTCTATGTAAAATGCAGTCCTTGCTCCTATTTCAGCAATGGGTTAATTTACTTCTTTCTTTAATGACTGCTGGTAGATTCGTGTCAGTGCAATATATTATATCCTTCAAGAAAAGAATGATGCACCATTTAAAGATATTAACATCTAAATTTCATTGTAAAAGGATTAGGACCAAAGTAATCCTGCCAAATTAATTTAGGTAAGTATACTAGGTAAATAAATCAGCATCCTTTTACTTCCAGAAAGCACTCCAAGCAATTTCAAGTCATTAAAAATACTCTTAGCCACAAGATTTTGCCTTTTAGTGCAGTCTTAATGGTTATATGACAGCGTTTCGACTGCTGGCTGTATGACTTCTACGTCCTGGTTGCAGTAGCATTTTAGAAAACTCCAAAGAAAGCTAAAATCAGGAGTAATCTTTGAACAAGTCTCCCAAAATTGTTAAATCAAAAATGACACAAATGCTGTAAGCGCTTGTAAACTCTAATTGCATGCATTCCTTTTGCCAAGCATTCAGTGGGAGAGGAACCCTTCCTAAAAGGACGTATCAAAAACAGGTAACAAATTGCAGAGGAATAAGGAGTCCCTAGAGAGTGTTCTGGAAAAGTTTTATCAATTTCCTGATTGGCTGACTTATGAACTAGTCTTACAGGTTTGTAACTTAATTTCTCTTATGTCTACAAATGTCTCATATAGATGAATGTCATTAGGTTTCATATCTATTTAGATTAAAAGCCAAGTCCCACACAGCAATAGACAATTATTTTCATTTTATACTGTTATTATGAAATACTACCATTTTACAAATGTACTTCTGGAGAATGAGAATTGTTCACCAACATATTTTAAAGTGAATTTCAGGTGTCTGAACGCCAGGGAGAAAATAAATCTCAAAATATAACTTCAAATGAATTGTTTTTATAGCGGTTTTGTATTTTTTTCCACTTAGTTTCCTCTGACAAAAATGATTACTTTTTTTTCCATTTCTATGCTTACTATACTAAGCTTTTGACAGTGGGAATACTTTTTCCTCAAGGAAAAATATGATGAGCTTATAGATTCTACAGGATAAAGATGAGCAGCTTCTCTTTTCTGGGCAGAATTAGATCTTTAATTTCCTAAGCCTGACAGGAAATGGTTTCAATCACCTTCATGTTCTGTGTTGGCTTCCTCAAAATACCAACAAAATAAAACTTTTTCAAGCCCATTAATACGTTGAGTTCATTGCTTACAGTCATGAGGGAGGCAGCTTCCTTGCACAGTTTTAGAGATCTTTCAGAAGCCGGAGGGCAAAGTGGGATTATTTGAGGAATTCAGTGGTAAAGAATTTGCCTGTAATCTAGGAGACTTGCAGGAGAATTAACTTTGATCCCTGGGTTGGGAAGATTCCCTGGAGAAGGAAATGGCAACCCGCTCCAGTATTCTTGCCTGGAAAATCTCCATGGACAAAGGAGTCTGGCTGGCTACAGTCCACGGGGTTGCAAAGAGTTGGACACTACTGAGCATAACAACAACAACAACAAAAGAATTTTCAATTTTTATCTTCCTGAAGAAGACTTTCTTAGAATGGTAAAAATCATGTTGATGAGGCTGGTGGAACAGTAAAGTCAGATTAATGAAGATGACTGAAAAGTCAAGTCACACTAATGTAGACATTAAACTGTGTGGGTGCAGATCATTTGGGTGTAGTCCATAAACAATATCCTCTCTCCATAAGTTAAATGATCAGAGGGTTTAGAAAGTGAACAATGGTTAACCACATAATTTGAATTTCAAAGATAATATTCCAACACCCTTATTGCAAATACAGGGGGAAATGATTTATTAAACACAACTGGAAGCATAACAATTCACTGAAATTTCAGAACCTTCTGCTTCAAAGTCTTATTTCTCTTTTTCTCGTAATGATCTTTGCTCTTTCTCTTTTCTTTGTTTCCTCCACAGTAATGTACCCTATCCTACTTTAAGGTATTCCAAGTGGCCATAAAGATTATAGTTCCTAGAAGACTCATTTCCTCAAAGTCAAAAGAGGCCATCATTTAAAATCAGACAAGACAGAGAGTTAACTAGCCATCATACCAGAGGTTTGAGTCCCCAGATACAGGGCATTAAATCAAGAGAGGAAGAGATAAACACCAGAGATAAAGACCAAACTAGGTCTAGATGGCTGGGGAAACCGTGGGTTCAAGTGCAAAAAATGACCAGAAAGACAGAAAGTCTGACATCTCCATCAAGAGCTGGAAAATGGGGATGTGAACCTACCTCTGAGATGGGTCTTGCTGAGGGAAGGCCTTTCACTTGAATATTTAAAGAAAATGAAAAGTCATTGTTTCAGTAAGCTCAGCTGCTACAATAAAGTACCAAGTATGAAGTGGCTTTAACAGGCATTTACTTCTCCCAGTATGGAGGCTGGGCAATCTGAGATCAGAGAGACATTATGGTTGGGTTCTGATGAGAACCCTCTTCTGGGCTTACAGGAATCCTCACATGGGTTGTGAGCTGGGTACTGTGGATGGTGACTGCAGCCATGAAATTAAAAGATGTTTGCTCCTTGGAAGGAAAGCCGTGACAAATCTAGACAGGGTATTAAAGAGCAGAGACATCACTTTGCCAACAAAGAAAGGTTCCTATAGTCAAAGCTATGGCTTTTTGCAGTAGTCATGCATGGATGTGAGAGTTGGAATGTGAAGAGCTCTCAGCTCTTTTCTAGTAAGAGCATTAATACCATCCTGAGGACCTCAACTTCATGACCTCATCTAAACCAAATTACCTCCCAAAGACCACACCTACCACCCCATTAGGGGTTACAGCTTCAACGTCCTCAGGAAACATGAAAATTCATAAGAGTCTTGGTGGGAGTCTTTGGTGTGGGAAATAAGTAGGAAAGGAATAAAAACAATGGATAATGTTAAGAGCTTCTTTTTTCCTGGGCAGAACTGACCTCTGGGGCTAAGAAAACAGATATGCTAACATATTTCATTTATTTTTCTCCTGTTTCAAAAATTCCTTTCTCCACCTTTCTGTCTCTTTCTCAACAGTTTTTCCCCCCTCTTATTTCCTTTCTTTTATGAGTGAGTATAATTATGGAGAGTATGACATGAGAGTCAGGCTTGAATCCAATTCTAACTTTGGACCCCCAGTTATTTAGCTGTACAATTTTAGGCCAGGGATTTTCCTTCTCTCAGCATCAGATTTTTTGAATCAACAGAATAAACATATCAGTACCTATCACCTTGTAGGCTACTATAAAGATTAGAGATAAAGCATGTAAACTGGCTGGCATAGTATTGGTATATAGTAAGATCTTAGAAAATGGTATAAAAGTAGAACCCTGCCTAATGCAAACAGTGATGTCTTTTACAGACTGAATAGATGCTTGTGTCCCCCCCTTTAATTCATACGCTGAAATCTTAACTCCCAGTGTGATGGTACTAGGTGTCAGAAGGCAGGAGGTTTGGTTGGTGGTTAGGACAAGAGGGTGGATCCCTCATGAATGGGATTTGTGCCCTTATACAAGAGGCCCCAGTGAGCTGGCGACTCTCAATGAACCTGGAAGCAGATCCTCACCATACATTGAACCTATCCACACCTTGTTCTTGGACTCTGTAGTCACCAGAACTGTAAGATATAAGTTTATGATATTTATAAATTACTCAATCTATGACATTCTGTTATATCAGATCAGTTGGACTAAGACTGAGTTCAAAAACTTCAGCTGTGTGAAATGTGAAGTTGTGATATTACAAAATTAACAACGTGATCACGCTGAGCCTGTGCAGCAGGCCACTTGGGAGTGTAAGGTCCATCTGACCCGAACTCCACCTACTCTGGTCTGAAGTTTGGCACAACCTAGATTCTAATCCCAAAGAAGGGCGATGTCAAAGAATGTTCAAACTACCACACAATTACACACATTTAACATGCTAGCAAGGTTATGCTAAAAATCCTTCATGGTAGGCTTCAGCAATACATGAACCCAGAATTTCCAGATATATCAGCTAGGTTACAAGAGGCAGAGGAACCAGAGATCAAATTGCCAACATCCATTGGATCATGGGAGAAAGAAAGGGAATTCCAGAAAAACATCTACTTCTGTTTCATTGACTATGCTAAGGCCTCTGACTGTGTGGATCACAACAAACTGTGGAAAATCCTTAAAAAGAGGAAGTACCAGACCACCTTATGTGTCTCCTGAGAAACCTGTATGCAGGTCAAGAAGCAACAGTTAGAACCAGACATGGAACAGCTGACTTGATCAAAATTGGGAAAGGAGTACGTCTAGGCTGTATATTGTCACCCTGCTTTTTTAACTTATATGCAGAATACATCATGAGAAATACTGAGCTGGATGAATTCCAAACTGGAATCAAGATTGCCAGGAGAAATATCAACAACCTCAGATACACAGATGATACCACTCTAATGGCATAAAGCAAAGAGGAACTAAAGAGCCTCCTGATGAAAGTGAAAGAGGAGAGTGAAAAAGCTGGCTTGAAACTTAACATTCAAAAAACGAAGATCATGGCATCCGGTTCCCATCACTTCACAGCAAACAGAAGTGGAAAAAGTGGAAGCAGTGATAGACTTTATTTTCCTGGGCTCCAAAATCACACTGGATGGTGACTGCAGCCATGACATTACAAGATACTTGCTCCTTGAAAGGAAAGCTGCTACAAAACTAGACAGTGTATTAAAAAGCAGAGACATCACTTTGCTGACAAAGTTCTATATAGTCGAAACTATGGTTTTTCCAGTAGTCATGTATAGATGTGAGAGTTGGACCATAAAGAAGGCTGAATGCCAAAGAATAAATACTTTCAAATTGTGGTGCTGGAGAAGACTCATGAGAGTTCCATGGGAGATCGAACCAATCAATTTTAAAGGAAATCAACTGCTGAATATTCTTTAGAAGGACTGATGCTGAAGCTCCAACACTTTGGTCAATTGATGTGAAGAGCCGATTCACTGGAAAAGACTGATTCTGGGAAAGACTGAAGGCAAAAGAAGGGGGTGGTAGAGGATGAGATGCTTAGATACCATTACCGATACAATGGACATGAGTTTGAGCAAACTCTGGGAGATAGTGAAGGACAGAAGAGCCTGGAATGCTGCAGATCATTGGGGTTGCAAACAGCTGGACATGACTTAGAGACTGAACAACATGAAGTAATGATCACTCTAGCTTAAAATTGATGGGACAATTCTGGGACATCTTGCAGCTGTGATTCTAGGAATCTCCTGGTTAGTTGACAGACATTTTATTGGCCTGATACAGAAAGACTGAGTTGGGTGATTACTGGGGATCTACTTTCCACCTCACTGCTTCCTGAGATAAGACTGCCTGAATTTTCTCTGCCCCGTACTACCCTAGCCTCCAATGTTTCCCTCTTTTATTCCTGAGGAACTTTAAGAGATCAGGTAGAGGACAGGAGTCACTTGCCAACTATATTCTATGTAAATAATAAATTGAAAGTTTGATGGAGGATGTGAAATTTCTGTAGTTGCAACATACCTTCCAGACAATATTGTGTTGGCCAAAAAGTTTGTCTGGCGTTTTTTTTTTGTGTGATGTTATGGAAAAACCTGAATGCACTTCTTGTCAACGCAATAGTTATTAATTAAGAGTAACATTATATCGGAGAAGCCCCAAAGATACCAGTTTAATCAAATGATTGAAGTGAACATCATCAGTAATAAGACAGACTGAAATTGCACACATCTTAGTAGGATGCAATGAGAGGAACATAGGATCACTTCTGTAAAACTGCTGCTGAAGATTATATTATCTGAATGTAATCATGAAGAAACATGGGAAAACACAAACTGAGGAACATTCTAAATCCATTATGAAATAATTCTTCTAAAGTGTCAAGCTCATAAAAGTCAAGGAAAAACTGAGAAACTATTCTAGACAAAAAAAGACTAAATTCAAAGCCTGGGTCTCAACTGGATTGTTTTGCTATAATCTGGCTATAAATGACTGAGCCAACTGATGAAACTTGAATGAGGCTTGAGGATTATATGGCAGTAATGAATTAATATTAATTTCTCCACTTTGATGGCTATATTGTAGTTATGGAGAAGAATGTTTTTATTTTTAGGAAACATATAAAGTATTGGGAGATAAGGGGGTTTCAGGCAGCAATTTACTCTGGAATGATACAGGAAAAAAAGTTGACACAAATTATCTATAAATTTGTGGTTGTTTAAAAAAAAAAAGCATAATGTGTTGCAAGGCCCGAGTCTCCTTGTACATCTGAAGCAGAACAACCACTAATCCTAAACTCAAGTGGTCCACCTTCTTTAGAACTGCCTAATAAATTGCTTGATGCACACTTGCCTAGTTGATCAACACTGGCTTGAAGCCAATATTATAATCTCATTATGATGTTTTTGTCTTCCATCAATAAAGCTTTGTTTCTAAATAGCTTTATTGAAATCTAATTCACATTCCATAACATCCACCCATTTAAACCTCATATTTGGACTTCCCTGGTGGTCCAGTGGTTAAGAGTTTGCCTTCCAATGCAAGAGGACATGGATTCCATTCCTGGTCAGGGAACTAAAATCCCATAACCCTCTAGCTGCAACAAAGAGCTTGTACTCTGCAACTAAGACCCAATGCAGCCAAAACCAAAAATATTTTAAAAAGTAAACTGCATTGAATAGTTCAGCTTTTATCATATTCAAAGGTGTGCAACCAATACTGCAATCTAATTTGAGCACATTTTTATCACCTCAGCCCCAAATCTCACACCCTTTAGCAGTCATTCTTCATTTCTATCCTTATTAATTGTATTTTTAAAACATTTAATTTTCTATTGTTTCAGGATGTGGTGGCAAACAGAAAGTAGTCAATAAATATTTGATGAATGAGTGGATTAATTGCCAACTGACTGATACTACAGCTATTTATGACTGTCATCTTTATGGGTAATTCCTATCTGCTAGTTTCTATATTTTTGTTTTTAAAAAATGTGGTCGATCCTCAAGTATCTTGTATTAAATGAAATTTTCAGTCTCTCGAAAGTTATTTTATAAAATCCATGGTGGTAGTATTATCTTTATTGTGGTCTAATAAAATGTGGATGATGAGCTACTATTATACCAATATGTTTTGGAAAGTGTTGAGGTCACTTTAACACAGATGATAATAATCAGTATATTTGAACTTATAACCTTTGCCACATTGGCAACCTATCATCAATTTTCATGACAGACTAAACAAAATTCTTCAAATGCAGGATAACTTTATTATATTATTGAGCTGGAGACATATAAAAGAAAATATTTCTTCCAATATGACCTTATGCTAAAAAGTGGAATGAGCACAGACTATGCATAACCACAAATTACCTTTTTTATAAACCATATTTTATTTTTATTTAAGATTGTCAGCAAGATCTTCTTTTCAAGAGCAATTCAACGCACAACCCTCAAAAGTGATCAAATTATTATTTGTGGTAATGGTGAAAAAATGTTTAAGCCTCCACTTTAAAATATATCCTTAAAATTTTAGTTCTTATATGGATACAATCACTTATATAATTGCATTCTTCCAGATACCAGTTATTTTTAAATGTTTGGAATAATAAATCTCTCAAAGAACTGGTTTAATTTGCCACAGAAAATAGGTACTATCTCTAGAAAGAATGACTGCTATAAAATAAATTTCTCAAACTGAAAATAGATACTTCAATTATATTTTTTGAAGTACAGTCTTTTTGTGTGTGTTTTAGTCTATTTAAGCTTCAGTTTATTAAACAGAGGATATAATCATCTCAACCATCACTTGAAAATCTATTCTTTGAATGAAGAAAGAAATGCAAAAACACTAACACTATTGAAGAAAAGAATTAAGCCAAAAAATTAATTTTTTTCCTTACAGAACTTTCAATATTTCTCCTTTACCAAAGGAATTCCTAGACTATGTATGGATAATCTATTGCTCCACAACTTTTGTTTCTGGTAAAATGCAGCCAATGCAGAGAAAAGGTAAAACACTGATAAATGCTACAAGGAAAGTTAATTGAGATTTTTTTGTTGTTCTTTAGTTGGTAAGTCATGTCCAATTCTTTTGCTATCCCATGAACTGTAGCCGCCAGGCTCCTCTGTCCATGGGATTCCCAGGCAAGACTACTTGGACTGGGTTGCCATTTCCTTCTCCAGGGGATCTTCCTGACCCAGGGATCGAACCCAGGTCTCCTGCACTGGCAGGCAGATTCTTTACCACTGAGCCCCTTAAGAAGCACAATTTAGATATATACTATTACTCTTACTGCATAATGCTATGGATAGTTAAAATGGCAATATTCTAAACAGAAGATTTAGATGCTACACCTAACATATGTTGACAGTGCAGTGATTGCTGAATCTAAAAATTCATTTCAGAGGACAGTGACACAGTGATTACAGCTATTGTAGAACTCAGATTGTGGATGAATGATACATTTAATTCTAACAACATAAAAAGAAAATAAGCAGTTCTCTGGACTCCATCGTGTACAAAAGAAAGGTGGACACTGTTCAAATGAAACTCTGTGGAAGAGAATAAGAGCTAACTTCAACTAGATGAGGATGAAGGACACTTGCAAATAGGCAGAGGTCCCAATGATGAAAAGTTTCATTTGCATAACCTCTGATTACAGATTTTGATTGTATATGAAATGATTGGGCACACTATCAAAACAAAATGAGATCATCTGTGAAGCAGTATGCTTGTTAGGATCTTTGGAATAAATCGAAATGAAAATGGTGATTTGTGCATGAGATAACCCTCAGCAAAGCAAAGTCACTCTGAGGACTGGACCAGAGAGCAGAGAATTTGGCCGTCAACACAAGACTGAGCTTCCTTTCCTGCTACTAGAATGGGTAACAAGTATCAGAAACTCTACAACCACTGAAGTTTGTTTCAGGAATGAAAGAAATACCTGCCATTTGCCCACTAGGTACTTTGGATTCTGAAGGGTGAATAATTTTCAGTAAAATTAAATTACTTTGGTCAGTTGATTCTGACCTAAGTCAAAAGAGAAGACTGTCTATTAAGAGAACTCAGAAAGAATCTGAAAATCCAAAAAGGGTAAATATCAGAAACTGGATAAATGCCAAGCAAGGGGAAAAACTTGTGGGGTGAGGTGAGAGATTGGTGTAGAATAGATGTAGCTGAGATAGCTGATTAAAGAAGAGGCAAGTTGGACTACAAATGGGTTTTGGGGTGCTAAGAGGAGGTGGCAAGAATACACAGAACTATACAAAAAAGATCTTCATGACCCAGATAATCACGATGGTGTGATCATTCACCTAGAGCCAGACATCCTGGAATGTGAAGTCAAGTGGGCCTTAGGAAGCATCACTATAAACAAAGGTAGTGGAGGTGATGGAATTCCAGTTGGAAATCCTGAAAGATGATGCTGTGAAAGTGCTGCACTCCAATATGCCAGAAAATTTGGAAAACTTAACAGTGGCCACAGGACTGCAAAAGGTAAGTTTTCATTCCAATGAAAGAAGGCAATGCCAAAGAATGCTCAAACTACTGCACAATTGCACTCATTTCACACACTAGTAAAGTAATGCTCAAAATTCTCCAAGCCAGGCTTCAGCAATACGTGAACTGTGAACTTCCAAATGTCCAAGCTGGTTTTAGAAAAGGCAGAAGAACCAGAAATCGAATTGCTAACATCCACTGGATCATCGAAAAAGCAAGAGAGTTCCAGAAAAACATCTATTTCTGCTCTATTGACTATGCCAAAGCCTTTGACTGTGTGGATCACAATAAACTGTGGAAAATTCTGAAAGAGATCGGAATACCAGATCACCTGACCTGCCTCTTGAGAAACCTGTATGCAGGTCAGGAAGCAAGTTAGAACTGGACATGGAACAACAGACTGGTTCCAAATAGAAAAAGGAGTGCATCAAGGCTGTATATTGTCACCCTGCTTATTCAACTTATATGCAGAGTACATCATGAGAAACGCTGGGCTTGATAAAGCACAAGCTGGAATCAAGTTTGCCGGGAGGAATATCAATAACCTCAGATATGCAGATGACACCACCCTTATGGCAGAACGTGAAGAACCAAAGAGCCTCTTGATGAAAGTGAAAGATGAGAGTGAAAACGTTGGCTTAAAGCTCAACATTCAGAAAACTAAGATCATGGCATTTGGTCCCATCTCTTCATGGGAAATAGATGGGGAAACAGAGGAAACAGTGACAGACTTTATTTTTCTGGGCTCCAAAATCACAGGAGATGGTGATTGCAGCCATGAAATTAAAAGAGAGCTTACACCTTGGAAGGAAAGTTATGACTAACCTAGATAGCATATTAAAAAGCAGAGACATCACTTTGTCAACAAAGGTCCTGTCTAGTCAAGGCTATAGTTTTTCCAGTGTCATGTATGGATGTGAGAATTGGACTATAAAGAAAGCTGAGCGCCGAAGAATTGATGATTTTGAACTGTGGTACTGGAGAAGACTCTTTAGAGTCCCTTGGACTGCAAGGAGATCAAACCAGTCCATCCTGAAGGAGATCAGTCCTGGGTGTTCATTGGAAGGACTGATGTTGAAGTCGAAACTCCAATACTTTGGTCACCTGATGCAGAGTTGACTCATTTGAAAAGACCCTGATGCTGGGCAAGGTTGACGGCAGGAGGAGAAGGGGATGACAGAGGATGAGATGGTTGGATGGCATCCCTGACTCAATGGATATGGGTTTGGGTGGACTCCGGGAGTTGGTGATAGACAGGGAGGCCTGGTGTGCTGCAGTTCATGGGGTCGCAAAGAGTCGGACATGACTGAGTGACTGAACTGAACTGAGAGTAGGTCTAGAAATTCATTTGTACAATGAATGCCAGTTATCTTGATCTATTATTCTGACTATAATAAATAAGGAAACTATGTACTATTATTAATATATGCATACACAGATGATAAAATAAGAAAGAAATGTAAAGGAATGGTTATCAAAAATGTTAAGATAGTGGTTACCTATGGGAAGAACACAGGGGAAGATTTGTACTTCTTATCCTGGAGTGTGGCTACACAAGTATTTGCTCTCAACTGTACACATGTTTTTTGTACTGCCCTGTATGAATGACAGCTGTCACATATAAAATGAGAAAAAGCACATGTAAGATGCTGATGGTGTTATGGAGAAATTAATGAAGGTAAGGGAGGTGACCCAGGGTGTATGGACATGTGGACAGGGAAATACAATTTTAAGTAGGTAGACTTGGCAGGGCCTCACTGATAGGGTGACATCTGAGCCAAGACTGGGATGAGGTAAGGGATTAAGTTATATTGATCTCCGAGGGGAACAGGTTCCCAGGAAGAAGTAAAAGGAAGTTAAAAGGCCTTGAGACAGGAAAATATCATAATGTATTTTTCTTAAAATTACTGTGGTTACTAGTAGTTGCCTGAAAGATTCTCAGCTTCCATCCATGTCTCTAACTCATTTGGGTTGCTTCATGTAAAACACATAGAAACTTTATTCAGTTGGGAGATGGCAGAATCAGAGAAAATGTGCTCACTCAAAACTTCCTGACATCTTTAATACTAATGAAATTTCTACACAAATCATGAAATGTATGTGAGGTGAGAAACTCAGAGTAAAGAAAATAGGTGGTTTTTAATTTTCTTCTAGTTTTAGCTTATTAAAATAGAGTAGCCAAAGACAGAGAATATAGTTAGAAAAGTAAATGAAATTTTACCTTTAAGCATGGTGGTGGTGGTTTTAGCCACTATGCCGTGTCCCACTCCTGCAATCCCATGGACGGTAGCCTGCCAGGCCCCTCTGTCCATGGGATTCTCCAGGCAAGAATACTGGAGTGGGTTGCCATTTCCTTCTCTAGGAGATTTTCCTGATCCAGGAATTGAACCCAAGTCCCCTGCATTGCAGGCAGATTCTTTACTGACTGAGCTATGATGGAAGCCCCAAAAGCATGGACATTCTAAAAACATATCCAGGCTAGGTCTCTCTGAAACCACCATATTCAACTGCATTTAAAAAAAAAAAATCAAGTTACAAGTTTTTACAGCTAAATGAATTAGAGTACTGAATGTCCGCTCTCTCTTTCTACCCTCACCTCAATTTGACTAGTGTACCTCTGGTTGAATATAGGTTTAATTTAGCTATTGTTTTGACACTCTTTAACAGAACAGACAGCTAAAAATAAAATAGGAAGAGGAAGGCCTGCAGAGGGACCGGGGATTAGGAAGAAAGATTTAGCACATGCGCCTTTTGATATCTGAAAGGCTGTCATTTTATTAGGGCCAGATTCTTTTTGTGGCAGCTTGGGGGACCAGAAATAGGACAGCACCAGTGGGTAGAAGTTACAATGAGGGAGTCAATTCAAATAAGGAAACTCCCTCAAACAATAAGGGAATATATATATAGAGAGAGAGACTAACAAGGCTCTTTGGGAGTCCCTGGGTTCATCATTAGGTAGAGGCTGGGTAACTACTGTCAGATTATCCTGCTCTTTAGTATTTGACATCTCAGACCACATATTCTATGGTCCCAAGATTGACTTAGAAAACATGCAAATACATGCAAACACACAAAATGTGTTTTGGGAAAAGTGAAAGCAAAAAAAAAAAAAAAAAACCCCAAAACAAAAGAACACCAATGGTTAAAGGCATTAAAATGTCTTTATTCTCTGGCTAATAATACTGTTTGAAATTACATTTTAAGCAAAATCTACGTATTCTTTATTTGTCATGTAATTAATGTTTTTAACCCTGCTTCTGTAGTATATCCTTCAATCATTGGTAAAAAAAAAAATTACCTGATTGTGCATTTATTTTAAATATATTTTCCAGATTTTGATCCTCAATTGTGCTGCAGCATTTAAACTGCTCAACCTGTAACAGCAGATCTGCATTTGTTTTGACTTTCGCTTCCAGGTAAAACTTTTCCACAGTCCTAGACACTTTGCCCTGGTTTGCAAGGTAGGAAGTCCTGATGGAGGTAACTGACTCAGAGGGGATGAGAGGCATGATGGGAAAACAGAACACAGGCGAAAGAAATTTAAAAATAGGGAGACAAATGACAAAGGCATTTTTCCCAGTTCAATCATTAATTCTTCTGGCATACTTGTTCTATTTCTGGAGACTCTGACCTTATCCTCCTTAGCTCTTGGGCAACTCTCTGCCCAACCCACACACCTGGACACTTTAGCACTGACAACTGGGTGTTGTGGCAGAGCTGTCTGGTGCCAGCACCACCAACACCACCAGGCGCATTGTAATTTGTGTTGTGTGCCCACCCTACTGAAGTGTGCCAGGAGAGGGAGTGATTCAGGCTTTTGCATTTCTCTTGACAGCAGATACAATGTTTTCGGGTATTTCGAGTACCAAATATTTCAACGAGTTTTATTTTCTTGTTACTTGAGAGAGAAACTGTTTGACTTGCTGTCAGATGAAAACATGTTTCCCTATTTCTGACCCTTCTCATTTACATGACTAGTTTATGATTGAGTAACAAAGAACAAAAAGCACAACTGGAAGCTTAATCGGGCAGAAAACCTGCCGGGATTTCAACAACAAAACCTGCTAACCACAGGAAGCTTTCTGCTCAAGGTGGAACATTTGACTGAAATTCTGTTACTTGGAAGAGCTCGTCTGGTACCATTGAAAACCAACCCAAACCAAAATGATGTTCTTCGCAGGACACTTTCTTTCGCAACATGTGAAAAATGGATACTGATAACAAACCACCACCCAAAATCACTACAGAAGAATGGATTTCACAATCTATTAGTCCCAGAATGAAAGAATTTTGAAGACTGTAGTGATCCTGACATGGATCTAGGTTTAGGTGCAAGTTTTCTGGTAGGTTATTATCGTCAGTAGAGAAACTGCCCCAACCGCAGTCTTTTGCCAGAGGTAGCGAGACTCTGACAGCCCCTTCAGAGGTTACGTATAGATGCAGGTAGGTCTAGTTTGTGGTGTGTTTTACAGCCTCTCATTATGATATTGCCAGATGCATTAAGTCTCCTATCACTTTCCAGAGACTGGTTTTTCCTGCCCAGGAGACACTGGTACCATTTTGGTGGGTACAGTTTTCATTCTTGTAATTAGGTATGGGCACTACTAATTGCTTTTCTAATTACCTGCTTGAGAATGCCAATTATCTCCTTGCTCCAACATAAGCATATGCAATTGGCTAATTAGACCTTCAAGTAGGCAACTAGAAATATAATTAGCCATTTGAGAGAACAATTTGTTGTACCATCAATTTTGCACCCATAAAGAAAGGAAGCTTTGGTTTAATTTGTAATTTATAAAGTGGAATGAAAACTGAATTGAACTTGAGCCTTTATAAAGGAATATAAGTGTTAACAAGAGGAGGAAATCCGAAATACACTACTCAAGTGGAGAAAGATGTACCTATTTTTTAAATGACATCACTGAAACAGTTTCCAAGTTCTGTAGGAAAGTTCAGAGTTAATTCTGATTACCAGATTAGGTACAACTCCTAACATCAAAGGGCAGATAGGTTACTCAAAACTCAGGAGATGCTTACTCCAAAGAACTACTAAGAAACAAAGTTATTATATATAAATCTAGATGCATGGGAAACAACAAGAGAATTTTATGCCAGTAGAAATGCTGCCAGCTTGGACTGAAAGGGACAGAGATGGGAGGAAATGAAGGAAGAAAGACTCTGAGGGCAGAGCCCCAGATGCAGAGGCCAGAGAGGACAACTGTGGGTCCAGAAGAGGGAGCATTGGTGGGGTATTGTTTTGGGTAGGATATGGTATATCTCACATCTTCTAAGAGAAAATGTTAGCTGCTGTAACAACCCACATTTGATGACTTAAAGCAACAGAAATTTACTCTCTCACAGGTCTGGAGGCCAGAATTTCAAAATCAGTTTCACTGGACCAATATCAAGGTGTTGGAAGGGCTGTGTCCCCCTCAGAGGCTTTGGCAGGGGGGCATCTGTGCCTTGACTCTTCCATTTCTGGCCTTTCTTGGCTTGTGTCTGTATTACTCCAGTCTCTGCCTCTGTGGTCACATTACCTTTTCTGTGGTCACATCTTCTTCCTCTGTCTTATAAGAAAACTGGTGACTACATTTAGGGCTGACTTGGATAACCCAGAATAATCTCTAGTCCTGGGATAATCCAGAATAACCTAGATCCTTAACCTAATCACGTGAAAGGCCCCTTTCTCAAATAAGGTATCATTCATGAGTTTCAGGGGAAAAAGTATTGTTTTTTTGGTGGGTTTTTCTTTTTTTTTTTTTTGGAGTGGAGGAGGGTTTTAGCCTACAATAACATCTACATGAGCATGTTCTCCTCAAGAACTTCAACAAATAACACCCCAGCTTATAACTAGTATGATGTATAATTTCTAAATATAATATCCCTACTACAAGGATTGAGCTTCCCAGGTGGCTAGTGGTAAAGAATCCACCTGCTAAGCAGGAGATGCGAGTTCCATCCCGGGGTTGGGAAGATCCCTGGAGGAGGAAATGGCAACCCATTCTAGTATTCTTGCTTGGGAAAGCCCATGGACAGAGGAGCCTGGCAGACTACAGTTTATGGGGTTGCAAAGGGGCGGATATAACTTAGTGACTAAAGAGCAGCACCAGTACAAGGATTGCTCTGAAGATAACACAAGTAAAACCTAGTCAGTGTATTGGTGAGAAAAGAGGCTTCCCTAAAACAGAAAAGCATATTGTTTCATAGGTTTCAAATGATAACATAGATATTCATTTTCTAAGAGCTAATCAAGTAAAGTATAATATTATTGGAATTATCTGCATCATGTGAAAAGAACTGAAGTTGTGAGCATCAGCCTGATGAGCTGGAGTAGAAGTTCAACCACACATTGATGTTGCAAATCTCCACTCTCAAGAGCTTAGAAAGTGCAGTGAATTCATGGTCTTGGCTATCATTCTTTTCTTAAAGAACGACCTTCAATTACAAACAAGCTAAAAGACTATTGAATACAAAGATGCTTTCAAAATCACTAGCAACTTACACATTGACTTTGCCATTGATTGATATGTTAAAATAACAAATCTCAGGCTGGGTAGACAGGGCAGACCATGTATTACATGTCAATTCAGGGATTCATTTAAAGAACCCTTGATATTTTCAGCTTGAGCAAGTAATTAACTATGAACAAAAACAAAGATTATTATTTAACCACAGTCAGCAGCAGGCAGACATATTAATCCAATGAACTAAAAATAATGTTTTACTGTTTCTGACCTCACCTTGGCAAAATTCCCATCTCCAAAGAAACATCATGTTCAGATTTCTCAAGGCATTGCCATCAATCAGTCCATCTGTCAGTTTAAAGGTTTAAATATTAAGAAACACAGTTTGAAAAGAAACAGGGGATTAGAATGCAGACAGTAGGTCAAATGAGTAAACTGTCATCACAGCAACTTCATATTAGTATTTTCAATCAAAACAGAGGATGTTGGATAATCAGGGATCTATAAGAAACCACACTGAGTTGAACTGTCGTTGTTTAGTCGCTAAGTTGTGTCTTTTTGTGACCCCATGGACTGTAGCCTTCCAGGCTCCTCTGTTCATAGGATTTCCCAGGCAGGAATACTGGAGTGGGTTGCCATTTCCTTCTCCAGGGGATCTTCTCAACCTAGGGATTGAAGTCATGTCTCCTGTATCTCCAGCACTGGTAGGTGAGTTCTTTACTACTGAGCCACCAGGAAAGCCCACAAAGTTGAATAGTGTCCATTTAAAACTCACATTCACCTGGAACCTCTGAACGCTATCCTTTTTGGGAAGAGGATCTTTGCAGATGTAGTTAGTTAAGATGAGGTCACATTGGATTAGGGTGGTCCTTCTAAGAAGGCCTTATAAAGACATACAGGGAAGAAGTTCATTTGATGACAAAGGCAGAAATGAGATTGATAAGAAATGCTGACGACTGCCAGAAGCCACCAGAGCTAGAAGAGGGGAAAGATTCCTCCCCAGATTCTTCAGAGGAAGCATGGCGCTGTTGACATCTTGATTTCAGACTTCTGGCCTCCAGGACTCTAGAGAATAAATTCCTTTTGTTTCAAGCCATCCAGTCTAGGATAATTTGTTATGTCAGCCCTAGGAAACTGATATAGATTCAGGCACCAGCAAGTGAGGTGCTGCTGTAACATACGCCTAAAGGCCTGCAAGTGACTCTGGTATTGTGTAATGGGTATAGGCTGGAATTATTTTTAGTCACATGATAGAAAAACGTCTATATTTCCTTGAAAAGGCTATTGGTATAAATATGAATGTTAAAGGTGATTCTGGTAAGAGCTCAGAAAGAAGTTATGAAAGCTGTTGAGAAAGCATGTATTGTCTTAGAGAATAACATATACTGTCATTAACAACGTTGATAGAAATGTGAACAATTAAAGCTGCTTCTATAGTGAGCATGTTAATGGAAACTGGAAGAAAGGCAGTGTCTTCATGACAGTTCTGACTCCAAATCACTTTGTATCTCTTCCTCACCACTATCCAAGCTAAGGAGTTCCAGCCTACACCTGTAAGTAATTCACTTATAAGAATTATGTAAAGAGTTACAACTCTATGAGCCTATACAAAATTATGTTTAATTGTTAAAGCTCATGGATAACCTAGAGGTTATTTTAATAATATCTACATTTGCAGATACTTTGCAATCTATGCATATTTTAACATTAATTATCATATCCAATAGTCAGAACAAACTTGGGAATTATTGACCTCTTTTTCAAAATGAGTCTGCTTGGGTGAATGGAGGTTAAATAACATTTCCATGGTTATTTAGCTAGTGAGTCTACAGAAGTGACACCTGTACTCTCTCTATATATGAACTCTTTATGAGATCATGACTGACGTTTATATCCCTATGGACATTTATCAGTCCAATTTAGAAATTTTAAAACATTTGTTTTTTTACATGCCTTCCACACACATTTGTGTGTGTGTCTGCACACATGTGTCTACTTAACATCCTACAGGCAATGGGAATTCACAACCTCCAACAGTTCATCATCACCTCTACGGAGCCATCCGACTGCAGATATGCACAATGAATTATACTCGTTGTTCATTTTTAGGAGAAGTATGAACTCAATGCTGAATAACACCAACCAGATCACCAAGTACTTTCATGTTCTCAAGTGCTGTATCTAAGATTTGGAGACTTTTTTTTTGTAAGAGGACAAGTCATGTGTACTGATTAATAAAACTGCCTCCAACAAATGCATTGGATCAATTAACATGCCAACACTCTCGAGAACTTACCAACACTATCCTGTTTATTTTTAAAAATAATGTCACAAAAAGATTTGCTCCAATTCTAACATCCTGGAAACCCTTTTATAGAGTTACAATCTTTTATTTTTATGACTGCTGTTATGTTTAAAGTCACCACTCAAGACATTTCATTCCCAAGGGTTATTATTAGCGTATAGATTGAAAATAGGAGGGTCAGAGAGGTAAAATGATTTTCCTAAAAGGTCTAATAGGATGACCAGTGGAATCAAGAATACAACAGACTCCCAACTTCAACTTCACAGCCCTCTGCTCTTTCCCAAGCACTGAAGAGTCATTCTGTAGGATAAGCACAAACATTTTACAGTTGGTATTCTACAAAGTAAATAGATTTAGTTACTTAACATATAGGTGAGTGGAGTCAGATGCTGTGACAAGGTGACTTCCATAATTAACAAAATGACAAACTGTGATTATATCAACATTTCTTCTTTTCACCATTATTCTCTGAACTGGAACAACAGCAAATGCCAGGGTTAAAATAATGTTAATTGGACCATGTGTGTGTGTGCATGCATGCTCGGTCATGAACTCTTTAGGACCCTTTGGACTGTAGCCCACCAGTCTCCTTTGTCCATGGGATTTTCCAGGCAAGAATACTGGAGTGGGTTGCAATTTCCTCCTCCAGGGGATCTTCCTGACCCAGGGACTGAACGCATGTCTCCTGCATCTTCTGCATTGCAAGGCAGATTCTTTACCACTGTTGCCTCCTGGGAAGCCTTAAGGAGTGATAATTTTCCTGTTCAATCCCTTGATCCAAAATTTAATATGGGTACGTTAAAAACATTTTTTTGATGTACTTACTATAATTTTCTACAGAGCTTGGTTAAATAAACCATGAAGTTGAGATAGTATATCCAGGTTCTGTAGTATATGGCTTACTTATATACCATGCTATGTGTGTTAAATTAGTATGAAGGCATGTAAACCCACTTACAGACCTTCCATTTTCAAAAGCAAAGGTATATTGACTCTTATACTGAGCCCTTTCTTGGGTTCATGGATCATCGTTTGGCATAAAACCCTAACTTATCTAAATATATCTAAGGATCTACAGGAATTGTCATTTAGGGCAGAAAAGCAACAGGAAAAAAAATGTGGATGAAAAGAGTTGTTAATAACTGACGATAATAGCTCAACATAGATTTGAACCAATGATGAAAAACTATTACTTTTTTTTGAGGGAGAGAAACTATTATTGAAATGTAACATACATATACAAAACTACAAAAATCTGAAACTGGCAGCTTTTCATGAAGTGAACAGACAGACCCATCTAACAGTCTCCCATATTAAGAAAAAAAAAAAAAACAACACACACTCCAACCATCTCAGGATTTTGCCTTAATTTCTTTCTACTCTCAAAATGGGTAACCACTACATTGACTTACATTACCATAGATTAGTTTTGCCTGTTACTAAACTTTATATAAGTAGGATACACTTTTAGTCTGACTTCTTTGCTCAACATATGTTTGTGAGACTTATCCATATGGTTACATCTAGTTGTAACTTGTTCACTCTGGAATCCCATTATGTGAATATACTACAATTTATCTATTTTTATCTCTTTTTTGGATGAGAATATTTAAATTCTACTCTCTTAGCATATTTCAATTATACAGTACAGTGTTATCAAGTATAACCACCATGTTTAACATTAGATTCTCAGAACTTATTTTATAGCTGAAAAGTTAGTATCCTTTTACCAGCCTCTATTTCCTTTACCCCTCAGTCCCTTGCAATCACTCTTTTTATGAGTTTGCCTTTTTGATTTCACATATAAATGATACCACATAGTATTTGTCTTTCTCTGTCCTAATAATATACCATTGTGTGTGTATAGATATCTATATAAACAGATATATGTATCTCATGTATTCTTTTTAAACATTCATCCATTGAAGCACACTTTGGTTGTTTCTTGGTTACTGAGAATAATACTTCAATAAACATGCAGTTGTACATACCTTTTTTCTTAAATATTTATTTGCTTATTTATTTGGCTGCACTGGGTCTTAGGTGTGGCATGTGGGATCCAGTTCCCTGACCAGGGGTTGAACCCAGGCCCCTGCATTGGGGTGCAGAGTCCCAGCTGCTGGACTACAAGGGAAATCCCTATACATCTCTTTCTGAGTTGGTATCTCATTTCCTTTTGATAAATATCCAGAAGTGAAATTACTGGAACATATGGTAGTTCTATTTCTAATTTTGTGAGGAGTTTTCATACCATGTTTGAAAGTGGTTGCCTCAAACACATTCGTATCATCAGTGTGCAAGATTTATTATATTCTTCCCCCTTTTCCACATCCTCATCAACCCTAGTTCTTGTCTTTTTGAGGACAGCCATTCCAAGAGGTGCCAGCTGATGTCTCACTGTAGTTGTGATTTGTGTTTCCCTGATGATTAGTGAAGAGAAGCAAAAAGCAAAGGAGAAAAGGAAAGATATTCCCATTTTAATGCAGAGTTCCAAAGAATAGCAAGGAGAGATAAGAAAGCCTTCCTCAGTGATCAGTGCAAAGAAATAGAGGAAAACAACAGAAGGGGAAAGACTAGAGATCTCTTCAAGAAAATTAAGAGATACCAAGGGAACATTTCATGCAAAAATGGGCTCAATAAAGGACAGAAATGGTAGGGACCTAACAGAAGCAGAAGATAGTAAGAAGAGGTGGCAAGAACACACAGAAGAACTGTAAAAAAAAGATCTTCACGACCCAGATAATCACAATGGTGTGATAACTCACCTAGAGTCAGACATCCTGGAATGTGAAGTCAAGTGGGTCTTAGAAAGCATCACTACAAACAAAGGTAGTGGATGTGATGGAATTCCAGTTGAGCTATTTCAAATCCTGAAAGATGATGCTGTGAAAGTGCTGCACTCAATATGCCAGCAAGTTTGGAAAACTCAGCAGTGGCCACAGGACTGCAAAAGGTCCGTTTTCATTCCAATCCCTAAGAAAGGCAATCCCAAAGAATGCTCAAACTACCGCACAATTGCACTCATCTCACACGCTAGTAAAGTAATGCTCAAAATTCTCCAAGCCAGGCTTCAGCAATACGTGCACCGTTAACTTCCAGATGTTCAAGCTGGTTTTAGAAAAAGCAGAGGAACCAGAGATCAAATTGCCAATATCTGCTGGATGATCAAAAAAGCAAGAGAGTTCCAGAAAAACATCTATTTCTGCTTTATTGACTACGCCAAAGCCTTCAACTGTGTGGATCACAATAAACTGTGGAAAATTCTGAAAGAGATCGGAATACCAGATCACCTGACCTGCCTCTTGAGAAACCTGTATGCAGGTCAGGAAGCAACAGTTAGAACTGGACATGGAACAACAGACTGGTTCCAAATAGGAAAAGGAGTGCATCAAGGCTGTATATTGTCATCCTGCTTATTTAACTTATATGCAGAGTACATCATGAGAAACGCTGGGCTTGATAAAGCACAAGCTGGAATCAAGCTTGCCGGGAGAAATGTCAATAACCTCAGATATGCAGATGACACCACCCTTATGACAGAAAGTGAAGAACTAAAAAGCCTCTTGATGAAAGTGAAAGATGAGAGTGAAAAAGTTGGCTTAAAGCTCCACATTCAGAAAACTAAGATCATGGCATCTGGTCCCATCACCTCATGGGAAATAGATGGGGAGACAGTGGAAACAGTGTCAGACTTAATTTTTTTGGGCTCCAAAATCACTGCTGACTGCAGCCATGAAATTAAAAGATGCTTACTCCTTGGAAGAAAAGTTATGACCAACCTAGATAGCATATTTAAAAGCAGAGACATTACTTTGCCAACAAAGGTCCATCTGGTTAAGGCTATGGTTTTTCCAGTAGTCATGTACGGATGTGAGAGTTGAACTGTGAAGAAAGCTGAGTGCCGAAAAATTGATGCTTTTGAACTATGGTGTTGGAGAAGACTCTTGAGAGTCCCTTGGACTGCAAGGGCATCCAACCAGTCCACCCTAAAGGAGATCAGTCCTGGGTGTTCATTGGAAGGACTGATGCTGAAGCTGAAACTCCAATACTTTGGCCACCTCATGCTAAGAGCTGACTCATTGGAAACGACCCTGATGCTGGGAGTGGTTGGGGGCAGGAGAAGGGGACGACAGAGGATGAGATGGCTGGATGGCATCACCGACTCAATGGGCATGAGTTTGAGTAAACTCCGAGAGTTGGTGATGGACAGGGAGGCCTGGAGTGCTGCAATTCATGGGGTCGCAAAGAGTCAGACGTGACTGAGGGATTGAACTGAACTGAACTGATGATTAGTGACATTGAGTACCTGTTGGCTATTTTTAATGAGATTCTTGTGGGGGGAGGTCATTCTGCTGTGTGAGTACTTTACATAATTTGGATGTGTGCTTAGTCACTCAGTTGTGTCTGACTCTTTGCAATCCAATGGACTATAGCCCGCCAGGCTCCTCTGTCCATGGGGATTCTCCAGACAAGAATACTGGAGGGGGGTGGCCATGCTCCCCTCCAGGGGATCTTCCCAACTGAGGGATCGAACGCAGGTCTCCCACATTGCAGGCAGATTCTTTATCATCTGAACCACCAATGAAGCCCATAAACACTGGAGTGGGTAGCCTATCCTTTCTCCAGGGGATCTTCCAAACTAGGAATCTAACTGGGGTCTCCTGCATTGTAGGCAGATTCTTTACCAGCTAAGCTACCAGGGAAGCCCATATAATTTGGATATTAACCTCTTATTAGATATATGACTTGCAAATATTTTCTCCCATTTGATAGGCTGCCTTTTCATTTTATGGTTTCCCTTGCTATTCAGAGCATTTTAGCTTAGTGTTTGTTTATTTTTCCTTTGTTGTCTTTGGTTTTGGTGTCAAATCCAAAAAATTCATCACCAAAACTGAAAGAGGATATTATCATCTATGTTTTCTTCTAGTTTCATGATTTTAGATCTTACATCTAAGTCTTCAATCCATTTTTAGTTGATTTTTGTGTATGGTATAAGATAGGGATCCAATTTCATTCTTTTTCATGGGGCTGTCCACTTGTCTCAGTATCATGTATTGAAGAGACTGTACTTTAACAACTTGTTTACAATTACACAAAAACAGAAAAAAAAAATACCAGTGAATAAATTTAACCAAGGAGGGGAACTGTACACTGAAAACTATGACACTGATGACAGAAACTGAAGAAGACCCAGATAAATGGAAAGATACTCTGTGCTCATTGATTGGAAGATTTAATATTGTTACAGTGTCCATAACACCCAAAGCAATCTATGGATGCAACACAATCCTCATCAAAATTTCAGTGGTATTTTGAACAGAAATAGAAAAAAATTTCTAAAATTTGTATGGAACCACAAAAGACCCTGAAGAGCCAAAGCAATCTTGAGAAAGAACAAAGCTTGAGGTATCACATTTCCTGGTTTCAAACCTATCACAAACCTATAATAATCAAAATAGTATGATATTGGCATAAAAACTAACATGTAGATCAACAAAACGGAATAGTGAGCACAGAAACAAACTCATGTGTGTATATGGTCAATTAATTTACAAAAAGGAGCCCAGCTTACCATTCTAATATTGACTGACATATGGCTATAATGAATAATACTTGCTCAAGTGCTTTGTTCTTTTTCTCTATTGCTTAGACTACATCTTTTCTTATAATTTGAAGGAGTTCTTTATATATAATGAGACAAGAGTCTTTTGTTATCCATTTAAGTAGCAAACACATTGTCCCATTCTGCAAGCTACATATTCACTCTGTTAATGGTATCTTTTGCTAAAAAAGGGCCTCAGTATAGTTTAATATATCACATTATTCATTATGGCTACCACTTTTGCATCATGCTTAAGAAATCATTAAATATTGCCATAAAATACTGTTTTCCTTTTAAAAACTTTATTTTTTCACACTTTATGTCTGTGATCTATTTGAATTTTGTATACAGTGAGAAATGGGAATCCAAAAATTTTTTTTCCTATATCTATATCCAATTAACCAATCATGATTTATTGAAAAGGTGATTCTTTCTCTACTACAAGGCAATTTCACCTCTGTCATATTCATACTACACTATCCATTGGTCTACCTGGCTATCCTTAAATCAACTCCAAATAGTTGTAATTTAATAGAGCTTTATCATAGGTCTTGATATCTAGTAGCATATAGTTTGGAGAAGGCAATGGCATCCCACTCCACTACTCTTGCCTGGAAAATCCCATGGACGAAGGAGCCTGGTAGGCTCTGGTCCATGGGGTCTCTAAGAGTTGGACACAACTGAGCGACTTCACTTTCACTTTCATGCATTGGAGAAGGAAGTGGCAACCCATTCCAGTGTTCTTGTCTGGAGAATCCCAAGGACGGGGGAGCCTGATGGGCTGCCATCTATGGGGTCACACAGAGTCAGACACGACTGAAGTGACTTAGCAGCAGCAGCAGCAGCATATAGTTTATTCCACCCCCACTCCCCGCCCCGGATATTCTTTGCCATTCAATTTCCATAAATATTTTACAATCAGTTTGTCAATTTCCAAAAAAAAAAAAAAAAAAGTCTAGGATTTTGATTGGGATAACACTGAGTCTATTTTCAGTTTGGGGAGAATTGACATCATTATAATATTGAGGCTTCTGATTCTTGAACATGATGTATCCCTCCATTTACTATGTTTTCAGTTTTCAGTATAGAGGCTTTACACATTTCTTGTGTTATATGTACTCCCAAGTATTTAATAATTTTGATATTTCCTGCCTGTACTGCTGCTGCTAAGTCGCTTCAGTCATGTCCAACTCTGTGCGACCCCATAGACGGCAGCCCACCAGGCTCCCCCATCCTTGGGATTCTCCAGGCAAGAACATTAGAATCGGTTGCCATTTCATTCTCTAATGCATGAAAGTGAAAAATGAAAGTGAGGTTGCTCAGTCATGTCCGACTCTTCGCGACCCCATGGACTGCAGCCTACCAGGCTCCTCTGTCCATGGGATTTTCCATGCAAGAGTACTGGAGTGGGGTGCCATTGCCTTCTCCGGATGCTATCCTAAGTAGTACAAATTTTAAATTTTGTACTGTGTTGGTTGTCTGCTATCTCAATTTCATTCTAAAATCAGAAGATTAACCTTAAAATGTCCCTTACAGACCCAGAAACAATAGCCAGCAAATAACAGAAACATACTTTGGATATACAGTCTAAGGATAGAGCCTTGATGAATGGATAAAACACATGCAACGGAAGTTAGCGAAATCTTTGTTCAGTCTTCATGAGAAAAAGTCACTGGCTCTCTGAGCCTTAATCTTCTCCCCTATAATATGGTAACACTCTGGCTGTGTTAGTTGCTCAGTTGGGTCCAACTCGTTGAAACTCCAAGGACTATAGCCCACCAGGCTCCTCTGTTCATGGAATTCTCCAGGCAATAATACTGGAGTGGATTGCCATTCCCTTCTCCAATACTGTGGTTATGAGATATAATAATGTAAACTACCTAACACCATATATGCATAAAAATTGCAGTTGTTATTCTTATTTGAAATACAGAGACAGTCCTTTTACCCCCAATATACTGTGCTATTCTTTCTGGTTCTTCCTTTTTGGTTACCTCCTTAACCAAACATTAAAAAAAAATACCATTCAGCATCACACGTTCAACTATTTATTATTATTATGCGTAATTTATAACCTGACTTATTTTCTAAAATATTTGAAATAGCTAACAATGAAATTCACATGTATACCAGGGCAACTAAGAATAAAGTCTAAAGAGAAGTCCATACCCATATAGATTAACTAGGGAGATTGTTCTGCCAGCTGTTGAAGATAAAATGGCTAATGCACTCAATCATTAAATATAGTTCTAAAATTCCTAACAACCAAGATCAAAAGGGATCTTTACTGCCAGACAAAAGGACGCATAACAATCTTTGGGAAAAGAGAATCATTTTTCAGGAACTAAATTATAAAAGGGACAAGTCTAGAGTGTGTAACAGACAATGTGCTTAATGCTAGCTTTGCAGACTACTTTGACATTTTCTTTATGTTTTTCACCAACCCTGGAGGAATGCCAAGGTAGACTATTACCCTGTAAATCACTGAGAGTATTTCTTTCGGCTGTTTAGTTCTAATGCAGTCACTCTAAACTAAATTCTATAAATTTCTAAATTTATTTAGGTATAAATAATTAGCTAATTAGTTAAGCTGCAGTGACAGATTTTAGGGGAAAAAAGGAATCCACTTAAAATCCTTCATATACTTAGCCTTCAAGTATCAATGATTTCAACTGTAGTACTGGCTGGAACTGAAAGGAAGGCAATTCAAGATGGAGCTTGCTGGCAAGTGGCCCAGATTGTACATATCTTGGGTATTATTTGGCTTATGATCCATATGCTTTAGAGACCAGATACGTGAGTAAATTATAAACATCTAAGCCCTCAAAGCTGGAGACATCCTACCTGCCTTAGTTGCACCACCTCTGAATAGATGACTCCCAAACCACAATCTCTGCTCTAACTTCTCAGCTGAGACACACCCATTCTCACATTTCCAGTGAAGGGTATTATCGCTTGGTCATCCCATCAGCAACTCATATTGAACACGCACAAAACTGAACTCACTTTCATATCTGCTGTTTTATCTTTTTTTTTTCCTTTTTCTATTAAGAGCGCCCTCAAACCCCCAGGTGTTAAACTTAAATCTGAGAGACTTCTTTAATTGCTTCTACTTCCATGCATACAAAGGTGGGAGGCAGTGGCGACAATCTTCCCTGGGTGCAGACAATAAAGCAAGCTCTGTCCCTAGAGAATGCAAAAATAATAAAAGTGACTAAAAACTGGCTATATTTTATCATGACTATGTATTGGCAATTCTAAACAATGTCAATCTCCCACCCTACTTTACTTTGGTCTGCTCTGTTGCCTCCCTTGCCCTGGATGTTGAACTAGGTTATGTCCTTTTCCTCTGAAATAGCTCCTTCTGTGTCCCTGGTTCAGGCTCTCATTGCCTTATGGTCATTTCGCAGATTTTTCTTCTTTTAATTCATCCAACAAACCTACCAGATTAGAAACAGATAGCAAAAAAGTTCTAAATATTTCATTCTTCAGTTCAAGAGAATAAATTTCAAAGTATTCAGCTTGGTATTCAAAGCCCTGGTGGCCTGGCTTAATCTCCTTTGCAACCATTCTTCTCTCCCTATTGTCTCCAGAAAGAACCTTGTACTCGATTTCATATGTATGTTTTGCTTCTATGTCTTGGTTCATTCTTATCCTTTACCTTATGTATCTCTGCCCACATTGTACTCATTTCTCTTCAAAGACCAACTCGGTGTTATCTCCTGCCTGAGTATCTCCCGTATATGTTAACTGTAAGAAAACACTCTTCTTTAAATTCACCTAGCATTTTATCGAATCTTTTTTTATGGCACTTGCTCTTTTATACTCTGTATATTACAGAATTTTTTTTCCTTGGCTCTTCTAATAGACTGTAAACTTCGACAAGCCTGCCATATACTTGGCATTTAACAGATAGTGCTGTTTAATGTCACTCATAAACTCCTTGAAGCCAGGGCCAAATCTCATTCATGTTAGCCCTCGGCACCTATCCCAATTCTTTACATGAAGCAGACAGTAAATAAACGCCTCTTGAAATGAAGGGAGGATATAACATTGAGCTACTAATCTTGTGATTGTTGTTACATATTCTGTTCTCATTCTTCCCTTCTGTTCATAATTCCCAAGGAAAGGCCTGCCCAGAACATTACTATCTCTTCAATCGTGTTCTGTGTTCCACCAAAACCACATCTTCTCAATAAGTTTCTTTCATATTTCAAAGGGCTGAAATTGGCATGGAAGCCCCAAAACTTCCACTTCAAGGCCATAATGATTTTTTCCTCTACTGAACTCTCAGCACATATTATCTATATTATTCAGTTGGTTCTTAATCATATACTTCTTTGTTACTTGTCTTATATTTTTAACTCATGCATTGTTCTTTTCTCCCAGGGGCTGGATATTTCCTCCTAACCACACTGAGAGTCTTTTGTGGATGAAGGTCTTGTATCAAAGCTCCATTTTCTCTCCCCAGTTTCAAACACTGGGCTCTTTTTTGTTGAATGAGTTGTTTTGCTGAAAACAATGCATTGGTTAGAATTTTATACTAAGTATCTCCTTTCTTGTTAGTAAACTAGAGTTAAATTTAAATTTGGTAAAACTAATCTTAAAATATATCACATATCATGGAATTTATGTCAGTTAATTTTCCTTAGTACTATAGAATTATTGCTCAATTTTGATATTATAGGAAATATATTCCTTAGCAAGAACTTTACATTTCTTGACATAACAAAGTCGCAATTCCAGTAATGAAATTAATCTTCTAAATCTAGAAACTTTTTAAAGGAAATTAAGATGTATACATAATTTTATTTTATTCAGTTTCTAGTAGACAAAAAATAGTAAAATCTGTAAAAAGAGTAACTTCTACTTTTTAAATGTTACTCGCATATATTTAATTCTTACATCTACACTATATGGCAGGTATTATTACACTCTTTTTATAGATGATAAAATAAGAGGTTAGTGATTAAATTTACTTGGCCAGGGTCACACAGACACTATGTGGAAGAATAAGGATTTTCATCTTGGT
Source organism: Cervus canadensis (assembly GCF_019320065.1). Taxonomy (NCBI): domain Eukaryota; kingdom Metazoa; phylum Chordata; class Mammalia; order Artiodactyla; family Cervidae; genus Cervus; species Cervus canadensis. The sequence continues at coordinate 15,514,775 of NC_057393.1, forward strand.
CTGTCTGACTATAAATTCTGTGTTCAAATGTGTAGGTAGGTTGTCTGCCTTCCCAACCAGAAAAATGACTGCTCCCCTTCTCTACTGATAAATGTATTTCCCAACAACATGTCATTATGAAAATGTTCAAGCATGCAGAAAAGTTAGAAGAATTGTATAGTAACCACCATATACCTGTCACCCAAATCTATAAATCTTAACATTTTGCTGTATTTGCCTTCATCACCGCTTTATCACAGATCTGTCCATTTGTCCATTTCATCAATCCATCTTTTTTGAGACGTTTCAAAATAAGTTGCAGACATCAATACATTTCATTGCTAAAGCTTTCAGTATATATTCCTAATCGATGTTCAAGCTTATTTGTTCTAGGGAGAATTTTAATTTGGGTAGCACTTTATCTGGCACAGAGACTTTCAAAAATTCATTACAAGTATTTTTCTATATGTGGCAATGAAAATCTTCAAACTTTCTCTACCATATCTTTCAAAGTACATACCTGTGTCATATGGAATGTGATATGAAAGTGCTGGTTCTTGTATTTCTATAAATTGGGGGAGCATTCTACTCTCAATGTCAATGTCAAGCTGGTAGCCCAAGTCTGAAAACAGTAGCCCCTTTATGTTGTCTTTGTCTAGTTTCTAGATACACATACATAGAAGAGAAAAGCCAATGATATCATGATATGTTCTGTGACACTTATAATCTAAGAGCCCCAATAATAAACAATTCATATGCTCTAAAGATTTCCTATCTCTCTGACAATTATGTACACAGGTACCTTACCCCTTGTACTCACTCCACGTTACTGTGATAACTTGTTTGCTGCATGATAACTGCCAGGGAATCATATCGAAGCTGCTACTGGTCTTCTAAGGCCTTCTGAGAGGTGTCTTGGAGTTTTGTGATGGTGCTGAGATAACAAAAGTGATCCACCCATTCATACAGTTCCTCCTCAGTGCAAATTCCTACCAGGATCTGGGTTTTGGTAGTGGACTCACTGGGAAAGACCCTGATGCTGGTAATGATTGCAGGCAAAGATGGGGGCAGCAGAGGATGAGATGGTTAGATAACATCACCGACTCAGTGGATATGAATTTGAGCCAAACTCTGGGAGACAGGGAAGGACAGGGAGCCTGGAGTTCCGACAGTCCATGGGGTTGCAAAGAGTCAGACATGACTTAGCAACTGAACAACAATCAGATCATGAAAATAACTGTGAAAGTAGTTGGCAGAGACTGGTATTTTTCTAAAATGCTGCCGTTGGTTTTACTCATCAGAATTCCCTGGGAACTGACCTGTTTTAGAGTTCCTGCTCCAACCCTTATGCCTGCTTGGATGGGCATTTTCCAGTAGTTATGCTCACCAATTGGTTACAGTGGGCAAGTCCTTAATTAAGTCTTCCACAAGATATGGTCGACAGAGGACAATCTCATCAGTAGTAGCTAAGTAGCTCAGGTTAGAACATCCTGAGGCTCATCTATTCTCCATCCTCAATCTCTCTCTTTTATACTCTTACCATTTCAGCAGAAGATATAGAAAACAAAAAGCATCATTTAGAGTATTAGCTCTCAGTGACTAGAGACTCTATCACATTAGACGCTCACAAGACTCTACAGGGATGCTTACGAAATGAAGAATTCAGGACCCTACTGAGATCACCTAAGTGAGAATGTCAGAGGGGATGGGCCTGAGAATCTTCATTTAACAGCATTTCCCTGGTGATTCTGATGCACACCAAAATTTGAGAACCACTATTTAGAATAGTTCAGCAGTTAAAGAATATGCCGGCCAATGCAGAAGACACAGGAGATGCTGGTTTGATCCTTAGGTTGGGCAGATTCCCTGGAGGAGGAAATGGCAACCCACTCCAGTATTCTTGTCTGAAAAATCACATGGACAGAGGAGCCTGGAAGGCTATAGTCCAAAGGGTCGCAAAGAGTCAGGCACACGACTGAGTGACCAAGTACACCCATCTGGAGGAAAAAGAGACTTAAATTCCCATTAAGATGTAATAAAAATACAACCAACCTAATGACTTGCAGGTCAAATCTTGTTTAATAAAATTCAGAGGATAGCCAAACTGTTCGGAAGAGTTTAAACTTCGTTCTTAACAAAATTTTCAGCTTTACAGAAAATGACCTTAACACTACAGAGTAAATTTTTTTACATACTCTGAACGTGCTCTGTACTCAACAGGAGAAACATGACACACTTTCAAAGCCATTTAATTTCTATAAAATGCTTAGATATTTGCTTGAGTTGTATAGTCGTACTGTCTTTCGCTTTTTGTTTTTCTGATAAATGCCAGAGGAGCTTCATTGAACATTTCTGGCAAAAGTGCCCATGAGGTGAAAAGAACTAGAGTCTTATAAACAGTAATTTCTGTTTGATGGTAAAAGAAAAGGAGTAATGTAATCTTTTTACTATCTGTAATGTAAACAGCATCTACTCCGGTGCTTTCATTAAGAGTGAATGGTCAATCAACGGACAAATTCAACGGCACTGCTAGACTCCATGAAGGCTTCTAGAGAAATATAGATTTGTTACCAGCCTTTCAGAATATTATGCTCTATTGAGAGAAGTGAGACATGGATAGGAAGAACTATAAAATAAAGAAGTCCATATATTCTACAAGTGGTACACAGAAGTATAGGAAAGGAGATGGTAATATCAGGCACCATCATGAAGAATTGTTTCACAAAAATATGAACTCAGTCTTTAGTGATAAATTGAATCTTTAGGAGATTAAGCAAAAATTCAAGGCTGAGAGATGAGCAAGGGTGTGGCACAGAGGCATACACACAGATATTTTAAGAACAGAGGTCTGGCCTGGAATCATGGAGGGAGAAGAGGTCAGAAAATGTGATTGGTATTTGATATCAGAGGCACTTTAATGCCAGGCTGAGGAACTTTACTAGTAGGTGGTAGAGTGGCACTTCTCTACCACCTTTGGATTAACAGAATGATTGAATGACTGAACAGCATGACAAAAATTAGTGTTTTATATCTTTAGAAAGTTGTAACTGGGAGAAATAAATCTCTATTCAGAGAAGCTATTCTACTTAAAACTTCACAAAAGTATCCTTAATTTAATAAAAGTAAACTTCATTAAGTATCCTTAATTAACCAGTCCATTGGTTCAATCCAATAATTATAGGTTCAGCATGGTTCTTGATGTGGGGCAAGGCCTGTTCTGAATACTTAGTGCACACGCACAAGCTTACCACCACCAACCATTCTAAGGGCCAACATTGTCACATTCATCCTGCCTTGTGAAAAGGGATATTATCCTATTTCCCAACAGAAAAGAAATATTGGAGGAAACGTCTAAAGAAAAGATACAAGCCAAGGAGATACTTTGTCTTTTCAAATCCTCTATTCTTTGATATTTGATTCCCTACCTCCCATGTAATCTTATAAAGCTAACTACTGCTGCAAATAATTCTAACAGTAGAATTCCCTAATGCATCTGAATCTGTAATTTGGGCAGGACTTGGAAGGGGTAGCTTATCTCTTGAGGATCTCTTCCAGGGTGACTCACATGCCTAGAAAAGTGGTTCTGGCATTCAGCTGTCAACTCAGCAAGGATAATCAATGAGGCCTTAGTTCCTTCCCATATGGCTGACAACATACATTGGAATGTATGTGCTACCATACAGCATGACAGCTTGTTTTCAAGAGTGAATATTCCAAGATACAGGATGTAGAAGCTTCCAGCCTCTAAAAAGTATGAATCCCCAAACTGGAAAGCTTCATTTCTACTATATCTATTGGTCCAATAGTCACAGGACACACCCAGATTCAAGAGGAGGAAACCTAGGTCTAGATCCCACCTTTTGATAAAATGAGTGTCAGAGAATCTGAAGCCGTTGTTAATCTACTTAAAATACAAGATTGTTTAGCAACTGCTCATTATTATCAAATGGTCAACTCTGATCAAGGGCAGGATTTATCATTATATTCTAAGCGTAACATTAAAAATTAACAGTTGACTGTTCAAAAACTCAATGCTATTCATTTCTTAGCTAATGTCTTATGACTATTCATCAGCATTATAAAAAAAAATGCCATTATTTCATTTAACTTTTCTTGATGTCTGGGGGATAGAGCTGGGAGAAAGAAAAGATAGCCTCAAATCAAAAGAATGACCTTATTCACTCTGAACAGAATTGTGTGAAAGATCAGAAGGTCAGATGCGTTATCAGCCTTTTTTTTTTTCTTTTTAAGGGAGTTCCCTGGCAGTCCAGTGGTTACCAGTCTGTACTTCCACCTCAGGGGGCATGGGTTTGATCCTTGGTCAGGGCTAAGATCCTGCATTCTGTGCCCAGATGCTCCCCTCCCCACCACCTAATCTTTAAAAATAAAGTCCTAGGGCATTCTGTCAGTTGTGGGATTAATATAGTATTAATTATAGTGACATATAAACCAAAGATGAATTGAGAATTTAATAGAGGAATCAAAAAGCATGCTACCGTCAGACTAAACTAAAGTAGGCTAGAAAGGAAATGGGTATCGGCTTACACAGCAGTTAATAACTCAATTTTAAACAGGAATGTGAAACCTATTCTACCCAGAGGTGCTTTTTATAGCTCAGGTGACCAAGACTCTTGTAGGCTTAATTTTCCTATTTACTGGGATCTCAGAGAGCCTCACCCTAGGAACTCCTAGCTCTTGTTAATTTAATTCAAGGATTTGGCATGGCTACATATGATCCACATACATGCTAACCTCAAACCTGGGGCTGGGAAAATGGCTGATTATTCTAGGATGAGTCTCAGCTTAAGGAGGCTAGAGGGAGCAATTCTTAGCTTTTTGCACCTGACTGGCTTAAGAGTTAGGAATGACAAATGGGGACAGGGATTTTGAGCATCAGGTTTAACGATGACAAGAGGTCCAAACCTGCAATACTAAGATAGGAACTCATGAATCCTGTGTATTCCCACAGGTCATGCAGATAAGGAAAGATGGATAGGCTGATAAGATAGATCATTTGGATGGAAAAATATTAGATTTAGTGATTTCTAAAGTCCCACATTAACCTATAAAGACTTTGGGTTTGAATTTTTGGTGTCAGTGTTGAGAATTCACAAGTCAAAATGTTTCAATATCTTTAATGAAATACTTCAATCAACCCAGGAAGTGTGTCTCCCACTTAAATGACTAAAACGAAGGCTGACTTCATGGGCGTGGGACCTGTGCAGCCGCACAAAACCCTATGCTTAGAAGGGCCCCAAGCTTGCATAAGTGCTCTGCTGAAATTCTTAAAATTCTCCACCTTGAAATTGTTAATAATTTTTGAACAAAATGATTATTTGTATTTTGCATTGTAGATTATGTATTAGGTTGGCCAAAAAGTTCACTCGGGCTTTTCCATAACATCTTAGGGACCAACAACAGGTGGTCCAGAATGTGATCCACTATGACTAGGTTATGTACCAATTGTGAGAGAAAATAAAGCAAATAATTAAGAAAAAAAGGAGGCCCTGGGTAAGACTGTTATCTAGTAATCTTCCTAAAACACCCCACTCTTCTGAAACCTAATCCTCCCAAAGCAATTTTCTTGTGTTCTCCTTGAACAAGCCCTACCTGATGCAGGAAGAAATTAACCTCTTCTGGGAATATGAGTTTTCAAAGGAACTGACGAACAAACCTGATGAGGAAATCTAAAAGAAATGAATTGCTAATGATGGGCATGTAGGGTAAATGTTCTGGTGATGGCTTTTTCTCCACCTTTCCTTTTGTAGAAAATACACACTTGATTTACTTTCAATGCCTGAGCTGAAAACTTTTTAAATAGAGCCATTGACCCTGCTCTTGCTCCCCTACTTTGATGTCACTTGTCACAGACAAGGAGGGTCCCTCTTTCCCTGCTTCTCGGCAATAGTTTTCTTTACTAAATCTTCCCAAATGTTCTTTGCTGGTTCTTTGTATAAAGGGGATGGCAGGAAAATGCTGTGTCCCCAATCAAATACCAGTTTAAACTGTCTATTGGCTGTGGTTAATTTTTATCTAGTTACAATTTCCAACACAATTTCCCTTTATGCTCATTTACACCACCTCCAAATCTCTCCCCTCCTGGCATAATGAATCTCGATGCAGCTGAATCATGCAGGTCTGATTTAGCCTGCAAAAATGTCAGTCAAAGCAAGCAAGATGTACTCTTTGGCCTTGAGTGCTCTAAGCTGCTATGAATCACAGGTTTAGTTTTTGCCAAATGAAAAGCAATTTCACTTGCAAAAAAATATCTGTGGGGTTACTTATGGCTTTTAGCTCATAGGAAAAATGTATGAAAATTGTCCAGGGAAAAGGACATTGTGCATGTGTATATCAATCTTTCATGAAACCAGGAAAAAAAAAGAGCCCGAATATACTGTATTTCGCTTTCAATTAAAACCTTTTCGTTTCTCAGCTTCATCTAACAGGTATTAACCATTAGACTAATAAATTGCTTCTTCAAATGGACCATGTCAAGGAGTTAAAATACTTTAAAATGTTCAGATTTTTGTAGGGGAGCAATTTAGTTAGACTTGGTTAGGGAGACTTTTGTAATTAGTTGGCAAAATGTTGAACAATATGATATTTCTTTAATTCCTACTTATAAGCACCAGGTATACAGTAAAATTGTCTCTACAAATAATTGCATTCAGTAATTTTGTAATTTCTGTTCTTAGGAAAGAAGAATTTTTATAAAAAAAAATTCTAACCTTCTTTTTCACCTTGGAATCCAATTTCACAAATTACAAGCTCTGTTCTGTTTGTATGGCACTTCATCTCTAGCCACAGAACACCTATAATGGTCAAAGGAGCTTTCATTTCTTATGAGGACTGTCTATCCTGACTCTTAAGGCGCAACTTAAGACATTGTTCAATATGTTCAGTCTATACTAGCCTTCAGCTAATCCAAGACTCCTCTAAACAATGGTTATCTAGTACAGTGGCAGCCCCATTAAGCTGTCTGAAACATTTCATCTTATTTTTTTTTTCTCCAAGATTGTTCTTGTTATGAACAATTTTTGTAGTGTAGAAAAGAATTGTGAAGGAGTAAGCATTTCAGATAACATTTCAGATTAGGCTATTATAGTAAAATTGAGCATCCCAATCAAGTCATCGAGCTTCTAAACTGATTTACTACATCTATGATCTTTTATATTTTTAATGATTTGGATGAGATGGAAAACTATAACTGAGTTCTTTCTTGAAACTGTTCTCAAGGAAGGAAAGCATAGAAAAGAGGAAAACTGGTATATTAGATTCACAATCTGCTGAAAACATAATAAAAAAGGGCATTTTCTAAAAATGCTGAGAGATGATGTGAACTAACAAGATTAAGAAACAGACTGGAAGCAAGAATCCGAAGAATGCTTGTTCTGGTTGCAACAATAACCTTGGGGAAAATATTTAATCCTGGTTCTTTTTACAGTTCTTTCTTTTTAAAATGGGAACGACTTCTCATATCACAATGTTAGGATAACATATTTGATAGATAATAATAATCTTTTCTGTTACTAAATGTGCTTCAATTTCTGTAAGATCTGGCTTCCTAAAAATTACTATCACCTATTCATTAAGATTAAAATTTTGTATTTTTTAGGTCAAACATTTTTAATATATTTTATTTACCTTGAAGTAGTTATGCTCTTTTTAATTTTGGTGGTAAACATTTTTTAAAAACCTGACTTATAAATCAAGAGTATTTTTCTGAACTGCTTTACATTGTATTTTTCATATGTTATACCTATTGAACATGTAGGTATATTAAGAAAGTCTATCAATAAATTCTTTTAAAGACCAAGATTAACAATATATATCATAAGGCATTTACAGTAATTTTATTAAGACTTTATTCAAACTGATATCACCAGAAAAACTTAAAGCAATATTTTCCCCAGTTTTGAAGCTAACTATCTAAAAAAAGAATATACTTTCTGTGGACTGCAGCTTATTTTTACCAGAGTTTGTTTCATTGATTTCAAATATATGATTTTCTCAGCTTCAATTACTGCATGTGTGAGTAACAGACATTTAATTTATAATCTGTTGGAAGATCTGTGCCTCAGTATGCTTTTGATACATTCTAAGTTGAAGAGAGATGGTTTTGAATACGTTTAATCAGTTAACTTCCTCATTGATCTATTAAAACTATTTTCCTTTCTTTAAGGAAAAACAGCTTAGGAAACATCAAGTATAGAAAATTAGACAGGGACTTCCCTTTTGGGAAGTGGATAGGAATCCGCCTTCCAAGGCAGGGGACATGGGTTTGAATCCTGGTCCAGGAAGATCCCCTATGCTGTGGAGCGACTAAGCCTGTGTACCAGAACTACTGAGCCCTCATTCTAGATTCTGTGAGCTACAACTACAGAGCCCTCAACTACTGAGTCTAGAGCCTGTGCTCTGCAACAAGAGAAGCTACTGCAATGAGAAGCCCAAACACTGTAGCGAAGAGTACCCCTACTCACTGCAACTAGAGAAAGCCCACACAAAGCAACAAAGACCTGGAAGAGCAAAAACATAAAACAAAAACTTTAAAAGGGCACGTGTTTTGCACGTGTGTCTAAAAACACACATAGCACAGATTAAAAAAAAACAACACAAAACCAAAAACAAGACTATTCCATACCACTGGTGACATTTCTTTTGAGTTTTACTGCCAACTCAAGTTACCTCTAATTTCCGCTGCTTACCATGCCATTTTTACTTGCAGCATCATTTTGAAGTTGAATGTACAACACAAAATTTATGGTATTTGGGTTTAAAATAGGAACTTAATATCAATCAAGGTGTTCATTAGATGGGATCAACTTTTGGACTTCCTTAGAAAGAATTTCCTTCAAATGTTTCGGTTACAAAGCAAGAACAACAAAAAAACCTTCAGGGTAGCAAAACCGAGATCCAGGTTTCACTGGAGCCTTGGCATTTAGGAGGCATTCTTTAAGAAAAAGAATATAAAATTGAGAAGACAGCAGTAAGCATGAATTTCTGGAAGGGGCCTGTGCAAAAAAAGGAGCCTTTAGGCTTAACGTTCACCAGTTTCAAAGTCAATCCACTCTGGGCAATAGGTGTTTGACTTTTTCATATTGTCTAAAGACATGCAGACACTGTATTTAGTAGCAAGAATATGAGTAATAAGAGCTACTACTTATTGGATCTAATAATTTGTACCAGGTACTAGAAAGCCCTTTATGTGGATAGTCTCATTAAATCCTCAAGACCACCCTATGAGACTACTATTTATTTTTATTTTATTAACAAGGAAACTGAGTTCAGAGAAGTTTAAGTAATTTGGCCCCAGTTGGCCAGTTATCAGGTGATAGATCTGGAATATAAAACCGGATGTGGCCAACTTTGAAGTCGGCAATATACAAGACTGATCTAGCCAAGGAACTCTTTTCTTCCCCCCTTGAATCTCACTCGAAGCCCACAATAACACACAAGTAGAATAATAAAACCTCTTGAGAATGACTGCAGTCAGGGCTACTCCTCCCACCACTGCATCTCCTCAAAATAGCACATTCCATTACTATAGTGACCTAACTACGTGGCCGGTCTCATGCTAATTCAATCCTTCCAGCAATTTGATGACATGAGTACCAATGTATTCATGTAACAGAGGAGATGAGAATCAAACATACATTTGATGTATAAATCTACTGTAAGAAGGGTCACTCACAAAACTTTTCAAGCACTTTCATTTTAATTCTGAGCCCTCAGTCTTGCCGACATCTGTGTAAATTTCAGCTACAAATATTTTGGGAACTGAAAATGTGCAATATTTAGTCGTGCTGTTTCTTTAGGTTTTACTATTTATGTGAATAGCCCAGCATGATTAACAGGCATTCCAAAGTCACCTGTACAGTTTCTAGCCGTAGTGTAGAAGCAGATGGCCTCCATATATTACTTCTAAAACTTTGAACCTGAAAAACCAGTGTAAATATCCATGGCTGAAGAAATGATATCTTTCATTTAGTTTCTCTGAACAGTTTTTCCTATCTTATGGTTGACAGTGTGCTACTTTGGTTAATTCCTTTGTTACTATTTTCATCTAATTTATCAGAGAAAAGTCACTAACTAATATCACTTTGCCTTATGTCTACACTTTGTATTTAAAAATAAGATTTTCATTTTTTCATCAGTAAGCAAAGAAAAATATGAAAAAACTCATTTAAGATAGAACTTAATTAGCAAATGTAATTTAAGTAGCAACTTTTTTTCCCCTGTGGGAAACAAAGTGCTTTATATTTTCTTGCAACTCTCACAAGAATAAAATAAATACTATGAGTCTAAATTTAACAGAATAAATTATTATTCTCTTAATTTAAAAATTAAATGGAATACCTATAAACTATAAAATAAAAGTGAGCTAAATTAACAAATAAAAGCCTTCTTTTGAAGTGCAGTTAGAAGGAAGAAACGGCCACTGGACAGTGTTAGGAGAAGAGACTAGGAGGCGTCAGTTTACAGTATTCAGGGCTCAGAATTGCTGCTGGCAAGAAAAGTCTATAATGCTGCATATTTTCTTATAGCAAGGAAATAGTCAATGAACGGATGGTCAGAAATGGGACACACATGTGCTTCTTAAAGTAAGAAAATGTAATTAGATTTAAGAGATATAAAAATTGCAGTGATATGATAGGGCCTTGATCTTCAGTCTTTTTCAGTTCAGTCAGTTCAGTCGCTCTATCACGTCCAACTCTTTGCGACCCCATGAACCGCAGCACGCCAGGCCTCCCTGTCCATCACCAACTCTCGGAGTCCACCCAAACCCATGTCCATCGAGTCGGTGATGCCATCCAACCATCTCATCCTGTCGTTCCCTTCTCCTCCTGCCCTCAATCCTTCCCAGCATCAGGCTCTTTTCAAGTGAGTCAGCTCTTCACATCAGGTGGCCAAAGTATTGGAGTTTCAGCTCCAACATCAGTCCTTCCAATGAACACCCAGGACTGATCTCCTTTAGGATGGACTGGTTCCATCTCCTTGCAGTCCAAGGGACTCTCGAGTCTTCTCCAACACCACAGTTCAAAAGGATCAATTCTTTGGCTCTCAGCCCTCTTTACAGACCAACTCTCACATCCATATGTGACCACTGGAAAAACCATAGCCTTGACTAGACGGACCTTTGTCGGCAAAGTAATGTCTCTGCTTTTTAATATGCTGTCTAGGTTGGTCATAACTTTCCTTCCAAGGAGTAAGCATCTTTTAATTTCATTGCTACAATCACCATCTGCAGTTTTCTTAATTCCAAGCAAATCTATTATGTCAGAAACTAATGACTCCTAAAGCAAGAAGGAAAAGGGGATCCCAGCATCTCCAGAAGAGCAGAGAGGATATACAATATTAATAGAAGCATTCACTATTTATCAACTGTTTAGCTGTGATAGATGATTTATATATCTTAGCTCGACCTCTCATCACATTTAGAAATATAGATGTTATCACTCTTATTATACCTATGGAGATATATGAGGCTAACAGACAATAGGTAATTTCAAAAAGTCATGGAGCCAGAAATTGGGAGAGGTAGGATGCAAAAAAAATAAAAGGCTTTGCAGAAAATAAATATGAAACTAAAAACGGAATAAGAAAAAAGAATATTCAAACTATCAGTCAAATGATCAATTATTGACCATAAGAAGTTATCATTCTCAACACCAAGGTTGGTGTTCCTAACTTAGTTAGGAAAGAAAAATGAAATGCTTAATATATCCATGAGAATGTTCAAACCACTGTGTCAAAACTATAATCACTAAGCTCCACCCAGAACTAGACTCTACAAGAGTGGTCCTGGGGATGGATTAGGTATCACAATAACAAACAGAACCTTCCTGAGGTGATTCTGATGTTTAGCCAGGACTCAAATCCTTTATGATACATTAAGGGAAACTGGCCAAGAAGAACGAGTTAAGAGATAAAGAGATCAGATAAGCAGAACTGTAGAGAAAAGAACACAGAGCAGTGGGAATGACATAGGTCTTGAAAGATGGTGCTGGTTGATAGGTGAAAGAACAGAGAAAATTCTAGGGCAGAGAATATTGTGAACAAAACCCCACAGATGCAGGAATGAGCCTGGCACAAAGAAAGGAAAAGTAGTTAGAAGACTGAACTGGTGAGGGTAGTGACTAGTGTTAGTAGAAATAGTTTGGATTTAAGGTGGCAGCCAACAGGAATTTACAGTTAGAGGGAGGGAACTCAAAAAGGTGGCTTTCTGTTTTTGTTGTTTTTAGTCACTATGTCTGGGCCAACTCTTTTTGCGACCCCATGGACCATACCCTCTAGGTTCCTATGTCCATGGGATTTTCCAGGCATACTGGAGTAGGTTGCCATTTCCTTCTCCAAGGGATCTTCCCAACCCAGGGATCAAATTCACATCTCCTGCATTCGCAGGAGGAATCTTTACCACTAAGACACCAGGAAAGCCTGAAAAATGTGGTACTCTATCTAAGTCTGGTCAAGGCACACAGGATCTACAGGACAGGGAGGGCAAGCAAGTCGATGACTGCAAAGTTCCTACTCTCAAGCCTAGATTAACAAAGGCATAAATAAAAATGGAGCTGTTGGAAAGGAAAGCCAGTTTAGGGAAAGATAATTGTGTTTAGTGTATCAAAACATTAAATGAATGAATGAATGAGTCTATAAGATATTTGCTCAGTTAGGAGGAAAACTGAATTGCAATGATTTAAAGATTACAGAGTTAGAGCAAAGGAATGGTAAGGGTACAAAACCTCAATGTTGAATAAATAAATGAGAACAGTTTGAAGGGATTACTAAAGTACCGAGAAGAGATAAACTCTTGGGACACTATGAGTCAGAAGATAAAGCAGGGGTCATAAAACCTTCATATAATTATCCTAAGCTCTTGCAATTGTGAAAGGCTTCACACTTTGAGAAATGAATTCTTACAATAACTCAGTGATGTAAAGAAAGCAAATGTTATTATCCACCAATTTTATACGACTAAATTGCATTTCAGAGTTTATGTGACTTCCCCAAGACAGCACAACAAGCAATTAGCAAGACCTGCATTCAAATCTTAGTCTTTTGAATTTAAAATTTGCTCATTAATTAAGACCTACTCTCAAATGAATCAAATGAATTAACGAGTCTATCAGAGACTTGCTCAGTTAGGACAAGTGTACTGCAAACCTCTATCATTCTAGAGAAGATTCAGTCCATGAAGTCGTAACAGTATGCAGGTAAGAAAGGATTTGTAAAACCTAGATGTTTAACAAAGGCACATAGTATTTTTTTCCAGATGATTCCAGATTTCACACAGTCACTTTATCCTTTTACCTCTACAATGGAAAAACAACCTTAGCTTCATCACTGCAGAGTACAATGCCAGGGATTCATTATACCAAAGTTTTATTAAAATGCTTTTAATACAATTTATATATGACTTCATATGTAAATTAAAACCATGAGATAATAGTTTTCATCATTAGATTTCCAAGAGCAAAATGTCTGCTAAAACTTGATACAGTATTGACAAGGCTGTGGCAAACAGGAATTGTCATGATTTGGGGTGGGAATCTAAGATAGCATAACATCTATAGAAGTACTTCTTAACAGGGGAACACTTGTGAAGTTTGGAGACATTACAATTCATTACCACATGGGAATATTAGTAGCATCTAGTGGTTAGAGGACAGCGATGCTGATAAATAGTGTACAACACACAGTACTCCAGAGTAAAGAATTATCAGGTTGAAAATGACTATAGCACCAAGGTTAAGATATCTTGCTCTATAAAGGTCAGTTTGGCAATATTTGTCAAATTACAAATGCATGGTCCTCTTGAACTAGTAATTCTACTTCTACCATATCTTCCTAGACACATTCATACATGTACAAAATTCATTTCTGCAACAAATATTAAATTGAGCTACGAAAACAGCAAAGAGATCAAACCAGTCAACCCTAAAGGAAATCTACCCTGAATGTTCATTGAAAGGACTGATGCTGAAGCTGAAGCTTCAGTACTCTGACCACCTGATGTGAAGAGCCAAGACCCTGATGCTGGGAAAGACTGATGGCAAAAGAAGCAGGCAGCAGAGGACGAAATGATTAGATAGCATCACCGTCTCAACAGACATGAATTTGAGCAAACTATGGGATATAGTGGAGGAGGACAGAGGAGCCTGATGTGCTACAGTTTATGGGGTCGCAAACAGTCAGACAGAACTTAGCAACTGGACAGAAACAACAGGAGCAAACACAAGAGAGAAAAAAATCAAAGAAACACCTCTGCCTTTCGGAGCTAACATGCTACTGTGGGGTTGGAGTAGGGACTGACAATAAAACAAGGGAACGAAAGAATTGCATGATGCTTTAGGATCCAGGCTGGGGTAAGTGGGGGAAAGTTAATAAGAAGAGATGGACAAGAATATTCACTGTAAGACTGCTGGAAAGAGCTAAAGGTTAAAAAAAGTCTAACTGTACATTAGAGGTTGAATAGTTAAATTATAGTCAAAGTGGAAGAGTGGTTTAAATTTCATTTTCACTGTACCTTCTTTAGTACCTTTTGAATTTTGAATGAAAAGTGATGATGTTAGTTGCTCAGCCATGTCCAACTCTTTGAGACCCCATGGAGCCTGCCAGGCTCCTCTGTCCATGGAATTCTCCAGGCAAGAATACTGGAGTGGGTAGCCATTCCCTTCTGCAGGGGATTTTCCTGACCCAGGAATTGAACCCAGGTCTCCTGCATTGAAGGCAGATTCTTTACCATCTGACCCACTAGGGAAGCCCTGAATTTTGAGTACGAATGTTATAGAACAGGCATTTAATACCTGTTAAAACAATATTTAATGCAATATTTTCTAAAAGTATCTTCATGCTATACAAGATTTTAAAATATACATACTTATGTATACATGTATATATATACATATATGGATGTGTATATATGCATGCATATATTATCTACATATACATATAACACATACACCAAACATGCACACACTTGCTAAATTTATTAAACCCACAACACAAAACAAAGGTCTACCTAGAAATCATCCTTGTCCTGGATGAGCAACTCAGTTGGGAAAGGATGCCTGAAACTTTTCCTGCATAGGAATTTCGTGTGTTTTTTTCAATGCTGAATCTCTAGTGCCTAAAACAGTACCTGATATACAGTGGGAAATCAGATATTTGTTAAATAAATGAATGAATTGAATAGCCTTATTTTACTCTTGGCTTCCCAAGTGGTGCTAGTGGTAAAGAGTCTGCCTGCCAATGCAAGAGAGACATAAGAGGCACTGGTTTGATCTCTGGGTTGGGAAGATACCCTGGAGGAGGAAATGACAA